>NC_057796.1:408162218-408481440 GCF_018294505.1 Triticum aestivum
ATCCCAGAGGCAGCATCGATCGGCTTCAGTTAGCAGTAGTAGCGAAGGAATCGCTCGATCGGGTTCAGTTAACAGCCATCGATCGATCGCTCGGGTTCAGTAACGCGTAGTCTGCAGTGCAATCGCTCGGGTTCAGTTAGAGCCCAACGCCTCGCTCGGGTTCAGTTAGAGCCAACGCCTCGCACACACACGCGTACGTGTACGAGAGAAACGCGCATCGCTCGGCCCCCGACCTCCCACCGTAACCGGGAACTCCCCAAAATTTTCCTCGCCCTCGCTTCTACCACGGTTTTTTCCGTCATGGACGGCCCAAAGAATGTCATGCAGATGCGTCTTCGGCCCGCCCAGAACGAAAAGCCCGTTTTCTATCATGATTTTTTGTCATAGAAGTAGGAGCCCACCACATCTATGATGATATCGGGTTTTGTCACAATTATCGTCATAGAAGTGTCATATGTATGACAGAAAGAAATTTCGTTCGGCCCAAAATGTCACGGATGTGTCTTTTTTTTTTAGTGAGAACATAGCGTTACTACCCTTTTGACTGGGTTATCTTGTTCAAACATAGGTGTATTCACCAAAGAGGACATAACCCTTCCGGGTCATCCTACCTGTATGCCAGCTGCTTCTTCATCAGGTAATCCTGATTGGCCCGGCGAACTCTTAACAGTCAATCTTTAAAACAAGACCCTGAACTCGTTAAGGTTAAAACGCCGGTTTGTCATGTGAGGGCACAGCTTACAGATAGCGAGGATGAACCCAGGCTATTAAGCCGCCTTCATTGAAACTTGGTTAAACCTGCCTGTTTGCATGATGCTACTCCGACCTCGTGTACTCTCGATAAGTCAATCTTTAAACAAGACCCTGAACTTATCCAGGTTAAAACATCGATTGGGTCATGTGAGAGCCGGCTTACAGAGAGCGAGAATACTCCAGTGGTTATCATGCTAGTTTCATTGAAGTATTTTGTTACCATACACATACATCACCATATATTGCATCATACATTGCATCATCATAGCATACATCATATCTGCATAGATATACTGGTTTATATTGCAGGAACCGGTTTTTTAAACCAGGTTATATTTTTCAAATCTTTAATAGCCAACATGGCTGGATTTTTTATTATGGTTATCAATAACCAGTATTATGATTGAGGTTATCAAAGCCGCTTTAGCGCAATGGCTGTTATTTTATCAATGGATATGATTTACTCTACAATGGAGGAAATAGTCCCGAGTCGCTGCAGGCTTACGACCCGGCACTTGGGGGCTACATTATTCAAACTGAGATTACCTCAAATATGCAAGTCTCATGTCGCTACAAGCATGCACCATGACACTTGGGGGCTAATGCAAAGTCATTTTTTGCTCACCTTATTGAAGACCCGACTCATCACATTGTAATGAGCCGGCCCTTGGGGGCTACCAATTGCTCCTGTCAACAATTCAAGGTACACAAGTTAAATCCATTATATTGAAGGGTCCACTCCTCAGTTATTAAAGCACAAAGCTCTTAACCTTGTGGACATGGGTTCAAGCCCCATGATGGTGGTTATATCATATGATGTTATTTTCATTGAAGTATATATCAAGTCCCAGCTCAATATTATCTTACTAAGCCAGCCCTTGCGGGATACACGTTGTTGTTCAGAGTTTACATGATTATATTTACAAAGTCCCTGCTCATTATTGTATAATGACCCGACCCTTGGGGGCTACACTGATTGAAGTTTTTATAAGCAATTACAAGTCCCCGGTTGCTGCAAGCATGACAACCCGGCACTTGGGGACTACATATATGGAATACTTAGTTTATGACTAGTGACTGGGATGAACAAATTGGATTTCTTCAAATTTATGATATTTATATTGAAGCAAGTCTTAAGCTATTGTTATGCTACCTTCTTAAGACTTGGGGGCTACAAGTGATAGGTATATAAGAGGTATATTTTCAAGCTTGATGTTAGCTACAATTATGACCCGGTGCCATCAATATTTGTAAACCGGCAAAGTTCTACATTCTTAAACCGGCTGAAGATCAGATGAGTATTTCAACAGACCAATATTTTTGTTAAGCATTGGGAGCTGAGTCAAAGGAGTTATTCTTCACAATATTTATCTATGACAAAACAATGTCAGCAAATTGATTATGAAGTTGGCCTATTGACCCGGATTTTCTAGAAGAAGGAAATGACAAGGACTTAAGGATGATCAGGATCAGTTTAACATGGATAAATCCAAATTAAACTAGGGGCTAATGTCGGGGATATACCCCGCGGTATGACCCGGCCGGAGTTATAAACCGGCTGGGACTTGGTAAACCGGCGGACAGTTAAGACGGACAGTTAAGACAGACAGTTAAGACACATGGCTAAGATAGACGGTAAACCGGCTGGTGGTAAACCGACAGGAGTCAAGTCAGATGATAACCCGTCAGGTGTTAAGTCAGATGATAATCAGGCAGGTGTTAAGTCAGTTCATAAACCGGCGGACCATCATAAACCGGCAGACCATCATAAACCGGCACCAGTCATAATCCGGCAGACGGTGATAACTGGGTTGCCAGGGGTTATGAAGCCCGAGACGTTATGAAGCTCAAGACGTTAATAAGCCCGTGAAGAGAAGTCAGAATAGTTGAGTCTTAAGTCCGAGTTGGACTCTACATGTAACCCGCCCCTTCAACTTATATAAGGAGGGGCAGGGCTCCCCAAAGAGGGACAAGCAAGAAGAAACAATCTCTAGGGCTAGACACAACTAGGAGAGCCGGTTTACGGCGACGCCCTCGTGATCATAATGAGACCTAGCCTCAAACAGCATGTAGGGTTGTTACCGGATGATGTTTCCCGGGGCCCGAAGCTGTCTGAATCCTTGTCTTGTGTTGCGTCTCTCGATTCCGCTCAACCCCTCTCAAGCTACCACATAGATGCGTTGGCCTCGCGACTAAGTCCTCACACTAAGGACATCTGCCGTGACAATTCCACGACAGATAGTGTGATCAAAGCATATGGTTTTATATAGACTTTTGGAGAAGCTTGTATTTACAAGAAAGTGAGTGGGAGCTCTGTAACATTTCTAATATTATATGTGGATGACATATTGTTGATTGGAAATGATATAGAATTTCTGGATAGCATAAAAGGATACTTCAATAAGAGTTTTTCAATGAAAGACCTCGGCGAAGCTGCTTATATATTAGGCATCAAGATCTATAGAGATAGATCAAGACGCTTAATTGGACTTTCACAATGTACATACCTTGATAAACTTTTGAAGAAGTTCAAAATGGATCAAGCAAAGAAAGGGTTCTTGCCTGTGTTACAAGGTGTGAAGTTGAGTCAGACAATGCCCGACCACTGCAGATGATAGAGAAAAAATGAAAGATGTTCCCTATGCTTCAGCCATAGGCTCTATCATGTATGCAATGCTGTGTACCAGACCTGATGTGTGCCTTGCTATTAGCTTAGTAGGGAGGTACCAAAGTAATCCAGGAGTGGATCACTGGACAGCGGTCAAGAACATCCTGAAATACCTGAAAAGGACTAAGGATATGTTTCTCGTTTATGGAGGTGACAAAGAGCTCATCGTAAATGGTTACGTCGATGCAAGCTTTGACACTGATCCGGATGACTCTAAGTCACAAACCGGATACGTATTTATATTGAACGGTGGAGCTGTCAGTTGGTGCAGTTCTAAGCAAAGCGTCGTGGCGGGATCTACGTGTGAAGCAGAGTACATAGCTGCTTCGGAAGCAACAAATGAAGGAGTCTGGATGAAGGAGTTCATATCCGATCTAGGTGTCATACCTAGTGCATCGAGTCCAATGAAAATCTTTTGTGACAATACTGGTGCTATTGCCTTGGCAAAGGAATCCAGATTTCACAAGAGAACCAGGCACATCAAGAGACGCTTCAATTCCTTCCATGACCAAGTCAAAGAGGGAGACATAGAGATTTGCAAGATACATACGGATCTGAATGTTGCAGACCCGTTGACTAAGCCTCTCTCACGAGCAAAACATGATCAGCACCAAGACTCCATGGATGTTAGAATCATTACTGTGTAATCTAGATTATTGACTCTAGTGCAAGTGGGAGACTGAAGGAAATATGCCCTAGAGGCAATAGTAAAGTTGTTATTTATATTTCCTTATATCATGATAAATCTTTATTATTCATGCTAGAATTGTATTAACCGGAAACTTAGTACATGTGTGAATACATAGACAAACAAAGTGTCACTGGTATGCCTCTACTTGACTAGCTCGTTGAATCAAAGATGGTTAAGTTTCCTGGCCATAGACATGAGTTGTCATTTGATTAACGGGATCACATCATTAGAGAATGATGTGATTGACTTGACCCATTCCGTTAGCTTAGCATTTGATCATTTAGTATATTGCTATTGCTTTCTTCATGACTTATACATGTTCCTATGACTATGAGATTATGCAACTCCCGAATACTGGAGGAACACTTTTTGTGCTACCAAATGTCACAACGTAACTGGGTGATTATAAAGGTGCTCTACAGGTGTCTTCGATGGTACTTGTTGAGTTGGCATAGATCAAGATTATGATTTGTCACTCCGATTGTCGGAGAGGTATCTCTGGGCCCTCTCGGTAATGCACATCACTATAAGCCTTGCAAGCAATGCAACTAATGAGTTAGTTGCGGGATGATGTATTACGGAACGAGTAAAGAGACTTGCCAGTAACGAGATTGAACTAGGTATTAAGATACCGATGATCGAATCTCAGGCAAGTAACATACTGATGACAAAGGGAACAACGTATGTCGTTATGCGGTGTGGCCGATAAAGATCTTCGTAGAATATGTAGGAGACAATATGAGCATCCAGGTTCCGCTATTGGTTATTGACCTGAAACGTGTCTCGGTCATGTCTACATAGTTCTCGAACCCGTAGGGTCTGCACGCTTAACATTCGGTGATGATCGATAATATGAGTTTATGTGTTTTGATGAACCGAAGGTAGCTCGGAGTCCCGGATATGATCACGGACATGATCAGGAGTCTCAAAATGGTCGAGACATAAAGATCGACATATTGGAAGCCTATTTTTGGACATCGGAATAGTTCCGGGTGAAATCGGGATTTTACCGGAGTACCGGGAGGTTACCGGAACCCCCCCCGTAAGTGTATGGGCCTTATTGGGCCATACTGGAGAGAGAGAGGAGACCAGGGCAGGCCGCGCGCCCCCTCTCCCTCCAGTCTGAATTGGACTAGGAGGGGGCGGCACCCCCCTTTCCTTCCTCCTTCTCTGCCGCTTTCTTCTGTCTTAGTCCAACTAGGCAAGGGGGGAATCCTACTCCCGGTGGGAGTAGGACTCCTCCAGGGCGCGCCATAGGAGGGCCGGCCCTCCCCCTCCTCCACTCCTTTATATACATGGCCACGGGGCACCCCATAGACACACAAGTTGATCAGTTGATCTTTTAGCCGTGTGCGGTGCCCCCCTCCACCATAATCCACCTCGGTCATATCGTAGCGGTGCTTAGGCCAAGACCTGCGTCGGTAGCATCATCAACACCGTCATCATGCCGTCGTGCTGACAGAACTCTCCCTTGAATCTCTGCTGGATCGTGAGTTCATGCGACGTCACCGAGCTGAACATGTGCTGAACTCGGAGGTGCCGTGTGTTCGGTACTTGGATCGGTCGGATCGTGAAGGCGTACAACTACATCAACCGCATTGTCATAACGCTTCCGCTTATGGTCTACGAGGGTACGTGGACGACACTCTCCCCTCTCGTTGCTATGCATCACCATGATCTTGCGTGTGCGTAGGAATTTTTTTTAAATTACTACGTTCCCCAACAGGCCCTGCATGCCACACGTAGTTGGACGACCAATCTTCTGTTTAGTACTTCAACATAGTGATTTCCTGGTAAGGATTCACTCGTGTCACATCAAGTAAATCTTATTGATTTACTTTCTAAATCTTATTGATTTAATGTCATGTTTTCTTTCTTTTGCTGCAATTTCACATCAAGTAAGTCGTGCTGTTCGGACACCCGATCGATCCCTCGAGGTCTGCGCCAGCCCTCAACCAGAGCAATTTGGTGACCCCAGAAGCACTTCGCCGCCTTTTGGAAACCCATTCCAACGGGATTTGGGCCAACAACCCCCGGGATGGTCATCACCTTTTCCCCGACCCTGCAGCACCTCAGCCTCAGCCAGCAAATCCCGACGGTGAGAACCGTGGAGAAGCATCGGCGTCCGCAAGGCCAGCCCACTTAGACATCAACGAAGTGGACTAAGTCGCTCAAAGTTGTATCGAGCCTTAGTTTTCCTACGCTTTGTAATGTGTGGCCTTGTAGCGCTTTTGTTGCATGCTGTCTGTTTGAGCGCTCCTATTTTTGGAGTAGTAGCTATGCATATGTACGTTGGTGTACAGTTGCATTTTTTATTTTCGGGCACAGCTACCCAGACCAACCCCGTCGGCTCCCACAGTAATGCGTCACATTTATGTGATATGTATATCTGTGGCTTTGACCCGAGTACAGGATCGTCAGCCAGTTACCTTTCACCCCGGTAGATATCCCAGCCCCGGTGCTATATAAAGGCCACTTCGTGACCTTGCCGAGCACCCCTCACCTTTGTGCGCAGCACTCACAGCCTTTCCTCGCCATGTCGACCCCCAGTATTTATCTGAGAACCCCAGACACAACCCCCGGCAGTTTTGTCAAATTATTGTGGGACTTTACCTGCAGTACTATGAGTGCCACCCGTCCACCCCAGTACGAGTTGCTCAAATCGAGGATCACTCCATCCACCTCGAAATATTGGGCAGTGGTGCACATCCCTCCCGCCTACCCAAACCAAGACCCAACGGAAGTCTCCTTCGTGGGGAAATCCATGCCGACTCCGCAGATGGCCATAGAAGCTGCTGCATACGAGGCGCTCACTCGTCATCGATTTGCAGTACCCTATGCCAGCGAGCGAGGATACTATTATTTTCCGAGTCGTGCAACACCCGCAGAAGTTGCATCTTTTCCCGGTGGGCGCATTGAGAGAGATCCAGTACTGGCCAACCTTGCCCAGTACGTCATCGCTCAGGAGCGTTTAACTCAGCGGGTAATGGGTTATCTCCAGAGCCTCGCTGATTTGAATCCTCGGATCGCTATTGGCAGACCACTGAGGCCTGACCAAGAAGGGCGCATTCATCGGCTGGTCAACCCGCTTCCCCCGATAGAAGAGGAGTGTGCCCCAGTGCCAGAGGCGTTTTCTCAGGACCCTATCTTTTTACTGTTTTCCATGTAAACACCTCCGATGTATTTTTTGTCCAGTACTTGTATTTTTGTGTTACAGCATGTTCGTAAAAAATATTGTGCGACGAAACCATTTCTTTTTGCTTTAGTTTCAATTATGTGAGCAGTTTTGCTACTGTTGGTTTTGTTTTAATTATTTCTTCTCTCACAACATACTTTACGAGGAGATTTCTTTCCCCCGTGTCACTGCCGCGTATACATTTTCACGGCATAGATTCATTTTATTCGCGCAGCATCGTTACAGCAAACTCTCAGCAGCCACCACTCGATCTCGAGCACTGTTACAAATCCTTGAGGACATTTTGCGCCTATCTAACCACACTCGAGGACACCACAGTCTCAGTGAGGGAGGTTTGTAAGTGACCATTTGGGCACGAGCTGCCCCAGCACACCGACAGCAGTCAGCCACGATGCCGCGCCTAATCCACGTGATCGTCGCCACCACGAAGAGCTAACACTCGAGCGGCAGCATCACGACGATCATCCAGGATCATCGCGCACAGGAGCACGGAGAACCCCAGCAGCACCGCCAAGCCTCCACACACCAGGACCACGTACCAGTCCGGCATTGCCTCCGCCATTAGAGCCTCGGCTCGAGCTCCTGCCAGCAGCTATGGAGGAGAAGGAGGAGGAGTGGAAGTGAGGCCGGGTGTGAGGAAGAAGAGAGGAGCACCGCGATCGTTTTATAGCCCGAGATCGGTGTACGGTGGGGGAGGTCCACCAGCGCCACTCGTCGCTCGACCGCCGGTGTTCGGAGGCGAGTCCGCGAGCAGTGCCGACAGCGCCCTGGCCCGGGAGGTGAGTGCACGCTGCACCGGCAGCTAGCACGCTGCACACTACCATGGTACGGCCTCGATGCCCTACGAGCTAGGCATCGCCGGTGGAGGAGGCGCGGGAGAGCGCGCGAGAGAGAAGAGAGAGCCAGAGGTAGGAGAAGAGGCCGACAGTGGGCCCTGGGCCCACCTGTCAGCCAGAGAGAGCACTGTGCTCTCGGGTGCGACCAGCGTATTTTAGTAATTTAGAATTTATTCTAAATTACTGTATCTGCGTAGAAATATCTCGTTTTCCCTAACCGTGGATTTTTTTTTCACACTACGCCAGTGTACCATACTGTGGTTTTACACCACTTATTGCCCTCTCACGGTAGCCATTTGGTTTTTGTGCAATTGGAGGATTTCTTTGATAAAAACAAATTTATTTCAAAACGATTCCTGTTCAAAACAACTTTTAACAAATCTCGAGGACGAGATTTTTCTTAGGGGGGGTAGTGTTGTGACACCCCAAAATTTTTGGCCTTGTTTTATTTATTAAAATGTTGCCAGGAAATAAAACTTTTTCAATTGTCAAGTTTTGCCTTTTGTGATTTTGGATTCTTGCCTCTAGTGGTAAAACTCTCAGAAGGTATTGTTGGACTTGATTTCTCTCTATAATAAAACAATTATTTATCATTGCATTCAAATGTTGCAAGATTTATTTTCTCAAAGCTTTATCCCTTTAAAATGACCCCTTTTGCATTTGGGGCCTGTTTTGCACTACACCCTTTTTAATAATGCATTCAAAAATTCCACCAAAATTTGGGGATGTCATGTGATGGTTCCACATCACTTTTATGCAAAAATACCTTCTGGCCATTGGAGATTTTGAGCTCTTCACCAACTTTTCCAATCTGGTCCAGTAGGCACTTTTGCACCGCAACCCATTTAAATATTCTTCTAAAAATTCTTCCAAGTGTTTGGAGATGTCAATGGATGTATACAATCCGTCTTCAAGCAAAAACCCAGTGATGTTCTTTGAAAAATTTGAGTGGATCAACCTCTTTTGCATCCTGGCCCAAATTGGTGACTTGTACTGCAACCTTATTTTTCCTTGCTCTAGTAACCCTGAGCTTTCTCCTACTTGTAGCCCTCCCTACCAAACTCTTAAGTCCAGGAGATTGGGCTCATTGGAGGTTTTGAAGTGCATGCTCTAAACCCTTCTGTTTGCTGTCCAAAACTGGATTATTGCAAAACTTGCACTATCAACTTTCTGTTTTTGCCAAACTAATCTTACCACCATCTCCTGCATCTAAAGAGGCACTGATCTGGAGATTTTGGCCACTCCAAGAGTTGCCTAAGTGCATTTGGCATTCTGTCGAACACCTGGTGTGCACAGTCACTTTTGGCAAGCTCTCTGGTTTGCATTGTGGACTTGAACCCCTGACCTATCCACCTTGTCCACTGAGTGCCTTGCTACCCCTACCTCCATCCTATGCAGTGCCAGCTCCACCCTCGAGCTCTAGAGCACGCTGGCATTTCGTCGAACAGGTGCCGTGCGTGCTCTGGGCGCGCCCAGAGCGCACGTTTTGCACGCGCGCGCACTACGCCGACACGCCGCACTGCCACACTCGACGCGACCCGACCCTGGCCCCCTCTGCATCGCTGAACCACGCACTAGCCGCCCCCTGCTCCACGGTATCTCTGGCGCCCTGCTGCGCCGCTGGCCGCGCCCTTGGCGGCACGCCGGCGTCGGCAGTGGATTCCGCCGCGGACGGCGCCGCCCAAGCCACCAACGCACGACAGCTGCCTCAGAGCACAGGCCGTGCTTATCCTCCCGCTCGTCGGCACGCTTTCGTCGCCGCCACGATGCCCTGCAACTACAGGAAAGTGGTCGCCGGCGATCTTATCTTCTGCCGCCGCGGAGCCAGCCTTGTCACGCTATAAAAGGGAACCCCGAGCCCCCCCCCCCCGAGCACGCAGGCGACATCAGACACTCCCCGTAGAGCTTCCCGCGTAGTGAATCGGCCTGTAGTTGCCGTCTCCCTCAACTCCGGCCAGCTCGGCCGCCGCTAAGCTCCGGTGCGATTCGTCGCAGCCGGCCACCCTTTCGCCAATCCAACACCACTAGTCGCCCCCTCTGGTCCTTGCGGAGCTACCCAGCTGCTCATCTTCGATCAGAGACCACCGGAGCACAAAAAGCACTTCACCACCGTAGCCCTCTCCGCCGCGGAGCTCGCCGCCGGCGATTCCTTCCACCTCCGACGACCCTTCGACCACCCAAAGGACCGCCTCGGTCTAGCCGTTCCATCCCCGCTCTTGGATGCCCGTGAGGTGCAGCCGTTCGTCGACGGCGATCGCCGGAGCCCCGCCACCGTTCGGGCGCAGAGAAAGGAGGGAGAGGGAGACCAGTCAAACCTGACTAGTGGGCCCTCTGGACCCACTGTCAGTGGCCCGCGCGTCCGCCCTCTCTGGTTAAGTGGTGGCGCAAAACCCTGCGTGCGTTTCTCTGCTGCGTAAGCGTATTTCCCTCGAAGCGTTTTCCTTTTTTCTGATTTTATAAAAATAGAGATTTGACCAAACTTTGACTAGCTATAACTTTTAAAATAAATCTCCAAATGAGTTGATTCTTTTTCCTACCTCCCTAAAATTTCATCTAGTTTATTTTAAGATTTATTTAAAAAATATTTGAGACAGGTTTTGGTACTGTGTTTGAAATATTTGTATTTGTGTATTTTGCAAGATAGGATTTTTGGAGAAAAAGGAAAGCTTCCAATAAGTGCATCCTTTGCATACTCTTGAAGGCAAGCATTTCTGAACTCTGGCATAATATTTTGGGAGGTGTTTTGTTATGGTTACAACACCTTTTTGACTTGGAGTATGTGATAGCTTTATGTATCGGTATAGTCTCGTGCATGAGCGCACTTTGGAGTTGTTTTGTGGTCAACAAATGGACACACTAATCATTTGGATCACCCTCGTGAGCTTCTCTTGCACACCGGTAGGAAGCCGGGAAAGTTGTGGTCTTGGGTAGACACGAGCTTGTCCCTAATCCCTCGTCGAGACGAGTATGCCCGGCATAGCTTGGTGAGGCTCGAGGAGTGGTGATTTATTTCACTAGTGGTACTATTGTTGGAGGACACTTGGACCACTGGAGTTGGTTGTAGACCGAGTCTTGATCAATAGCTTCCTTTTTGTTGGTACCACCACTTGTTCCTGCAGGGGACGGGGTATGGTTCAGTAGGTTGTCAACCCCTTTCCAAGCACACACCGTACAGAGAGGCCGTGATGTAGGTCCCGTGGCCACGGATTAAAGCCTGTCATTCGGTCCGGGGGCATGGGTGTTTCCGGTTGGAGCCGAGGGGGGTAGCTCCCCTAGTATGCGCGCGTTATAAATTTTGTGATCCCATGCTACTCGAGGTTGTAGCCTCCCCACTTAGAGTTTTGCTTGGCAGGTGTCGTGGGTGATTCCAGACACTGGTGGGTTAAGCTGGTGTGTGCAGGTCAGGCGTGTTTTCAGTCAAAAGACCGTAGACGGAATTAGTCCCAAGGGACTGAGTAATCCCGTTACTCGTGGAAAATGGTACTCCCTCTGCAGAGGATATATCTTGTCGGATAGTCATGTTCTTAAGTAAAGGCCACAGTCTGAGTTGAGACTCTGTAACGGCATTCGGATGGAGAACGATTTAACTAGAACTCTGTAACGGTATTCGGATGGAGACACGGTTAACTGGATCATAGCAACGATATTCGGATGGAGCTACGGCTTGACTAAATTATCGGTTTTCGGATGGAGAAACGACAGATCTAAGTTTTGTTTAAGATTATGGCATATGGATTATAATCTTTATTATTTTGGACTAACCATTTGTGTTACGTATATTTTTGAGTATCCCTGGGATGGTTCTACCTCCTGGATATTCACTGTGATTATTCTCTTATAAGCCCTTTCTATGGCGTCGCTCAGACGCCCGACTGCGGCATGCTTGTTGTTCATTTACCTTTTATAAGCCCTTTATGTGGTGTCGCTCAGACGCCCGACTGCGGCATTATTATTTCTACATTTTCTGCTCGAGGAGTCATTCAGACACTCGTTTGGCACCAGTATTACTATTCTGCATTTTCCGCTCGAGGAGTCATTCAGACACTCGTTTGGCACCAGTATTATTATTTCTGCGTTTTCCGCCCGAGGAGTCATTCAGACACTCGTTTGGCACCCAGTATTTTCGTATTTTTTTTGTGTGACAGACATGTGATCATCTAATTAATTCGGAGCATGTTTGATATATTATACCCGCGTTCTTAATGTTTGCGAGTACATTCAAACGTACTCACTGGCTTGTCCCTGGCTATTGTCTTGGCCAGATTTCCTTGCGTGGAGGTATGCATCGCGGTGACAACCTCGGAACCTACGCTGTTGACGTTTGCAGCCTCGCAAAGATAGGAGTTATCCTGGTCAGCTGTTCTTGTGGGAAATGGAGTCCCATAGACGCAGAGGTACCCCAACCGCTTCCGCCCTCAACCATTAGAAACCAAATGTTGTACTCCTAGGCCTAAATGGTCTTGTACTACATATTTTGTTCCTTGCTTGGAATTCTTGTATCAAGTTGGTACCTCATCAGCTAACAGTAATCCTGGGGCTGGTGAGCACACAGGCCGTTTTTTCTGGGAATTTATATCCCAAAATCCGGTCGTGACACTTGCACCAACACTTGCACTTGTATCTGCTCTGGCCCTGCAGCGGCAACGGAACCAACAGTTGCACCGGCAACAGACTGGGCTACAGTTCGCACTTCATATACCAAAGTCCTTACAAAAACTGACATGTCCACCTTCTTGGTAAGCATTGGCCGCCCAAGTGCTTCGTTGTTTTTTCTTTCCATATTGTTTCACATGATTCATTGTGTTGATCTAACTGTTTGTGTATGTCTTCTTGTTTGCAAACAGAAAATTCCTAGAGCAACGAGGGAGTCGTTCAACAATCCGGGCGACCGTGGCCATGTTTCTCTTACCATGCACAGCCTTGGTGTGAATGAACCTGCTCAATATACCGTAAGTACAAAGGATGGTCGCATGATGATTGATGCTAAAGGATGGTCAAGGTTCAAATCTAAAACATATCTTGCGGTAGGGGATGATGTCAAAATCGAACTTTCTCGGCAAGGAGAGCTGGTCCAAATCAACTTTGAAATTCTTCAGTAGCAGCACGCAACTGCCGAACTGATCTATCCTCCGAGACTTTGATGAAATACTCCGGCATGGTGAAACAAGTGTCCTATGTGTATAAGTAGTACGACACTATCGTTGATAGAATTGCAACTCTGATTGCTGGTTAGGAACTGTCGTTTGATTTCATTCCAACAGCTGCCGTGCTTTATTCAATTTTGTGTATTCGCTTTGCGACAGCATCTAAAACCAGCGCCGTACCGACCGCTTGCAATATGGAAAGCGCTGAGGTAGAACACATGGGCCCCCAAACATGCAGGCCCACCGACCTGTGGTCCAAAGTCCAGAACCGTGAGCCTGTCTGAGTATTTCTCAGCTGAACCCCCATAATGCCCGTGCGTTGCACGTAACATCAAGATGCATTTGTATCAGTATTTTATCTTGTGAGAGAAAAGGATGAACGAGGGAAGGCCTTATTTGCAAATGTGGAGAGGTGTGTGGGTAACTTTTTGCAAAATTGCCATAGTTTCCTTCCTATCCGTCAGATATAAATCGGACGGCCTATATTGCATGATGGCAGACACACCATCATCACCAACTCGTCTATACCATGTTAAAAAAACTCTGTTTTTTATAATTATATATGTTATATATATTCCCCTTGATTTTTCTTATTTATAAAGTTGTGATATAAAAGATCTATATATTTCTTTACAGAGGGATATCTCTCTGTCAAAAATATATTTATGTGTAATAACTAGTTACTCCTGTCTTTCTACTTCCTTTCGTTGATATGTGGGGCATCTGGCAACGGGGTCCACGTTCCATATGCACCAAATTAGAGTGCACAACTGCACGGTAGACACACCCTGGTCGTAGCGCCGCATTAATGCTCAATGATCCATCAAATCACAAAAACCCCCACCTTTCCAGCTTTAGCAGTAAGCTGGACGGACGAAGCGGCAATATTTCACTGGCCCTGAATCCCCTTCTCCCTCGTCTGCTTGCTCAGAGAAAACCCCCGCTCGGCGATTGCATAGGGTTTTCTCATGGAGAACCTGGTACGAATTCTTCATCCATCCCCGATAAATCCAAGTCCCTTGGTCGCGGGTACTCCTAGGATGGCAGCCGCCACCGTTGATGCATTTTTCTTCCTACTGAATCTAGTGTGTTTCATTTGAAGTGCCCAAAGTGCGAGGACCCTACAGGTTTCTGCGCCCTCGGCGAGAACATAGCATTTTAAAACGAGCACAGATGTTCCTAGAATCCTCTTTTCTATCCGGGAGGGTGGGGTTTTTTGAACATGCTGTCGACTAATTTGGCAATTTGGATTGCTATATTTGGATAAAAGGTACTAGTATCATGGTCAACACTGGCGTGAAGGAGGAAATTGTTTCTAGATTTGGATATAGGGAATACATTGTGTTCTCATATCATTTTTCCTGCAGTGCATTCCTTGATCTGCCAGAACACATGTACTCAAGATGCTCGGCCTTGCCATAACTGAATACACCAGTTTAATGGTAACAGTGAAGACAAGCCATCGGTATAAGTTTCGAGTTGGGTTCATGAACCAAGAAGATCGATGCTTTTTTTATGGCCGAACTTGGATAAACTTTCTCAAGTGTTACGGACTGTAAGTTGGCGCACAAACGTTGATGGAAATAGCAGAACCTGGTCTCATCTTCACTGTGATCTTCTACCCCGACGTTGTTCCAATTGTTCATCCATGTTAGTTTTGTATATGGTTCTCGCTTCTTGCCTCAATTACTTCTTAATCCACCTATTCTGTCTAACTGATCACAATTTAACTTTAGAAGTAGCAATGAACCTCTCACGAAGATGCTACTTCTAACTAATATTTGTTGGAAATATGCCCTAGAGGCAATAATAAATAGGTTATTATTATATTACCTTGTTCATGATAATCGTTTATTATCCATGCTAGAATTGTATTGATAGGAAACTCAGATACATGTGTGGATACATAGACAACACCATGTCCCTAGTAAGCCTCTAGTTGACTAGCTCGTTGATCAATAGATGGTTACAGTTTCCTGACCATGGACATTGGATGTCGTTGATAACGGGATCACATCATGAGGAGAATGATGTGATGGACAAGACCCAATCCTAAGCCTAGCACAAGATCGTGTAGTTCGTTTGCTCAGAGCTTTTCTAATGTCAAGTATCATTTCCTTAGACCATGAGATTGTGCAACTCCCGGATACCGTAGGAATGCTTTGGGTGTACCAAACGTCACAACGTAACTGGGTGGCTATAAAGGTGCACTACAAGTATCTCCGAAAGTGTCTGTTGGGTTGGCACGAATCGAGACTAGGATTTGTCACTCCGTGTAAACGGAGAGGTATCTCTGGGCCCACTCGGTAGGACATCATCCTAATGTGCACAATGTCACCAAGGAGTTGATCACGGGATGATGTGAGTTACGGAACGAGTAAAGAGACTTGCCGGTAACGAGATTGAACAAGGTATAGGGATACCGACGATCGAATCTCGGTCAAGTAACATACCGATAGACAAAGGGAATTGTATACGGGATTGATTGAATCCTCAACATCGTGGTTCATCCGATGAGATCATCGAGGAGCATGTGGGAGCCAACATGGGTATCCAGATCCAGCTGTTGGTTATTGACCGGAGAGTCGTCTCGGTCATGTCTGCCTGTCTCCCGAACCCGTAGGGTCTACACACTTAAGGTTCGGTGACGCTAGGGTTATAGAGATATTAGTATGCGGTAACCCGAAAGTTGATCGGAGTCCCGGATGAGATCCCGGATGTCACGAGGAGTTCCGGAATGGTCCGGAGGTAAAGATTTATATATGGGAAGTCTTATTTTGGTCGCCGGAAAAGTTTCGCACTTTATCGGTATTGTACCGGGAGTGCCGAGAGGGGTCCGGGGGTCCACAAAGGGGTCCACCAGCCCCGGGGGGGCCACATGGGCTGTGGGGGGTGCGCCTTGGCCTATATGGGCCAAGGGAACCAGCCCCAAGAGGCCCATGCGCCAAGAGATAAGATAAAGGGAGAGTCCTAAAGGGGGAACGCACCTCCGAGGTGCCTTGGGGAGGATGGACTCCTCCCTGGCCGCACCCTTCCTTGGAGGAAGGGCCAAGTCTACGCCCCCCCTCTCCCTTGGCCCTATATATAGTGGGGGGAAGGGAGGGCAGCAGAAACCTAAGCCCTGACGCCTCCCTCTCCCTCCCGTGACACCTCTTTCTCCCCGCTTGCGCTTGGCGAAGCCCTGCCGGGATCCCGCTACTTCCACCACCACGCCGTCGTGCTGCTGGATCTCCATCAACCTCTCCTCCCCCCTTGCTGGATCAAGAAGGAGGAGACGTTGCTGCTCCGTACGTGTGTTGAACGCGGAGGTGCCGTCCGTTCGGCGCTAGGATCATCAGTGATTTGGATCACGACGAGTACGACTCCATCAACCCCGTTCTCTTGAACGCTTCCGCTCGCGATCTACAAGGGTATGTAGATGCACTCCCCTTCCCCTCGTTGCTAGATTACTCCATAGATTGATCTTGGTGATGCGTAGAAAATTTTGAATTTCTGCTACGTTACCCAACAGTGGCATCATGAGCTAGGTCTATGCGTAGTTTCTATGCACGAGTAGAACACAAAGTAGTTGTGGGAGTCGATTTTGTCAATTTACTTGCCGTTACTAGTCTTATCTTGATTCGGCGGCATCGTGGGATGAAGCGGCCCCGACCGACCTTACACGTACTCTTACGTGAGACAGGTTCCACCGACTGACATGCACTAGTTGCATAAGGTGGCTAGCGGGTGTCTGTCTCTCCCACTTTAGTCGGATCGGATTCGATGAAAAGGGTCCTTATGAAGGGTAAATAGAAATTGGCATATCACATTGTGGTTTTTGCGTAGGTAAGAAACGTTCTTGCTAGAATCCCATAGCAGCCACGTAAAACATGCAACAACAATTAGAGGACATCTAACTTGTTTTTGCAGGGTATGCTATGTGATGTGATATGGCCAAAAGGATGTGATGAATGATATATGTGATGTATGAGATTGATCATGTTCTTGTAATAGGAATCACGACTTGCATGTCGATGAGTATGACAACCGGCCGGAGCCATAGGAGTTGTCTTTATTTTTGTATGACCTGCGTGTCATTGAATAACGCCATGTAAATTACTTTACTTTATTGCTAAGCGCGTTAGCCATAGAAGTAGAAGTAATCGTTGGCGTGACAACTTCATAAAGACACAATGATGGAGATCATGATGATGGAGATCATGGTGTGCCGGTGACGAAGATGATCATGGTGCCCCGAAGATGGAGATCAAAGGTGCAAAATGATATTGGCCATATCATGTCACTATTTGATTGCATGTGATGTTTATCATGTTTTGCATCTTATTTGCTTAGAATGACGGTAGTAAGTAAGATGACCCGTCACTAAAATTTCAAGAGACGTGTTCCCCCTAACTGTGCACCGTTGCGATGGTTCGTTGTTTCGAAGCACCACGTGATGATCGGGTGTGATAGATTCTAACGTTCGAATACAACGGGTGTTGACGAGCCTAGCATGTACAGACATGGCCTCGGAACACCTGCGAAACACTTAGGTTGACTTGACGAGCCTAGCATGTACAGACATGGCCTCGGAACACAAGAGATCGAAAGATCGAACATGAGTCGTATAGTAGATACGATCAACATGGAGATGTTCACCGATGATGACTAGTCCGTCTCACGTGATGATCGGACACGGCCTAGTTTGACTCGGATCATGTATCACTTAGATGACTAGAGGGATGTATATCTGAGTGGGAGTTCATTAATCAGATGAACTTAATTATCATGAACATAGTCAAAAGATCTTTGCAAATTATGTCATACGCTTTAGTTCTACTGTTTAAGATACGTTCCTAGAGAAAATTTAGTTGAAAGTTGGTAGTAGCAATTATGCGGACTGGGTCCGTAAACTAAGGATTGTCCTCATTGCTGCACAGAAGTCTTATGTCCTTAATGCACCGCTCGGTGTGCTGAACCTCAGCGTCGTCTGTAGATGTTGCGGAACATCTGACATACACGTTTTGATGACTACGTGATAGTTCAGTGCGTAATGCTAACGGTTTAGAATTGTGGCACCAAAGATGTTTTTGAAACGTCGTAGAACATATGAGATGTTCCGAAGACTGAAATTGGGATTTCAGACTAGTGCCCACGTCAAGAGGTATGAGACCTCTGACAAGTTTCTTAAGCCTGCAAACTAAGGGAGAAGAGATCAATCGTTGAGCATGTGCTCAGATTGTCTGAGTACTACAATCACTTGAATCGAGTGGGAGTTAATCTTCCAGATGAGATAGTGATGGTTCTCCATAATCACTGCCACCAAGCTATTAGAGCTTCGTGATGAACTATAAATATCAAGGATAGATGATGATCATTGAGCAACTCGCGAGGTTTGACACCGCGAAAGTAGAAATCAAGAAGGAGCATCAATTGTTCATGGTTAGTAAAACCACTAGTTTCTAGAAGGGCAAGGGCAAAAGGGATACTTCATGAAACAGCAAATCGTTTGCTGCTGTAGTGAAGAATCCCTAGGTTGAACCCAAACCCGAGACTAAGTGCTTCCGTAATGAGGGGAACGGTCACTGAAGCAGTACTACCCTAGATACTTGGTAGATGAGAAGGCAGGCATGGTCGACAGAAGTATATTGGATATACGTTATATGAATGTGTACTTTACTAGTACTCCTAGCAGCACCAGGGTAGTAGATACCGGTTCGGTTGCTAAGTGTTAGTAACACAAAATAAAAGCTGCGGAATAAATGGAGACTAGCTAAAGGTGAGATGACGATATGTGTTGGAAGTGTTTCCAAGGTTGATGTGATCAAGCATCGCATGCTCCCTCTACCATCGAGATTTGGTGTTTGCGTTGAGCATGATTGGATTATGTTTATCGCAATACGGTTATTCATTTAAGGAGAATAATGGTTACTCTGTTTATTTGAATAATACCTTCAATGGTCTTGCACCTAAAATGAATCTCGATCGCAGTGATACACATGTTCGTGCCAAAAGATATAAAATAGTAATGATAGTACCACATACTTGTGGCACTGCAATTTGAGTCATATTGGTATAGAACGCATGAAGAACCACCATGTAGATGGATCTGTGGACTCAGTCGTTTTTGAAAAGATTGAGACATGCGAACCATGTCTATTGGTATATATGCATGAAGAAACTCCATGCAGATGGATCGTTTGGACTCACTTGATTTTGAATCATTTGAGACATGCAAATCATACCACATGGGCAAGATGACTGAAAGGCCTCGTTTTCAGTAAGATGGAACAAGAGAGCAACTTATTGGAAGTAATACATTTTGATGTATGCAGTCCAATGAGTGCTGAGGCATGCAGTGGATATCGTCATGCTCTTACTTCACAGATGATTTGAGTAGATGCTGAGTGTATTTACTTGATGAAACACAAGTCTGAATTATTGAAAGGTTCAAATAATTTCAGAGTGAAGTTTAAGATCGTCATGACAAGAGGATAAAATGTCTGTGATATGATCATAGAGATGAGTATCTGAGTTACGAGTTTGGCACACAATTAAGACATTGTGGAAAGTGTTTCACAATTAATACCGCCTGGAACACCACAGTGTGATGGTGTGTTCGAACATCATAACTGCACCCAATTGGATATGGTGCATACCATGATGTCTCTTATCAAATTATCACTATCGTTTATGGGTTAGGCATTAGAGACAACCGCATTCACTTTAAAAGGGGCACCACGCAATTCCGTTGAGACGACACCGTTTAGAGAAACCTAAGTTGTCGTTTCTTAAAAGTTTGGGGCTGCGATGCTTATGTGAAAAAAGTTTCAAGCTGATAAGCTCGAACCCAAAGCGGATAAATACATCTTCATAGAAAACCCAAAACAGTTGGGTATACCTCCTATTACAGATCTGGAAGCAAAAGTAATTGTTTCTAGAAACGAGTCCATTCTCGAGGAAAAGTTTCTCTCGAAAGAATTGAGTGGGAGGATGGTGGAGACTTGATAAGGTTATTGAACCGTCACTTCAACTAGTGTGTAGCAGGGCACAGGAAGTTTTTCCTGTGGCACCTACACCAATTGAAGTGGAAGCTTATGATAGTGATCATGAAACTTCGGATCAAGTCACTACCAAACCTCGTAGGACGACGAGGATGCGTGCTACTTCAGAGTGGTACGTGATCCTGTCTGAGATATCATGTTGTTGGACAATACTGAACCTACGAGCTATGGAGAAGCGATGGTGGGCCCATATTCCGACAAATGGTTAGAAGCCATGAAATCCGAGATAAATGGATCTTTGAGAAGAAGACGGACGTGGACGGTAATGTTACCGTCTATGAAGCTCGACTTGTGGCAAAGAGTATTTCCACAAGTTCAAGAAGTTGACTACGATGAGATTTTCTCATCCGTAGCGATGCTTAAGTCCGTCGGAATCATGTTAGCATTAGCTGCATTTATGAAATCTGGCAGATGGATGTCAAAACAAGTTTCCTTACCAGTTTTCGTAAGGAAAGGTTGTATCTGATACAATCAGAAAGGTTTTGTCGATCCTAAGGATGCTAAAAGGTATGCTAGCTCCAGCGATCCTTCCATGGACTAGAGCAAGCATCTCGGAGTCAGAATATAAGCTTTGATGGAGCGATCAGAGTTTTTGGGTTTATACAAAGTTTGTTAGAAACTTGTATTTACAATAAAGTGAGTGCGAGCGCTACAACATTTCTGATAAGTATATGTGAATGACATATTGTTGATCCGAAATGATGTAAAATTTCTAGAAAGCATAAAGGGTTGTTTGAAAGGAGTTTTTCAAAGGAAGACCTGGATAAAGCTGCTTAAATATTGGGTGTTGGAAATATGCCCTAGAGGCAATAATAAATGGTTATTATTATATTTCTTTGTTCATGGTAATTGTCTATTATTCATGCTATAATTGTATTGTCCGGAAATCGTAATACATGTGTGAATACATAGACCACAACCTGTCCCTAGTAAGCCTCTAGTTGACTAGCTCGTTGATCAACAGATAGTCATGGTTTCCTGACTATGGACATTGGATGTCGTTGATAACGGGATCACATCATTAGGAGAATGATGTGATGGACAAGACCCAATCCTAAGCATAGCATAAAAGATCGTGTAGTTTCGTTTGCTAGAGCTTTTCCAATGTCAAGTATCTTTTCCTTAGACCATGAGATCGTGCAACTCCCGGATACCGTAGGAGTGCTTTGGGTGTACCAAACGTCACAACGTAACTGGGTGACCATAAAGGTGCACTACGGGTATCTCCGAAAGTGCCTGTTGGGTTGGCACGGATCGAGACTGGGATTTGTCACTCCGTGTGACGGAGAGGTATCTCTGGGCCCACTCGGTAATGCATCATCATAATGAGCTCAATGTGACTAAGGCGTTAGTCACGGGATCATGCATTGCGGTACGAGTAAAGAGACTTGCCGGTAACGAGATTGAACAAGGTATTGGGATACCGACGATCGAATCTCGGGCAAGTAACATACCGTTTGACAAAGGGAATTGCATATGGATTGATTGAATCCTCGACACCGTGGTTCATCCGATGAGATCATCGTGGAACATGTGGGAGCCAACATGGGTATCCAGATCCCGCTGTTGGTTATTGATCGGAGAGGCGTCTCGGTCATGTCTGCATGTCTCCCGAACCCGTAGGGTCTACACACTTAAGGTCCGGTGACGCTAGGGTTGTAGAGATATATGTATGTGGAAACCCGAAAGTTGTTCGGAGTCCCGGATGTGATCCCGGACGTCACGAGAGGTTCCGGAATAGTCCGGAGGTGAAGAATTATATATAGGAAGTCCAGTTTCGGCCACCAGGAAAGTTTCGGGGGTTACCGGTATTGTACCGGGACCACCGGAAGGGTCCCGGGGGTCCACCGGGTGGGGCCACCTATCCCGGAGGGCCCCATGGGCTGAAAGTGGAAGGGAACCAGCCCCTAGTGGGCTGGGCGCCCCCCATGGGCCTCCCCCCATGCGCCTAGGGTTGGGAACCCTAGGGTGGGGGGACTTCCCCCTTGCCTTGGGGGGCAAGGCAACCCCTTTGCACCCCTTGGCCGCCGCCCCCCCAACCCTAGATGGGTTTTGGCCGGCCCCCCCTCCCAAGGGGGCCTATATAAAGGGGGGAGGGAGGGCAGCAACCTACAGCCTTGGGCGCCTCCCTCCTCCCCTGCAACACCTCTCTCTCTCTCTCTCGCAGAAGCTTGGCGAAGCCCTGCCGGAGACCCGCTACATCCACCACCACGCCGTCGGGCTGCTGGATCTCCATCAACCTCTCCTTCCCCCTTGCAGGATCAAGAAGGAGGAGACGTCGCTGCACCGTACGTGTGTTGAACGCGGAGGTGCCGTCCGTTCGGCACTCGGTCATCGGTGATTTGGATCACGGCGAGTACGACTCCGTCATCCACGTTCATTGGAACGCTTCCGCTCGCGATCTACAAGGGTATGTAGATGCACTCCTTTCCCCTCGTTGCTAGTAGACTCCATAGATGCATCTTGGTGAGCGTAGGAAAATTTTAAATTATGCTACGATTCCCAACAGTAGCATCATTAGCCAGGCCTATGCGTAGTTACTATGCACGAGTAGAACACAAAGGTTGTGGGCGTTTAGTTTGCCAATTCTTCTTGCCGCTACTAGTCTTTTCTTGTTTCGGCGGCATTGTAGGATGAAGCGGCCCGGGCCGACCTTACACGTACACTTACGTGAGACAGGTTCCATCGACTGACATGCACAAGTTGCATAAGGTGGCTAGCGGGTGGCTGTCTCTCCTCGTTGCTAGATTACTCAATAGATTGATCTTGGTGATGCGTAGAAAATTTTGAATTTCTGCTACGTTACCCAACAGTGGCATCATGAGCTAGGTCTATGCGTAGTTTCTATGCACGAGTAGAACACAAAGTAGTTGTGGGCGTCGATTTTGTCAATTTACTTGCCGTTACTAGTCTTATCTTGATTCGGCGGCATCGTGGGATGAAGCGGCCCCGACCGACCTTACACGTACTCTTACGTGAGACAGGTTCCACCGACTGACATGCACTAGTTGCATAAGGTGGCTAGCGGATGTCTGTCTCTCCCACTTTAGTCGGATCGGATTCGATGAAAAGGGTCCTTATGAAGGGTAAATAGAAATTGGCAAATCACGTTGTGGTCATACGTAGGTAAGAAACGTTCTTGCTCGAAACCTACAAACCACGTAAAAACTTGCAACAACAATTAGAGGACGTCTAACTTGTTTTTGCAGCAAGTGCTATGTGATGTGATATGGCCAGAAGATGTGATTGATATATGTGATGTATGAGATTGATCATATTCTTGTAATAGGAATCACGACTTGCATGTCGATGAGTATGACAACCGGCAGGAGCCATAGGAGTTGTCTTTATTATTTTGCATGACCTGCGTGTCATTGAATAACGCCATGTAAATTACTTTACGTTGTTGCTAAACGCGTTAGCCATAGAAGTAGAAGTAATCGTTGGCGTGACGACTTCATGAAGACACAATGATGGAGATCATGATGATGGAGATCATGGTGTCATGCCGGTGACGAAGATGATCATGGTGCCCCGAAGATGGAGATCAAAGGAGCATGATGATATTGGCCATATCATGTCACTATTTGATTGCATGTGATGTTTATCATGTTTTTGCATCTTATTTGCTTAGAACGACGATAGTAAGTAAGATGATCCCTTATAATAATTTCAAGAAAGTGTTCACCCTAACTGTGCACCGTTGCGAAGGTTCGTTGTTTCGAAGCACCACGTGATGATCGGGTGTGATAAATTCTAACGTTCGAATACAACGGGTGTTGACGAGCCTAGCATGTACAGACATGGCCTCGGAACACACGCAATACACTTAGGTTGACTAGACGAGCCTAGCATGTACAGACATGGCCTCGAAACACGGAGGACCGAAAGGTCGAGCATGAGTCGTATAGAAGATACGATCAACATGGAGATGTCCACCGATCTTGACTAGTCCGTCTCACGTGATGATCGGACACGGCCTAGTTAAACTCGGATCATGTTTCACTTAGATGACTAGAGGGATGTCTATCTGAGTGGGAGTTCATAATCAGATGAACTTCATTATCATGAACATAATCAAATAGGTCTTTACAAATTATGTCATACGCTTTAGTTCTACTGTTTAAGATATGTACCTAGAGAAAATTTAGTTGAAAGTTGGTAGTAGCAATTATGCGGACTGGGTCCGTAAACTGAGGATTGTCCTCATTGCTGCACAGAAGGCTTATGTCCTTAATGCACCGCTCGGTGTGCTGAACCTCAGCGTCGTCTGTAGATGTTACGAAACATCTGACATACACGTTTTGATGACTACGTGATAGTTTAGTGCGGTTTAGAATTGTGGCACCAAAGACGTTTTTGAAATGTCGCAGAACATGTGAGATGTTCCGAAGACTAAAATTGGGATTTCAGACTAGTGCCCACGTCAAGAGGTATGAGACCTCTGACAAGTTTCTTAAGCCTGCAAACTAAGGGAGAAAAGCTCAATCGTTGAGCGTGTGCTCAGATTGTCTGAGTGCCACAATCGCTTGAATCGAGTGGGAGTTAATCTCCCAGATGAGATAGTGATAGTTCTCCATAGTCACTGCCACCAAGCTAGTAGAGCTTCGTGATGAACTATAACATATCAAGGATAATTATGATGATCCTTGAGCTATTCGCGATGTTTAACACCGCGAGAGTAGAAATCAAGAAGGAGCATCAATTGTTGATGGTTAGTAAAACCACTAGTTTAAGAAGGGCAAGGGCAAAAGGGATACTTCATGAAACAGCAAGTCGTTTGCTGCTCTAGTGAAGAATCCCAAGGTTGAACCCAAACCCGAGACTAAGGGCTTCTGTAATGAGAGGAACGGTCACTGAAGCAGTACTACCCTAGATACTTGGTAGATGAGAAGGCAGGCAAGGTCGACAGAAGTATATTGGATATACGTTATATGAGTGTGTACTTTACTAGTACTCCTAGCAGGACCAGGGTATTAGATACTGGTTCGGTTGCTAAGTGTTAGTAACTCGAAATAAAAGCTGCGGAATAAATGGAGACTAGCTAAAGGTGAGATGACGATATGTGTTGGAAGTGTTTCCAAGGTTGATGTGATCAAGCATCGCATGCTCCCTCTACCATCGAGATTTGGTGTTTGCGTTGAACATGATTGGATTATGTTTGCCGCAAAACGGTTATTCATTTAAGGAGAATAATGGTTACTCTGTTTATTTGAATAATACCTTCAATGGTCTTGCACCTAAAATGAATCTCGATAGTAGTGATACACATGTTCATGCCAAAAGGATATAAGATAGTAATGATAGTACCACATACTTGTGGCACTGCCACTTGAGTCATATTGGTGTAGAACGCATGAAGAAGCTCCATGTAGGCGGATCTTTGGACTCACTCATTTTTGAAAAGATTGAGACATGCGAACCATGTCTATTGGTATATATGCATGAAGAAACTCCATACAGATGGATCGTTTGGACTCACTTGATTATGAATCACTTGAGACATGCAAATCATACCACATGGGCAAAATGACTGAAAGTCCTCGTTTTCAGTGAGATGGAACAAGAGAGCAACTTATTGGAATTAATACATTTTGATCTACGCAGTCCAATGAGTGCTGAGGCATGCACTGGACATCGTTATGTTCTTACTTCACAGATGATTTGAGTAGATGCTGAGTGTATTTACTTGACGAAACACTAGTCTGAATTATTGAAAGGTTCAAGTAATTTCAGAGTGAAGTTGAAGATCGTCGTGACAAGAGGATAAAATGTCTGTGATATGATCATAGAGATGAGTATCTGAGATATGAGTTTGGCACACAATTGAGACATTGTGGAAAGTGTTTCACAATTAATACCGCCTGGAACACCATAGTGTGATGGTGTGTCCGAACATCATAACTGCACCCTATTGGATATGGTGCATACCATGATGTTTCTTATCAAATTACCACTATCATTTATGGGTTAGGCATTAGAGACAACCGCATTCACTTTAAAAGGGGCACCACACAATTCCGTTGAGACGACACCGTTTATAGAAACCTAAGTTGTCGTTTCTTAAAAGTTTGGGGCTGCGATGCTTATGTGAAAAAGTTTCAGGCTGATAAGCTCGAACCCAAAGCGGATAAATGCATCTTCATAGAATACCCAAAAACAGTTGGGTATATCTCCTATTTCAGATCTGGAAGCAAAAGTAATTGCTTCTAGAAACGAGTCCTTTCTCGAGGAAAAGTTTCTCTCGAAAGAATTGAGTGGGAGGATGGTGGAGACTTGATAAGGTTATTGAACCGTCGCTTCAACTAGTATGTAGCAGGGCACAGGAAGTTGTTCCTGTGGCACCTACACCAATTGAAGTGGAAGCTTATGATGGTGATCATGAAACTTCGGATCAAGTCACTACCAAACCTCGTAGGATGACGAGGATGCGCACTACTTCAGAGTAATGCGTGATCCTGCCTTGGAAGTCATGTTGCTAGACAACTATGAACCTACGAGCTATGGAGAAGCGATGGTGGGCCCATATTCTGATGAATAGCTCGAGGCCATGAAATCCGAGATAGAATCCATGTATCAGAACAAAGCATGGACTTTGGTGAACTTGCCCGATGATCGGCAAGCCATTGAGATAAATGGATCTTTAAGAAGAAGACGGACATGGACGGTAATGTTACCGTCTATGAAGCTCGACTTGTGGCAAAGAATATTTTTCACAAGTTCAAGGAGTTGACTACAATGAGTTTTTTCTCATCCGTAGCGATGCTTAGGTCCGTCGGAATCATGTTAGCATTAGCTACATTTATGAAATCTGGCAGATGGATGTCAAAACAAGTTTCCTTACCAGTTTTTCGTGAGGAAAGGTTGTATGTGATACAATCAGAAAGGTTTTGTCGATCCTAAGGATGCTAATAGGTATGCTAGCTCCAGCGATCCTTCCATGGACTAGAGCAAGCATCTCGGAGTCAGAATATACGCTTTGATAGAGTGATCAAAGTTTTTGGGTTTATACAAAGTTTGTTAGAAACTTGTATTTACAATAAAGTGAGTGGGAGCGCTACAACATTTCTGATAAGTATATGTGAATGACATATTGTTGATCTGAAATGATGTAAAATTCCTGGAAAGCATAAAGGGTTGTTTGAAAGGAGTTTTTCAAAGGAACACCTGGATAAAAGCTGCTTACATATTGGGCATCAAGATCCATAGAGATAGATCAAGACACCTGATGATACTTTCAAAAGACAGCACACCTTGACATGATTTTGAAAGAGTTCAAAATAGATCAGCAAAGAAGGAGTTCTTGGCTGTGTTACAAGGTGTGAGTATTGAGTGAGACTCAAGACCTGACCACAGCGGAAGATAGAGAAAGGACGAAGGTCGTCCCCTATGCTTTAGACATAGGCTCTATAGTATGCTATGCTGTGTACCGCACATGTAGTGTGCCTTGCCATGAGTTGGTGAAGAGGGTACAATGGTGATCCGGGAAAGGATCTCATGACAGCGGTCAAACTTATCCTTAGTACCTAGTGGACTAAGGAATTTTCTCGATTATGGAGGTGAAAAGGAGTTCGTCGTAAAGGGTCACGTCGATGCAAACTTTGACACTAATCCGGATGACTCTGAGTAGTAGACCGGATTCGTATAGTAGAGCAATTATTTGAAATGGCTCCAAATAGCGCGTGGTAGCATCCACAAGATGACATAGATATTCGTAAAGCACACACGGATCTGAAAGGTTCAGACCCGTTGACTAATAACCTCTCTCACAAGCATAACATGATCAAACCAGAACTCATTGAGTGTTAATCACATAGTGATGTGAACTAGATTGTTGACTCTAGTAAACTCTTTGGATGTTGGTCACATGGTGATGTGACCTCTTTTCATGGTGATGTGAACTAGATTATTGACTCTAGTGCAAGTGGGAGACTGTTGGAAATATGCCCTAGAGGCAATAATAAATAGGTTATTATTATATTTCCTTGTTCATGATAATCGTTTATTATCCATGCTAGAATTGTATTGATAGGAAACTCAGATACATGTGTGGATACATAGACAACACCATGTCCCTAGTAAGCCTCTAGTTGACTAGCTCGTTGATCAATAGATGGTTACGGTTTCCTGACCATGGACATTGGATGTCGTTGATAACGGGATCACATCATGAGGAGAATGATGTGATGGACAAGACCCAATCCTAAGCCTAGCACAAGATCGTGTAGTTCGTTTGCTCAGAGCTTTTCTAATGTCAAGTATCATTTCCTTAGACGATGAGATTGTGCATCTCCCGGATACCGTAGGAATGCTTTGGGTGTACCAAACGTCACAACGTAACTGGGTGGCTATAAAGGTGCACTACAGGTATCTCCGAAAGTGTCTGTTGGGTTGGCACGAATCGAGACTGGGATTTGTCACTCCGTGTAAATGGAGAGGTATCTCTGGGCCCACTCGGTAGGACATCATCATAATGTGCACAATGTGACCAAGGAGTTGATCACGGGATGATGTGAGTTACGGAACGAGTAAAGAGACTTGCCGGTAACGAGATTGAACAAGGTATAGGGATACCGACGATCGAATCTCGGGCAAGTAACATACCGATAGACAAAGGGATTGTATACGGGATTGATTGAATCCTCAACATCGTGGTTTATCCGATGAGATCATTGAGGAGCATGTGGGAGCCAACATGGGTATCCAGATCCCGCTGTTGGTTATTGACCGGAGAGTCGTCTCGGTCATGTCTGCCTGTCTCCCGAACCCGTAGGGTCTACACACTTAAGGTTCGGTGACGCTAGGGTTATAGAGATATTAGTATGCGGTATCCCAAAAGTTTTTCGGAGTCCCGGATGAGATCCCGGACGTCACGAGGAGTTCCGGAATGGTCCGGAGGTAAAGATTTATATATGGGAAGTCTTATTTTGGTCGCCGGAAAAGTTTCGCACTTTATCGGTATTGTACCGGGAGTGCCGAAAGGGGTCCGGGGGTCCACCAAGGGGTCCACCAGCCCCGGGGGGCCACATGGGCTGTGGGGGGTGCGCCTTGGCCTATATGGGCCAAGGGAACCAGCCCCAAGAGGCCCATGCGCCAAGAGATAAGATAAAGGGAGAGTCCTAAAGGGGGAAGGCACCTCCGAGGTGCCTTGGGGAGGATGGACTCCTCCCTGGCCGCACCCTTCCTTGGAGGAAGGGCCAAGGCTGCGCCCCCTCCCCTCTCCCTTGGCCCTATATATAGTGGGGGGAAGGGAGGGCAGCAGAAACCTAAGCCCTGGCGCCTCCCTCTCCCTCCCGTGACACCTCTTCCTCCCCGCTTGCGCTTGGCGAAGCCCTGCCAGGATCCCGCTACTTCCACCACCACGCCGTCGTGCTGCTGGATCTCCATCAACCTCTCCTCCCCCCTTGCTGGATCAAGAAGGAGGAGACGTCGCTGCTCCGTACGTGTGTTGAACGCGGAGGTGCCGTCCGTTCGGCGCTAGGATCATCGGTGATTTGGATCACGACGAGTACGACTCCATCAACCCCGTTCTCTTGAACTCTTCCGCTCGCGATCTACAAGGGTATGTAGATGCACTCCCCTTCCCCTCGTTGCTAGATTACTCCATAGATTGATCTTGGTGATGCGTAGAAAATTTTGAATTTCTGCTACGTTACCCAACAATATTTTCTTATAATTGGTGGCACGTGTAGGTTTTTTCAGAGTTAAGCAGGCTACTCGTTTGTTATTCTGTAAGAACTCGGCTGTTACTCATGGCACTGAAGTTGAATTGGACGAGATCCACAAGTTCCTACACTTTATTGATCGTCTTGAGGTCCTTGTGGGGCGTTTCAATGGTGGAAGGCCACGTGGGATATGTGTGCCACTGTTGCACTCGTTGAACAGGTCCAACTGTGTTGAGAAACTTATGGTATGAGCTGTTTTCTGTTATATATGTTGTTCATAAACTCTTGCTTACGCACAGTTTTACAGTTGTGATCTTCTTGAAACAGGAACTGCCCAGTTCTATTGTTCCTATACAGATGCCTGACAATTGCCGGGTCAGACTTGCGCTTGGTCACAACATGATGTTTATGTCGACCTACTCCATTCTGCTTGGAGGTGAAAAGATACTTATTCATGGGTGGTCTCAAATAATGAAGGCCCGTCCATCTTGGAGAATAGGACAGAAGATTATGTTCCTGCTTTTCCATGGCTCTAAAGCGAATATCCTGTTTATTGACCACATTGTGAGATGAAGCCGCTTTCAAAAGGTTGTGGATGCGCGGAGTGGCGCCTGGGCCTTGTCCTAGGGCTTGGCGGCCTCACCCTTTGGTTAAATGTAGGCAAAGTAGCACTGTCCGAGGCCTGCTTTGTATGGTTGAACCTGTATAAGTACTCATACTGCTTTCAGCTATGGTTGTTAAGTGCCCCTGCTGGTTTCAGTTAAGGTTGTTAAGTACTCCTGCTGCTTTTACAGTATGTCATGTTTCTTCAGTCATGTCTTCCTCCAGCCGCCAAAACCAAACCAGCGCCGGCGGGGCCGCCTGCTTCCACCTCCCACGGCTGGCTGCACCTCAGCGCACGCATTGCCGCCCCACCATCTCCTAAATCGTTAAGGCCGACCTCCGAGGCCTCGCCGTCATCCTCCGCGCGCTTTGCTGCGCTCGCCGCGGCGCCGCCCTCTCGCGTTGTCAACATGGTCAACAAACAAGAGGAATCGGTAGAGGACTGTACGTGGAGAGGATGATAGTAGGGGCCCACCATGTCCATGGCCGAACGCAAGGAAGTTCCTCATTTTTTATTATATATATATACTCCATTGACAATGTATGGAAAAAGAAAATGCTTCCTGCTAGTGGTTTCCTGACATCTGGGACCCACGACATTGTCAGCGTATATAGTCAATAGACAAGAGAACAGCACAAGATCGGCTGACACCTGGGACGTAGCTGCTCGAGCAGTATTTTTTTTGTTATTGTTGAGACGGAGCAGGGTTTCAACCGGGTTGTGGCCCGTCTAGCCCAGGCTTATATTTTATGTTCACCACATGACCAGCCCAGCTATTTTCTTTTGTGAAAATGAGCCCAGTTTATTTTTCTGAAGAATACCCAATACAGGCCTACTTATTTTTCTACGCCCTGATGGGCTGCAACTCTTTCAAGACGCCTGCAAATCTTGAAAGTAATATGAAATGGGCTATAAATATAAAAGCAGATGACAAGTTGGCATTTACTTTATAATTTCTGAAGTTTTTCAGATTTTCAGATTCCAATTTCACTGGGCTTTAACCTAATTTAAATATACCTTCAAAGTACTTTAAATCTAGCTCGACATTTCGGTATTCAAAACAGTTTGGAACCCACAGAAATATGCGAAATTTCGTTTAAATTTTTAATCCTAGCCCTAGCAAACAAAAAAATGGACTGCAATAAATTGCATAAGAAGTTGCAGTGAGCTATATATAAATCATTAAAAAAATAGGGAATGGTCTGACTTGTGGGCCTATTAAGTTCACGCGTATGCAAGATTTTTTTACTTATTATATATGACAAAAAACGATTCTAGCAGACGTAACCGTTGGATGTCAATCCAACGGCCGTCGTGTTTCTTCAATCTCTGGTCTTTTTGCTCCAGCCGCCAAATCCAGCGCTGGCGGGACCGCCTGCTCCTGCCTCCCGTGGCCGGCTGTGCTGCCGCGCAGGCCTCACTGCCCCCTACTACTCCCATCGCTGGCCAGGCCATCCCTCTACTCACCCACATCTCCCCACTGTTGTGGCTTCGCCGCCTCCGAGTCATTCCCTTCCTGGGTCTCGCCGTCGTCTGATACGTCTCCAACGTATCTATAATTTTTGATTGTTCCATGCTATTTTATATTCTGTTTTGGACATTAATGGGCTTTATTATACACTTTTATATTATATTTGGGACTAACCTATTAACCGGAGGCCCAGCCCAGAATTGCTATTTTTTGCCTATTTCAGAGTTTCGCAGAAAAAGAATATCAAACGGAGTCCAAACGGAATGAAATCTTCGGGAACGTGATTTTCGGAATGAACGTGATCCAGAGGACTTGGACCCTACGTCAAGACATCAACCAGGAAGGCACGAGGTAGGGGGGCGCGCCCTCCACCCTCATGGGCCCCACGTTGCTCCACCGACGTACTTCTTCCTCCTATATATACCTACGTACCCCCAAACTACCAGATACGGAGCCAAAAACCTAATTCCACCGCCGCAACCTTCTGTACCCGTAAGATCCCATCTTGGGCCTTTTCCAGAGCTCCGCCGGAGGTGGCATCGATCACGGAGGGCTTCTACATCAACACCATAGCCTCTCCGATGATGTGTGTGTAGTTTACCTCAGACCTTCGGGTCCATAGTTACTAGCTAGATGGCATCTTCTCTCTTTTTGGATCTCAATACAATGTTCTCCCCCTCTCTTGTGGAGATATATTCGATGTAATCTTCTTTTGTGGTGTGTTTGTTGAGACCGATGAATTGTGGGTTTATGATCAAGTTTATCTATGAACAATATTTGAATCTTCTCTGAATTCTTTTATGTATGATTGGTTATCTTTGCAAGTCTCTTCGAATTATCAGTTTGGTTTGGCCTACTAGATTGATCTTTCTTGCAATGGCAGAAGTGCTTAGCTTTGGGTTCAATCTTGTGGTGTCCTTTCCCAGTGACAGTAGGGGCAGCAAGGCACGTATTGTATTGTTGCCATCGAGGATAACAAGATGGGGTTTATATCATATTGCATGAGTTTATCCCTCTACATCATGTCATCTTACTTAAAGCGTTACTCTGTTCTTATGAACTTAATACTCTAGATGCATGCTAGATAGCGGTCGATGTGGAGTAATAGTAGTAGATGCAGGCAGGAGTCGGTCTACTTGTCGCGGACGTGATGCATATATACATGATCATACCTAGATATTCTCATAACTATGCTCAATTCTGTCAATTGCTCAACAGTAATTTCTTCACCCACCGTAATACTTATGCTCTCGAGAGAAGCCACTAGTGAAACCTATGGCCCCCGGGTCTATCTTCCATCATATTAATCTTCCAACACTTAGCTATTTTTATTGCCTTTTATTTTACTTTGCATCTTTATCATAAAAATACCAAAAATATTATCTTATCATATCTAGCAAATCTCACTCTCGTAAGTGACCGTGAAGGGATTGACAACCCCTTTATTGTGTTGGTTGCGAGGATTTATTTGTTTGTGTAGGTGCGAGGGACTCGTGCGTGGCCTCCTACTGGATTGATACCTTGGTTCTCAAAAACTGAGGGAAATACTTACGCTGCTTTACTGCATCACCCTTTCCTCTTCAAGGGAAAACCAACCGCAGTGCTCAAGAGGTAGCAAGAAGGATTTCTGGCGTCGTTGCTGGGGAATCTACGCAAAAGTCAACATACCAAGTACCCATCACAAAACCTTATCTCCCGTATTACATTATTTGCCATTTGCCTCTCGTTTTCCTCTCCCCCACTTCACCCTTGCCGTTTTATTCGCCCTCTCTTTTCCGTCGCCTCTTTTTTCCCTGCTTCTTGTTTGCTCGTGTGTTGGATTGCTTGCTTGTCACGATGGCTCAAGATAATACTAAATTGTGTGACTTTACCAATACCAACAATAATGATTTTCTTAGCACTCCGATTGCTCCTCTTACCGATACTGAATCTTGTGAAATCAATACTGCCTTACTGAATCTTGTCATGAAATATCAATTCGCCAGCCTTCCTAGTGAAGATGCCGCTACGCATCTAAATAGCTTCGTTGATTTGTGTGATATGCAAAAGAAGAAAGATGTGGATAATGATATTGTTAAATTGAAGCTATTTCCTTTTTCGCTTAGAGATCGTGCTAAAGCTTGGTTTTCATCTTTGCCTAAAAATAGTATTGATTCTTGGAATAAGTGCAAAGATACTTTTATCTCTAAGTATTTTCCTCCCGCTAAGATCATCTCTCTTAGAAACGATATTATGAATTTTAAGAAACTTGATCATGAACATGTTGCACAAGCTTTGGAGACGATGAAATTAATGATACGTAATTGCCCTACACATGGTTTGAATTTGTGGATGATTATACAAAAAATTTATGCCGGATTGAATTTTGCTTCTAGAAATCTTATAGATTCGGCCGCGGGAGGCACTTTTATGGAAATCACTTTAGGAGAAGCTACTAAACTCCTAGATAATATTATGGTTAATTATTCTCAATGGCACACTGAAAGATCTACTAATAAAAAGGTGCATGCGATAGAAGAAATTAATGTTTTGAATGGAAAGATGGATGAACTTATGAAATTATTTGCTACTAAAAGTGTTCTTCTGATCCTAATGATATGCCTTTGTCTACTTTGATTGAGAATAATAATGAATCTATGGATGTGAAGTTTGTTGGTAGGAATAATTTTGGTAACAACGCGTATAGAGGAAACTTTAATCCTAGGCCGTACCCTAGTAATTCCTCTAATAATTATGGTAATTCCTACAACAATCCTTATGGATATTTTAATAAGATGCCTTCTGAATTTGAGACTAGTGTTAAAGAATTTATGAATTCGCAAAAGAATTTCAATGCTTTGTTTGAAGAAAAATTGCCTAAGATTGATGAATTGGCTAGGAACGTTGATAGTATTTCTCTTGATGTTGATTCCTTGAAACTTAGATCTATTCCACCTAAGCATGATATCAATGAGTCTCTCAAAGTCATGAGAATTTATATTGATGAGTGCAAAGAAAGAACCGCTAGGATGCGTGCTAAGAAAGATTGCTTTGTGAAAGCGTGTTCTTCTAATTTCTATGAAAATAAAGATGAAGATCTAAAAGTTATTGATGTGTCCCCTATTAAATCTTTGTTTTGCAATATGAATCTTGATAATGATGGGACTGAATATGATCCAGCTTTACCTACAAGGCGTTCCAAAAATTCGGAGTTTTTAGATCTTGATGCAAAAATTGGTAAAAGTGGGATTGAAGAGATCAAAACTCTAGATATTAATGAACCCACTATTTTGGATTTCAAGGAATTTAATTATGATAATTGCCCTTTGATAGATTGTATTTCCTTGTTGCAATCCGTGCTAAATTCTCCACATGCTTATAGTCAACATAAAGCTTTTACTAAACATTTCGTTGATGCTTTGATGCAATCTTATGAAGAAAAACTTGAGTTGGAAGTTTCTATCCCTAGAAAACTTTATGATGAGTGGGAACCTACTATTAAAATTAAAATTAAAGATCATGAATGCTATGCTTTGTGTGATTTGGGTGCTAGTGTTTCCACGATTCCAAAAACTTTGTGTGATTTGCTAGGTTTTCGTGATTTTGATGATTGCTCTCTAAACTTGAACCTTGCGGATTCCACCATTAAGAAACCTATGGGAAGAATTAATGATGTTCTTATTATTGCAAATAGGAATTATGTGCCCATATATTTTATTGTTCTTGATATAGATTGCAATCCTTCATGTCCTATTATTCTTGGTAGACCTTTCCTTAGAACGATTGGTGCAATTATTGATATGAAGGAAGGGAATATTAGATTCCAATTTCCGTTAAGGAAAGGCATGGAACACTTCCCTAGAAAGAAAATAAAATTACCTTATGAATCTATTATGAGAGCCACTTATGGATTGCCTACCAAAGATGGCAATACCTAGATCTATCCTTGCTTTTATGCCTAGCTAGGGGCGTTAAACGATAGCGCTTGTTGGGAGGCAACCCAATTTTATTTTTAGTTTTTTTTGCTTTTTGATTCTTTTTAGGAATAAATATTTGATCTAGCCTCTGGTTAGATGTGTTGTTATGTTTTAATTAGTGTTTGTGCCAAGTTTAACCTATAGGATCTTCTTGAATGATAGTTATTTGATCTTGCTGAAAATTCCAGAAACTTTCTGTTCACGAAAATAATTGTTAAAAATCACCCGAACGTCATAAAATATTTATTCCAATTGCTTCTGATCAATAAACAAATTGTCTAGGTCGTCCTATTTTTGCTGAATTTTTGGCGTTCCAGAAGTTTGCGTTAGTTACAGATTACTACAGACTGTTCTGTTTTTGACAGATTCTGTTTTTCGTGTGTTGTTTGCTTATTTTGATGAATCTATGGCTAGTAAAATAGTTTATAAACCATAGAGAAGTTGGAATACAGTAGGTTTAACACCAATATAAATAAAGAATGAGTTTATTACAGTACCTTGAAGTGGTGTTTTGTTTTCTTTCGCTAACGGACCTCACGAGATTTTCTGCTAAGTTTTGCGTTGTGAAGTTTCAAGTTTTGGGTAAAAGATTTGATGGATTAAGGAACAAGGAGTGGCAAGAGCCTAAGCTTGGGGATGCCCATGGAACCCCAAGATAATCCAAGGACACCAAAAAGCCAAAGCTTGGGGATGCCCCGGAAGGCATCCCCTCTTTCGTCTACTTCCATAGGTAACTTTACTTGGAGCTATATTTTTATGCACCACATGATATGTGTTTTGCTTGGAGCATCTTGTATGATTTGATTATTTGCCTTTTAGTTTACCACAATCATCCTTGCTGTACACACCTTTTGAGAGAGACACACATGATTCGGAATTTATTAGAATACTCTATGCGCTTCACTTATATCTTTTGAGCTATATAGTTTTTGCTCTAGTGCTTCACTTATATCTTTTAGAGCACGGCGGTGGTTTTGTTTTATAGAAACTATTATTCTCTCATGCTTCACTTATATTATTTTTAGATTCTTAAACAGCATGGTAATTTGCTTAAATTGGGAAATAATCCTAATATGTTAGGTATTCAAGACTAGTAAAAAACTTTCTTATGAGTGTGCTGAATGCTAAGAGAAGTTTGATGCTTGATGATTGTTTTGAGATATGGAGGTAGTGATATTAAAGTTGTGCTAGTTGAGTAGTTGTGAATTTGAGAAATACTTGTGTTGAAGTTTACAAGTCCCGTAGCATGCACGTATGGTAAACGTTATGTAACAAATTTGAAACATGAGGTGTTATTTGATTGTCCTCCTTATGAGTGGCGGTCGGGGACGAGCGATGGTCTTTTCCTACCAATCTATCCCCCTAGGAGCATGCGCGTAGTGCTTGGTTTTTGATGACTTGTAGATTTTTGCAATAAGTATGTGAGTTCTTTATGACTAATGTTGAGTCCATGGATTATACGCACTCTTACCCTTCCATCATTGCTAGCCTCTTCGGTACCGTGCATTGCCCTTTCTCACACTGAGAGTTGGTGCAAACTTCACCGGTGCATCCAAACCCCGTGATATGATACGCTCTTTCACACATAAACCTCCTTATATCCTCCTCAAAACAGCCACCATACCTACCTATTATGGCATTTCCATAGCCATTTCGAGATATATTGACATGCAACTTTCCACCGTTCCGTTTATCATGACACGTTCATTATTGTCATATTGCTTGCATGATCATGTAGTTGACATCGTATTTGTGGCAAAGCCACCGTTCATAAATTTTTCATACATGTCACTCTTGATTCATTGCTAACCCGGTATACCGCCGGAGGCATTCATATAAAGTCATACTTTGTTCTAGTATCGAGCTGTAATCATTGAGTTGTAAATAAATAGAAGTGTGGTGATCATCATTCGTAGAGCATTGTCCCAATAAAAAAAGAGAAAGGCCAAATAAAAAAAAGAAGGCCCAAAAAGAAAAAAAGAGAATAAAAAGGGGCAATGCTACTATCCTTTTTCCACACTTATGCTTCAAAGTAGCACCATGATCTTCATGATAGAGAGTCTCTTGTTTTGTCACTTTCATATACTAGTGGGAATTTTTCATTATAGAGCTTGGCTTGTATATTCCAACAATGGGCTTCCTCAAATGCCCTAGGTCTTCGTGAGCAAGCAAGTTGGATGCACACCCACTTAGTTTCTTTTGTTGAGCTTTCATGCATTTATAGCTCTAGTGCATCCGTTGCATGGCAATCCCTACTCCTTGCATTAACATCAATCGATGGGCATCTCCATAGCTCATTGATTAGCCGCGTTGATGTGAGACTTTCTCCTTTTTTGTCTTCTCCACATAACCTCCATCATTATATTCTATTCCACCCATAGTTCTATATCCATGGCTCACGCTCATGTATTGCGTGAAGGTTGAAAAAGTTTGAGATTACTAAAGTATGAAACAATTGCTTGGCTTGTCATCGGGGTTGTGCATGATGAGAGCATTCTTGTGTGACGAAAATGGAGCATGACTAAACTATATGATTTTGTAGGGATGAACTTTCTTTGGCCATGTTATTTTGAGAGGACATAATTGCTTAGTTAGTATGCTTGAAGTATTATTACTTTTATGTCAATATTAAACTTTTAACTTGAATCTTTCGGATCTGAATATTCATACCACAATTAAGAGAATTACATTGAAATTATGTCAAGTAGCATTCCACATCAAAAATTTTGTTTTTATCATTTACCTACTCGAGGACGAGCAGGAATTAAGCTTGGGGATGCTTGATACGTCTCCAACGTATCTATAATTTTTTATTGTTCCATGCTATATTATATTCTGTTTTGGACATTAATGGGCTTTATTATACACTTTTATATTATATTTGGGACTAACCTATTAACCGGAGGCTCAGCCCAGAATTGCTGTTTTTTGCCTATTTCAGAGTTTCGAAGAAAAAGAATATCAAACGGAGTCCAAACGGAATGAAACCTTCGAGAACGTGATTTTCGGAACGAACGTGATCCAGAGGATTTGGACCTTATGTCAAGACATCAACCAGGAAGGCACGAGGTAGGGGGCGCGCCGACCCCCCCCCCCAGGCGCGCCCTCCACCCTCGTGGGCCCCACGTTGCTCCACCGACGTACTTCTTCCTCCTATATATACCTACGTACCCCCAAACTACCAGATACGAAGCCAAAAACCTAATTCCACGGCCGCAACCTTCTGTACCCGTGAGATCCAATCTTGGGGCCTTTTCCGGAGCTCCGCCGGAGGGGGCATCAATCACGGAGGGCTTCTACATCAACACCATAGCCTCTCCGATGATGCGTGAGTAGTTTACCTCAGACCTTCGGGTCCATAGTTACTAGCTAGATGGCTTCTTTTCTATTTTTGGATCTCAATACAATGTTCTCCCCCTCTCTTGTGGGGTTCTATTCGATGTAATCTTATTTTGCGGTGTGTTTGTTGAGACCGATGAATTTTGGGTTTATGATCAAGTTTATCTATGAACAATATTTGAATCTTCTCTGAATTATTTTATGTATGATTGGTTATCTTTGCAAGTCTCTTCGAATTATCAGTTTGGTTTGGCGTACTAGATTGATCTTTCTTATAGTGGGAGAAGTCCTTAGCTTTGGGTTCAATCTTGCGGTGTCCTTTCCTAGTGACAGTAGGGGCAGCAAGGCACGTATTGTATTGTTGCCATCGAGGATAACAAGATGGGGTTTATATCATATTGCGTGAGTTTATCCCTCTACATCATGTCATCTTACTTAAAGCGTTACTCTGTTCTTATGAACTTAATACTCTAGATGCATGCTGGATAGCGGTCGATATGTGGAGTAGTAGTAGTAGTAGATGCAGGCAGGAGTCGGTCTACTTGTCGCGGACGTGATGCCTATATACATGATCATACCTAGATATTCTCATAACTATGCTCAATTCTGTCAATTGCTCAACAGTAATTTGTTCACCCACTCTAATACTTATGCTCTCGAGAGAAGCCACTAGTGAAACCTATGGCCCCCGGGTCTATCTTCCGTCATATTAATCTTCCAACACTTAGCTATTTTTATTGCCTTTTATTTTACTTTGCATCTTTATCATAAAAATACCAAAAATATTATCTTATCATATCTATCAGATCTCACTCTCGTAAGTGACTGTGAAGGGATTGACAACCCCTTTATTGCGTTGGTTGCGAGGATTTATTTGTTTGTGTAGGTGCGAGGGACTCGTGCGTGGCCTCCAACTGGATTGATACCTTGGTTCTCAAAAACTGAGGGAAATACTTACGCTGCTTTACTACATCACCCTTTCCTCTTCAAGGGAAAACCAACGCAGTGCTCAAGAGGTAGCATCGTCCATCGCGCTGCTGTTCTCGGCACGGCGTGGTCAACATTATCAATAAACAACTACATCATAAGAGGGACGTACATGGAGAGGCTGACAGTTGGGACCCACATGGTCCATGGCCGCACGCAAGCAAGTACCTCCTTATTACGCCAAAAAGATTGAATACTCCCGCTAACAGCTCAGACCCACCAGCTATATCTTCGCACGCAAGGAAGTGCCTCCTTATGACGCACAAAAAAATGAATACTCCCCCTACTAGCAGGGACCCACCATAGTGGGAGGCTGACTTGTGGGCCTACTAAGTTCACGCGGACGGAGGGCTTTGTCAACTTAGTCAACAAACGATTCTATCACCAGTGACCGTTGGATTGTTAACATCCGACGGTCGTCCAGCTTCTTCAACCTCTGATTATCTTGCTCCAGCCATCCAAACCACCACGTGATCTTGCCTCCCGCGGCCGGCTGTGCTGCCGCGGAGGCCTCACCGGCCCCTACTACTCCCACCACTGGCCAGGCCCTGCGGCCACGGCAGCCTCACACCGCAGTCGTACCAATGAACCCTCGTACTCCTCTTCGCGTGGGTATCCACTTCCGCGTCTTCCCCGGCTCCGCGTCGTTCCCTTCCTAGGCCTCGCCATCGTCCACCGCCTTGGTGCTCTCGGCGCGGCATGGTAAATGTGGTCAACGAACGACTTCCATCGGAAGAGTACTGTACATTGAGAGGCCGACAGTTGGGTCCATGGCCGCAGCAAGGAAGTGCCTCCTTATTACGCGGAAAATAATGATTCCTCCACCTGACAGCAGGGACCCACCAGACGGGCCACCGTATTTCACAAAAAAATGATTCGCCCCCCCTAACTGCTGGGACCCACCAGCTACATCTTCGCGCGCAAGGAAGTGCCTGACAGTCGGGACCCACCCGATCGAAGCGTACGTAGCGTTGTCATTCTGGTCGCGAACGTGTACGTACATACTGGTCGAAGTAGAGGTGCGCACGTGTCGTAGTAGAGGCGCGCACGTAGCATCACTAGTAGAAAAAGGGCCATTTGTCCCGGTTCTTAAGGGCCTTTTGTCCCAGTTGTTGAACCGGGACTAAAGTGTCGTTAGTAATGCCTTGGGCCTTTAGTCCCGATTCTTACATGAACCGGTACAGATGGGCCTCCACGTGGCCCGTGCTGCGAGCCCAGGCAGGAGGCCCTTTGGTCCCGGTTGGTGGCACAAACCAGGACCAATAGGCATCCACGCGTTAGCAGCTGGCACGAGCTGAGGTTTTTTTGAAAGGGGGTGGTTTTGGGGTTTTGGGAGGTTAATTTAGGTGTTTCATATATTGTGTTATCTAGCTAATTAATAGAGAGAAGTGTCCTCTCTTATCTCCGTTCTTGGTCGACGTACGCTACGTATTATACGTATAGAGAGGACTCGACACGCTAGCTAGTAAGCAAATGAAGGAAACAGAAGATCGTCATGAACATATGCATACAGAGAGAAGTGATATCGACCACCTGTCCTTCTCCGAGAGATTGGTCGAACAACAAGTTCTCGTATATCTATCCGACACTAGTGGTTACATATATACAATATAATTATCTCTTACAATATAATCTCCTAATTATATACGAAGTCAAGGTGCACATGGTATTCTCTGTCTTTAGCGATCACGTGGTCAAGGATGAATGCCGCCGATTCCTCTTGAATTGCTCGCATACGATCTGGTGGTAGGAATTCATCCCGCATCCGAAATATCTAATTTGAAGAAGGGGGTCAATACATATATATATGAATAAATGAAACTCAACACAAATGATGGTAATAAAATAAAATTGTGAATATTATTGCTTACGCACTTCATATTGTTCGTCGGAGTAGCCCCGCTCACAGGTCATGTGGCGGATGGACTCGCAATTGTAGTATCCACAGTAATTATTCCCGGCTTCCTGCCACAACCACTTTACAAGAAATAGAGGTCAATCAAACTGATAAGCAAGCATGCTATAAATGGTATTGATGAAACTAGCGCTTGAATCACTAGGAGATGCGCGGAACATGCTAGTAGTACTTACTTTCGGGTGTCTAAATTGCAGCTTCTTCGGCAGTCCCGGAGCTTTTTTGGTGAATTTTGTCCAAACCCTGCCAGAGAAAGAAAAGAATTACTTGATATCAGGAAATGAACAAAGTTGCTGATATGGTGTGATAATGATCGATTTAACTTACTTCTCGAGCATTTCAGTCATGTCCGCATACTCCTTAGGATCTTTTCGTCTCGAGTCTAAGACGGTTACTAGTCCCTGCTCAAGCTTAATCTCTAGGAGAATATAGTGGAAGCTGCGCACGCATGCATAACTCATCAATTACATTACTATAACCTGGACTAATAAGGGAAACCGAATATGCACAAGACAGTAACACTCACTTGAAGTTGTAAGGAAAGAGTATTATATCTTTGTTTTCATTTATTACGAACGATTGTAGCAAGTTGGCCTCGGTATTTTTGGCATGAAATTTAACCTCATTTGCATCTATGAGATTTGTGTTAATGAACCCAATATCACCGATTTGTCTTTTCTTCAATTCGGCGATCTTCAATCTGCATAATATAGTGAGGATAATTATAAATACATGCAATGAAAGAGCTGACCTATATATAGAGACTTAATGACAGAAGTAGTACTTACAGACAGTAGCAAGTGATCGTTGATTTATCGAGGGCCTGTTGATTGAAAAACTGGAAGAACTCCTCAAATGGAACATTCAACAGTTCAATTCCAACGAGGTCATGCTCCTCTTTAACTCTCAGCGTCAAACTATTCGTCCCCCCAGACTCTCTGCAGGTTTTCATGTACCAATCATGGAATCTTCGCATCATCGTTGTTAGAGATTTTTCATCTTTGACGAGAGTCTTCCTGTACTCGTATCTGTGTTCGTCCACCTCCAACAAATCATAATGTACATCATTGGGCAGGTAATCTCCAAGATTGCTATAACCGGGCACCATCCTCGGATCATTAGCGACGATGTCGCTAGACACCTTGAGCGGGGGGCACGATTGGTCCGCTTGTTCGCCGAGCTGGGCAATTTTTTTCCCAGCTCGTCGTTCTGCTAACCTTTGATCACTGATAGTACTTCCCGACTACTTCGCTTCGAGAAATGACTTTTTAATAATGCGGTCATAGTTGGCTTTCGGCGGAGACTTTGGTGGTTTCTTCAGGGCATCCAGAGTGCGCTTCGCTTTCACCGGATCTATCTTCTCCTCCGGAGGTGGATGTTTCTTTGCTTTCACCCCTTCAAAGAATTTCGTCACTTCGGCTCGCACGATATTCCTGTTTTCCTCCTCGGTCCTCTCGTATGGTAACTTCTCTGGAGTCTTCAGAGAAGGACCGAATCTGTATTGCCTCCCGCCTCTGACTGTACTGCTAGACGCCCGATCAGATAGAGCGGTTGTGGCTGTCTTCTTTCGTGCTTGCTTACGAGGTGGAGGAGAAGGACTATGACGCTCCGGAGCAGCCGGAGCGGCGGTGGGTCTCTTCCGCCCTTGCTGGCGAGGCGGAGAAGGAGGAGGCTGGCTGCTCGGGCGCGCCGGCGCAGGCGGAGAAGGAGGCGGAGTGCCGCCACGCGCCGGAGAAGGAGGCTGAGTGCCCTGATCACTCGTCGGAGGAGGAGGCGGAGGAGGAGGCGGAGTGCCCTGACTCACCGGAGCAGGAGGAGGAGGCGGAGGCGTCCAGTTCGGCAGGTTGATGAGCTCCTTCTGCCATAGGCATGGAGTCTTCAGAGAAGAACCCAGCCGAATCTCCCCTTCACCCGTAGGGTGGTCAAGCTGGAGGTCCTCAAATCCGTCTGTTATTTGATCCACCATCACCCTAGCATATCCTTCTGGAATCGGCTGGCGGTGGTAGGTTGCGCCAGGTTCAGTAGGTAAAACAGAGCCAACAGCCGCCTTGACTTCGAAGTTCTGCCATTGCGTCATAAGGTGGCAATGTTGAGACACCGTGATAGCATCCACGGGGTAGCTAGCAGGAGCCGTGAAGACAGGCTCCTGCTGAAGCAGCTCGGTGGAAGCCACGCTGCTTCTCCGCTGAGATGGCGGGGTAGCTTCGGGGGAAGCTTCGGCAAGTCGTTTGCTACGATTTGCTTCTCGTTCCTCTATCGCTAGTACCCTTGCGTGCAGCGCCTGCAGTTGGGTATGCTCCACTTTCTTCCTCCTGTCCTGGCATTTGTAACCGCCTGCGTCCGGAAACCCAGCCTTCCACGGAACGGAGCCTGGCGTGCCTCGTGTCCGTCCAGGGTGCTCAGGATTCCCGAGGGCCATTGTGAGCTCGTCGTTCTCTCTGTCTGGAACGAACGTCCCTTTCTGGGCTGCATCGATATACTCCTGAAGCCTCGTGACTGGTATTCTCATTTGCTCGTCCGTCCAAACGCACTTCCCTGATACAGGGTCCAAGGTTCCGCCAGCCCCGAAGAACCAAGTCCGGCAACGGTCTGGCCACCTGAATGTCTCTGGTTCGACCCCTTTATCAAGCAGGTCATTCTCAGCCTTGGCCCACAACGGCCGGGCTTTGAGGTAGCCACCTGACCCCGTGCGATGGTGAAGCTTCTTCTTCGCAGCATTCTTCTTGTTTGTCACTGACATCTTCTTACTCTTGTCCGATGTCTTGTGGGCCACAAATGCGGGCCAGTGATCTTTGATCTTCTCATACCGGCCGATGAATTCTGGTGTCTCTTTGTCGACAAATTTTTCCAGCTCATTCTTCCACCTCCTGAATAGTTCTGCCATCTTCTTAAGAGCATGAGACTTGATCAATTGCTCTTTAACTGGCTTCTCCGGATCCTCCTCTGGCGGTAGGGTGAAATTTGCCTTCAGCTTGGTCCAAAGATCATCTTTCTGCATATTGGAGACACAAGACACCTCAGGGTCTTCTTTAGCCGGCTTTAACCATTGGTGGATGCTGATCGGGATCCTGTCCGTAACAAGAACCCCGCACTGAGCAGCAAATGCTTCCTTTGTCCGGATGGGTTCAATCGGCATGCCATTGCGCGCGATTTCTATGATCTCAAACCTTTCATCCGATCGCAACTTTTTCTTCGGGCCTCGTCTCTTTACCGAAGTTGTGCTCGATCCGGAGGGCTAGAAAAAAGAAGAAAGACGAGAGTTTATTAATATATGTGTACATACCAAAAACAATTAATGCATCAATTAGCTAGCTATAGTCAGCACATGCTTAACTAATATATATATATATACCTGGCCGGACTCCGTTCGGTCACCGGAGCCGTCATCACGGTGTCCTTCTTGCACCGGCATTGGGTCACCGGAGCCATCATGATCATTTCCTTCCTCCTCCATTGTTCGATCACCATAGTCTTCTTCTTCACCCTCTCCTTCCAGACCATCGGTGTCGTTGAGAAACGACAAGACGGCCTCACTTCCGTGTGCGATTATGTCCCCCAACATCGCTTCTTTTGCTTCGTCTCGGGGGTCCATAGTTTCTGCAAATTTTTACAACATGGCAATTATTATTCAAACATGACAGATGGATATATTAGTGCCAAACGTAGAACTAGCTAGCTCATCACAATAAGGAATCATATTAATTAGTGGCCTCGACGCTGCTTCTCTAGGGTTTGGGGTGGCCTCGATCGGCAACGCTTCAAGGGTTTGGGGTGGCCTCGACAACGCTTCAAGGGTATGGGGTGGCCTCGACGACAACGCTCTTTTAACTTGGTAAATTTGGGTGGCCTCGAGAGAGTTTGTCGGGTAGGGGCGCGGCGGGAGGGGGTAGGAGACCGACATCGTTTTTTTCTACGGTTTGGGTGTCCTCGAGAGTTTTGTCGACGGGGGGTGCTCCCGTGGTATAAGTTATCACGGTCGAGAGGGGGTATATATATCGACCGCCCATCATGTCGAAGTTATTTTGGAACGGAGTTCCCGATAAAAATTAAGAAGAGGAAGTAGAAGATAAAAAAGAGGAGAAGAAGAAAAAAAGGAGAAGAAGAAGGAATAGAGGAGAAGAAGAAAAATAGACTCTATTTTCTTCTTCTCCTCTATTCCTTCTTCTTCTCCTTTTTTTCTTCTTCTTCCTCTTCTTAGTTCATTCCTTCTTCCTTTCTTCCTAGCTAGATATATAAAACTTTTCTAAAAAATGTTATCGGGGAGGGGGTATATCGACCTCCCCTCATGTTGAAATTATCGGGGAGGAGGTATATCGACCCCCACCCCCTCATTATGCATATATAGCTACCACATACATATATACATTGAAAAAATTACATATATGCAACAAAAACATTAATACACATATGAACAAAAAATACATATATGAACAAAAACATGCTGTGAACAAAAAAATTAATGTAATAAATCTAATAAGAAATTAATCTAATAAAAAACATGCTCTGAACTTACATATAGCCAGATACATACAAATATACATTTTATATATATGAACAAAAAATTAATCTAATACAAAATAAAAACAGAGCCGGACCGGCGCGGCGGCTCACAGCGGGGGCGTCTGGCGATGGCGACGGCGGGGGAGGCGAGGGCGCCGGCGCGCGGGGGCGGGCCGCGGGAAGGGGCTCGGGCGCGGGGCAGGGGCCGGCGCGGCGACGGCGTGGTCGGGGGCAGGGGCGGCACGGCAACGGCGTCGGAGGCAGGGCGGCGCGGCGACGGCGTCGGAGGCAGGGGCGGCGCGGTGACGGCGTCGGAGGCAGGGCGATGACGGCGACGAGGAGCAGCGCTGGGGCGTCGGGCACGAACTGACGGTGAAATTGTGAAATTTTCACAAGTCCAGCTTATATACCCAGAGCATTGGTACCGGTTCGTGGCACCAACCGGTACCAATGCCACCTTTAGTCCCGGTTGGTGCCACCAACCGTGACCAAAGGTCAGTTTTCGGCAGCCCAAAGGGCGGGAAGCGGCGGCCTTTGGTCCCGGTTGGTGTCACCAACTGGGACTAAAGGGGGGGCATTGGTACCGGTTGGTGTCACGAACCGGTACCAATGCACCCCTTTAGTCCCGGTTGGTGGCACCAACCGGGACCAAAGGCCCTGTGCTGCCCGCGACGCACCCAAAACTTTAGTCCAACCTTGCTGGCTGAGAGAGCTCGAGAGTGGTTTATAAGCGCTGCTGCGCCAACCCTCTCAAGCTCCTCTCAACTGCAGGCTTGCGGACCTAATTTGTCATGATGTGCTTGTGGGCCTACTAGGCCTCCTGCGGGCCTGAATCCTGGCCTATGGTTGGGTTTCTAGTCGTATTCAGGCCATGGAGGCCCAGTAGGGGGCATTTTTTATTTATTTTTGTTGCTTTATTTATTTTATTTTATTTCTATTTACAACAAAAACTTACTGTTTCTATTTTTATTTATTGTATTAAAGTTTATTTATTTTACTTTTATAAAGTTTATTTTGTTTCTACTTCTTTATTTTATTAAAGTTTATTTTATTTTGTTTCTACTTATTTATTATATTAAATTTTATTTTATTTTATTTTGTTTCTACTTATTTATTAAAGTTTATTTATTAAAGTTTATTTTCTTTCTACTTATTTATTTTATTTTATTTTGTTTCTACTTATTTATTAAAGTTTATTTTGTTTCTTTCTGCTTTTCATGTTTTGAACAGAAAATACTTTGATAATTTCAGTGGCATGAATTTTATATAATTTTAGTTTAAAAAATACTAGAGGTTTATAAAAGCTTTTTAGTTCATTCCTTTTGCTATTAGAGTTTTATAAAGGGATTTTAGTTACAAAGGGATTTCATTTTTTTAACTTATTTGAAGTCCATAGTTTTTCTGTGTTCAAAATGCACCATTCAAAGCCACATCATCAATTTTCAACCCTTTCTGACTTCATTTGTTATTTTTCATGCATTTACTGATTATTTTGAGCTATAAGACCCTGAAATTGAAAAGCATTTCAAATGAACTCTGAAAAGGTTGAAAGTTGGCATGGTATCATCATTTCACCCACATAGCATGTGCAAGAAAGTAGAGAGGGTTACGGCAAAAACTGGATGCACTTCGTGTACAAAACGGACAATCTCTTTCGAAGTATCAGGGTTTCATACGGAAACTCGTCTGTTACAAAGGGATTTCATTTTTTGAACTTATTTGAACTCCATAGTTTTTCTGTGTTCAAAATGCACCATTCAAAGCCACATCATCAATTTTCAACCCTTTCTGACTTCATTTGTTATTTTTCATGCATTTACTGATTATTTTGAGCTATAAGACCCTGAAATTGAAAAGCATTTCAAATGAACTCTGAAAAGGTTGAAAGTTGGCATGGTATCATCATTTGACCCACATAGCATGTGCAAGAAAGTAGAGAGGGTTACGGCAAAAACTGGATGCACTTCGTGTACAAAACGGACAATCTCTTTCGAAGTATCAGGGTTTCATACGGAAACTCGTCTGTTACAAAGGGATTTCATTTTTTTTAACTTATTTGAACTCCAGAGTTTTTCTGTGTTCAAAATGCACCATTCAAAGCCACATCATCAATTTTCAACCCTTTCTGACTTCATTTGTTACTTTTCATGCATTTACTGATTATTTTGAGCTATAAGACCCTGAAATTGAAAAGAATTTAAATAAACTCTGAAAAGGTTGAAAGTTGGCATGGTATCATCATTTGACCCACATAGCATGTGCAAGAATGTAGAGAGGGTTACGGCAAAAACAGGATGCACTTCGTGTACAAAACGGACAATCTCTTTCGAAGTAGATAAGTGACCAAATTAACAGAAGTTCATCATCACATTCAAACCAAAGTACATACATAGTTCTCATTGAAAAACATATAGCTCTCCAGAGCATCTCATTAAACCATACATTGAAATTATGTAAAACATTTCAATGCTACAACAAATGCGATCATAATCGCAACCAAGGTAACAATTGATCCAACTGCATAATGATACCAAGCCTCTGTATGAATGGCATATTTTCTAATCTTTCTAATCTTCAACCGCATTGCATCCATCTTGATCTTGTGATCATCGACGACATCCGCAACATGCAACTCCAATATCATCTTCTCCTCCTCAATTTTCTTTAGTTTTTCCTTCAAGTAATTGTTTTCTTCTTCAACTAAATTTAACCTCTCGACTATAGGGTCGGTTGGAATTTCTAGTTCAACCACCTCCTAGATAAATAAAAGCTATGTCACGTTGGTCGGCATAATTGTCATAAACAATAAATGAACCGAATAGTTATAAAAAGATAATATATACCACATCCGAATCATAGACAGGACGAGGGCCGACGGGGGCGGATACCAAAACCATCGCACTATATAATAACAAGAATAATAAAAGTAAGAAAATTAGACAAGTATCTATCTGAAGTAAGAATGTTTTTTTTCAGAAAGAAGATAAGAACAAGAGGCTCACCACGGTGGTGCCAGCGACGAGATCGGCGCGGGCGATCGACGGCGGTGAAGACGGGGACGGGACGTGACGGACCGCTAAACCTAGACAAATCTCGGGGGAAATGGAGCTCAGAGGTCGAGTTTCGAGAGGAGAAAGATTAACTAGTGTGGCTCAGACATTTCATCGAACACCTCATGTGCATAGGAGGTGAGCTAGAGCACCCAAATGCCCTCCCATCGCCGGCCAGAAAAAACAAAGTACTATGGAGTGCTCTACCGTGGCGATGGGTACATATAGGCAATTCATTTGTCCTGGTTCGTGGCTGGAACCGGGACCAATGATTGTGGGCCAGGAGCCAGGCACATTGGTACCGGTTCGTGCCAAGAACCGGTACAAATGGGTCCCCACGAACCGGGACCAATGCCCACGAGGCCCCGGCCGGCCCCCTGGGCAAACGAACCGGGACGAATGCCCCCATGGGTCCCGGTTCGTGACTGAACCGGGACTAATGGGCTTGCCCTGCCCGAACCAAAGCCCTGTTTTCTACTGGTGCATGTACACGTACGCACAGCGCCCAGGGTGCAAGAAAGTAAATACGGTCACGTATGTACATACGGCCGGGGTCTCGAACTCCTACTCGCGCATACGTACGGCTAGGGCTCGTGTACATGGCTATGGCTGGGTCGGAACGGAGAAACTGCGTCGTCGTCGTGTTCATGGGGAGGCAACGGAATGTGTCGTGTTCGTCTGGAGGCAACGGAACGCGTGCTATTCATTGGGAGCCAACCGGCTTGGATGGAACAACCGATGGAAACGAGGCCTGGCGTACCGCAGAACGGAGGAAACGGCCTTGTGTTCGACCGGCCACTACTAGGAAAAGGGCTATAGCTAATATGGACATTAATGGCGCACCATGTATGTGGTGCGCCACTGCTATATAGCAATGGCCCACCAGATACAGGTGTGCCATTAGTGTCCTCATTACTAATGGCGCACCAGACACAAGGTGCGCCATTACTAGCAAATTTAATTTTTTTTATTTTTCCAAAACTATTAATGGCGCACCAGGGCACAGTGCGCCATTACTAGTTTTAACTAGTAATGGCGCACCACACGCTCTGTGCGCCACTACTAACAATTTTTTTTTACTTTTTTCAAAACTAGTAATGGTGCACTTCACACAGGTGCGCCATTACTAGTTCAAACTAGTAATGGCGCACCACAACCACGGTGCACCACTACTAACAATTATATTTTTTTGCAAAACTAGTAATGGCGCACCCCTAACTGGTGCGCCATTAGTAACCAGGGTTACTAATGGCGCATTTTTAGGTGGTGCGCCATTAGTAACCTGAGACCAGCTACATATTTTGGACAACCACGTACCACACTCACTTTCCCCACTTCATTCTCTCCACCTCCTCCTCCAAGCTTGTCTCGGCTGCCTCCTCCTCCTCACCTCATTTGCACCATAGATTCACCCAAATTAAGTGGTTAAATTACCTTTTTTTGATAGGTAAGTAAGGGAAAAGCTTTCTTTATGTTGTAGATCTACTTTTTTTCTCCCTCCAACAATGTGCACATGCACTTTTTATGGCCTAGCTAGATCTACGTATGTTTGTGGTGTTGCATATTTTGGGGTGTTGCATATATGTTTGTGTTTGCAGGTACCGATATTTGAAATGCGATAGTTGCCAATATTTTGCCGGAATGTTGATTCATTTCCGTTTCAGCGAGAATTTGGCACTATGCATTCTTTTTGGTCCTATTTTTAGGCAAAGTCATGCCAAAAAATTTCTTGGTTCTAAAATATCGTTTTGCTCTACCCCGCAGGCGACCATGGTCCGCACGATGACCGAAGGCATCGTGAATAGGTTTTTGAGCTCCGCGAAGGCCGAGATGCTTCAAAAGAACGAGACGGAGATAAGATGTCCGTGTCGAAGATGCAAGCTGAAGAGCCTTATTGCGGACCCGGATTCCGGGCAGGTGCGGGACCACCTGCTCTTGCATGGTTTCATGGATGGCTATCGGTGGCAAGGTGATGAAGATGACTATGAAGTCGTCCATGGGGGCCGGGCAAGAAATGAGGAAGGGCAGCAAGACAACCACCGCGGCGAGGGCGGGCGAGAAGACGAAGAATCTCCAGGACATGATCACGACGGTGATGCAGTACACAGTCATCATGTAGAAGATGCCGGACATGATGATGAGGAAGATCAAGACGAAGGGCATGATCATGAAGATGAAGATGCCGGAGCAGACGACGATGGACCATCGATGGGCTGGGTGCAGGACCCTCATATTCAAGAGCTGCTTCTCAAGCAGACGGATAACGCAAGAGCTGCCGCCCGAGAGAAAGCCAAGCTGGATCAACTGGAGATAGACGCGGTTACTCCATTGTATGAAGGATGCAGGCCCGAGGATACCCGCCTGAAAGTAACGCTCATGGCTCTGGAGATGAAGGTAAAACACAAAATGACCGACGCATGCTTCGACGAGAACATGTCATTCTGGCACGAACGTCTTCCCAAGGGGAACAAGTGCCCGACCAGTTTCGAGGAGGCGAAGAAAATCGTGTGTCCTCTGGATTTACCGCACGTGAAATACCATGTGTGCATGAACAATTGCATCATTTATCGGGACGAGCACGCGGAGTCTACCATATGTCCGGTGTGCGGCGTCACTCGATACAAGAAGAGGAAGAAAGCTCCTCGAAAAGTGGTGTGGTACTTTCCGATCACTCCTCGTCTGCAGCGGTATTTCGCGGACCCTAAGCTAGCAAAGCTCCTGCGTTGGCACGCGGATAGGGAGGAGAAGAAGCGAGAAGATGACGGAAATGATCCGGAGATAAATAAAAAAGACAAGATGCTGAGTCACCCTAAGGATGCGAGCCAGTGGCAAGCGTTGAACTTCGAACACCCAGAATTTGGGGACGATCCAAGGAACATCATGCTGGGCGCGAGCACCGATGGAGTCAATCCGTTTGGCAGCCAGAGAAGCACACATAGCACCTGGCCTGTGTTTGTGTGGATGTACAACCTTCCCCCTGGTTGTGCATGAAGAGGAAGTACATTCACATGAGTATGCTAATTGAAGGGCCGAAACAACCAGGGAACGACATCAATCTGTATCTGGGGCTGCTGAAAGAGGAGCTAGACACGCTGTGGAAAACGCCAGCCAATACGTGGGATGCCGCAGAGAAAGAATATTTCCCTATGAGAGCCGCACTGCTCACGACGGTGCACGACTATCTCGGTTATGGATATCTCGCGGGGCAGGTGGTCCACGGATTTTCTGGATGCGTCAGGTGCATGGATGACACAACGTATCGCCAGCTAGATAGAGATCCCGGGTCTTCGAAAACCGTGTTCATGGGACATCGAAGGTGGCTTCGCGACAATGACCCATGGAGAAAACGCAAGGATCTGTTCGATGGTGAAACCGAACCCCGAAGACGCCCGCGTACGAGGAGCGGCGAGGAAATAGACGAGCTGTTGAAAAATTGGAAAGATTGCCCACTGCCGGGAAAGAAGCAAAAGGCGCCAGAGCCGGGAAAGAAGCGAAAGGCGCCAGAGCCGCTGCTGAAGGTATGGAAAACGAGGTCTGTTTTCTGGGACTTGCCGTACTGGAAGATCCACCGTGTGCCTCACAGCCTTGATGTCATGCATATCACGAAGAACGTGTGCGAGAGTCTGCTTGGTACCCTGCTCAACATGCCAGAGAGGACCAAAGATGGGCCGAAAGCAAGGGCAGACTTGAAATCAATGGGCATCAGGGAGGAGCTTCACGCTAATGATGATGATGATGATGATGAGGCGAAGCAGGACACGGAAAGTCGTCGCAAAGGCAAAAAGGCCAAGAAGACCGGAAATGACTACCCTCCCGCGTGCTTCACTCTAAGTCAGGAGGAGATCGAGCAGTTTTTCACCTGCCTCGTAGGAGTAAAACTTCCTTACGGTTACGCGGGGAAGATAAGCAGATACCTAGACTCAGCGAAGCAGAAGTTCAGCGGGATGAAGTCTCACGACTGTCACGTGCTGATGACGCAGATACTTCCAGTTGCAATCCGTGGGATCATGGACGCGCACGTCCGTGAAACGCTATTTGGCCTATGCAACTTTTTCGACGTCATCTCTCGGAAGTCGGTTGGCGTGAGGCAACTCAGAAGGCTACAGGAAGAGATCGTGGTGATACTATGCGAGCTTGAGATGTACTTCCCGCCCGCATTCTTCGATGTGATGGTGCATCTGCTGGTCCATATCGTGGAGGATATCATCCAACTCGGGCCGACGTTCCTGCACAGCATGATGCCGTTCGAAAGGATGAATGGTGTCATCAAAGGATACGTTCGCAACATGTCACGTCTAGAGGGAAGCATAGCCAGGGGCTTTCTGACCGAAGAGTGCATCTCCTACTGCACGAATTATCTAGGCATCGAGAACCCCGTTGGTCTGCCCGTCAACAGGCACCTCGGCAGGCTCGCTGGATGGGGTCACCGCGATGGTCGCCGCGAAATGCATGTCGACTTCGAGGGTCGACTCGCCGACTTTGAAAGAGCAAACCTAGTCGCGCTACAACACATAGACGTGGTCGATCCTTGGGTGGTAGAGCACAAAACCTTTATTGAGAAGACGTACAATGACCGAGGCCAACAGAGGACGGACGGAGATATAATCAAAGAGCACAACTCATGTTTCACGCGTTGGTTCAAGGAGAAGCTTCTGTCGTACCCTTTACATGAGGATTCTTCCGCGGAAGAAAAACTCATATTCGCCTTGTCACAGGGCGCCGAGCACAACCTGATGACCTATGAGGCGTACGATATCAACGGCTACACATTCTACACCAAGGACAAGGACATGAAGAGCGATGGTTATCAGAACTCCGGGGTAACGATGGAATCCTACACCGGTAACGACAAGGACAGATACTACGGAAGGATCGAGGAAATCTGGGAGCTGAGCTACGCTCGAGAGAAGGTCCCGATGTTCCGTGTCAGATGGGCCAAGAGCGTCCTAAAAGAAGACCGGTATTTCACCACCATGGTTATACCCGAAGCCAAATCCAAGACCGCGGGCGCAAACGTCACCGCGAAAAATGAGCCATGGGTACTGGCTTCCCAAGTGGACTAATGCTTCTTCATTACCGACCCGTCAAAGCTCAGTCGTGTTGTCGTGAGGAGAGGCAAAAAGAAGTTCATCAGAATGGATGGAGTCGCCAATGAGCAAGACTTCGACAAGTACGGCGACCCGAAGATGGAACATGACGACGACGATGAAGTGACATACACCACAAGAAGAAGCAGGACCACCCTACCTAAAGGACGTCCGTTCACAGAAGAACTCCATTTGTGAAAAAGAAGGGCAAGAAGATTGTGAAAAGATAGCTAGCTAAGATCGATTGTATTTAAATCGTAGTCTTCATTTCTCGAATGTATTTCGACATTTTGAAATGATATTACTTCTGTTCTAGTCCTCATGAATATTTATTTATGTTTATTATGGTATTGAATTTCTAACTCACAAAAAGTATTGAATTTGTTAATATTTTTTGAACTCATGAATATTTTTAAATTTCATGGGCACTTTTTGAATTCATGAATATTTTGACAAATTTGATGATATTTTTTCATATTCATAAATGTTTTACCAATTCACAAATGAATGCAACTAAAAATCCAAAAAAAATATTGATGATATTTTTAAATAACAAATTTGATGATATTTTTTCATATTCATAAATATTTTGAAATAACAAATTTGATGATATTTTTTCACATTCATAATTTTTTTCAAATTTGATTGTCATTTTCTAAAAAAAATATTAGATGCAACTAAAAATAATTAAAAAAGTTACTAATGGCGCACCAGGAGGAGGTGCGCCATTGCTATCAGTGTACTTACGGCGCACCCCTAGGAGGTGTGCCATTGGTAATGTTTTCAAATTTTTATGATATTTTTTCAAATATTTTCACATAACAAATTTGATGATATTTTCAAATAACAAATTTGATGATATTTTTTCATATTCATAAATATTTTCAAATAAGAAATTTGATGATATTTTTTCACATTCATAAATGTTTTCAAATTTGATTGTCATTTTCTAAAAAAATATTAGATGAAACTAAAAAAAAGTTACTTATGGCGCACCCCTCGGTGGTGCGCCATTGCTATGGATATACTTATGGCGCACCCCTCGGTGGTGCGCCATTGCTATTAGATGCACCTCCCTCTGTCCCTTTCCCCCTCGCCCCCCGCGCCAGATCCCCTCCACATCTCTCCCCTCACCATCTCCCCCCTCGCCAGATCCCCCTCGCCGCCGACGACCACCCGCACCCTCCCCCGCTCCACCGCCGCCGACGACCCCCCGCACCCTCCCCCGCTCCACCGCCGCCGACGTCCCCCCGCACCCTCCCCCGCTCCACCACCGCCGACGACCCCCCGCACCCTCCCCTGTCTCCTCGCTCGGTTCCACCGAATGGAATCGGCCGAGCGAGGGCCTCCTCCGACCGCCGTAGGTGACCCAGCCGCGCCGCCGGAGCTGCCCCCTTCGCCTCCCCCTCTTCGCCCCGTCTACTGAGTACTGACGCCCCCTCGTTTATCATCGCTCACAGGCACCGAAGAAGGAGAAGGCCCCGGCGGCGTCGTCGAAGCCGTCCAAGTCGGGTGGCGGGAAGCAGAAGAAGAAGTGGAGCAACGCGGTGCTCTTCGACCAGGCCACCTACGACAAGATGCTCACCGAGGTGCCCAAGTACAAGCAGATCACGCCCTCCGTCCTCTCCGAGTGCCTGAGGTTAATGCACCCCCATCCTCCCTCCCTCCTAGTTTTGTGCCAATATTGGTAGCTACTCTTTAGATCTCAAATAAGCCTCGGGTAGTTCTTGCTGAAGATTTGTATAGAGAAGGAATCGGACCTTGTTCTGTGTAAAACATAATTTAGTTGGAGCCATCTTTGGACCATAGGCATTAGGGCGTCTCTTGAACTCGACTTGGTGCCGATCATCTATGTGCGTGTGCTTTGATTTGCAGTATATGTAGGAGGCTAGAATAAAGTGCAGAAATTTGAGTGCCTAGTTCTCAGGTCTCAGCTCGCGGCTAGTTTTGATACTCATGTTATTAAGTCTGAACTAGTGAACATATGCGGTGGAAAATGATACGTTTCTGAAACTTAACTTGCATCTGAACAGAGGAAACTCTGCATTGTTTCTGAATCACCTTTCAGTAAGTAGAATTAAGTGGAATGCGGTATCAAATGCACCAAAAGATCAAGCAGGGTCACTGCTGTAGACTGTAGTGGCAAGGAAATTTACACCACATGGCTTGTGGACACTCAAACTACAATACATTAGGCCTTAGAGTATAAGTAGTGAAACCATGGATTGAGCAGGCTTAGTCAATAGTGACCTGGCTGAGTGATTTAGTTTCCTATACCCATCCAGCTGGCTCTCTCAAGTTCCCTGATATTCTCCTCGGTCAGATGCTGATCCTCATGGTCAGACTGAACTCCTAACGGTGCTAGAGCACTGGAGAAATGTTGCGGTAACTATGGAAGTGAAAGGTGTCGTGTTCCTGGTTATTTAACTGCCTCAGCATTGCCAGCCCATTGAACACTGGTCTCATGCATCTATAGATAGATAACTTTGGCTGTAGGGATAATTTAACCGCACAGACAGCTGGGAATTGTTCTAAATTTCAAATCAAAGACTATCCACCCATTGAACACTTGTCTCATCATTCTGTATGTGTGCATTGGTGAAAAGAGAAGGAAAAAGAATTAACAAGTTTAACATTTGGGCAAGTAGAATCTGGCCAGATAGTAAGGGACAGAAAGTTGTGCAATCTGAAATCCTATCTGAGTGGCACATATAGAAATCCTAGATTTATTTTTCTTCTCCTTACTCTACTTTATGCTAGGAAAATATGTACTAGTGCATCCGTAGTACTACTAGTGCCACTTAGTAATGCTCTGTGTGCTTGTTTTCTCGATCCAAATGGGTTACCAAGTTGGAAGTTAACTGCAGACAAATGAGGAAGTTGAAGTATTTAGTGCTATCTTGTGATCATTTCCTTCACACCATCCTGTAGGATGTTTAAGATGTTTTTAAAATGCGCAGTAAAATGACCAAAGAATCAGATGTACAGTTTTTCACGATGTACACTCAAAACTAATGACTCTGAATCTCTGCTACTGAACATCATTGCCAATTGTGCAAGGTCTTTGTAAAAATAGGAAATATACCAATGGTATTCAAGTTGATATTCTTGCTGTCCGTGGCAAAAGCTGGGGCGATCGAGTAGGAGTAGCTAGCAGTGTTGATGGTGTGTGGTGTAGAGAACCATGCAGATGTCATGGGCAGGCACTCATAGTCTAAATTTCATTGATGTCAAATTTTATTTATGTGTCAAGTTTGAAATCAACTTGTTCTGGTTTAGTGTAGAATCACTTCGTGTAGAATCAACTTGTTCTAGTTTAGTGCAGCATCACTTAAGTTTGGTTTAGAAGTATTGCTTGTTTTCCAATTTATGCTATTTTTTGATCTTTTTTGCCAATTAAGTGTATTACTTGTGATGATGATGCTGCTGCTGTACTACTTGTGATGATGCTGCTGCTGTACCGTCAATCAACTTTGCTTTGCCTCCCATACTTATCTTCCACTTTGCAAGAACTATAGGTTTTGTGGTAGTATCATGTCTGCTCTGTGATACTCGGTCAAATAACTATCGAAATTAAGTTCCTTCTTTTTGCCTACATTGTTGTATGCTCCTATGAAGATCCTGTTGGTACTACTTGTGATGCTGCTATAGGTTGTTGCCTTCATTGGTACTACTTGTGATGCTGCTGCTGTACTACTTGGGAATTTTGTCAACTTGTGATGCTGCTGCTGTACCCTGAGAGGCCCTTGAGTTTGCCGGAATGTCGATTAACTTCCGTTTCGGCAAATTCAGGTACTCCATATGTCCTATTTTCAGCAAAGGTCATGCTGAAATTTTCCGTGAATTTTAGCATGACTTTGCTAAAAATAGGACATATGGGGTACTTGCGACTAATGCATGGGCCGGGGTATCTTAGTACTTATTAAGTAGGATCAACTGCCCCTTTATTCTTGCTGCATTAAACCATAGGTGGCAATAGAGCCAAGTGATTAGGCCCAACTTAGAATTCTCCTTCCCTTTTCTCGATAGGGTATATTATTAGAAGATACCCATATATATCAGTCAACCTAGGGTGCCTCGGCATCGATAAACCCTAAATTATGAAAACTCAACTTAGCATTTAGGGTGCCTCACCGTCGACAAACCCTAAATGATAAAACCTTGGCTTTTAGGGTGCCTCGGTGTCGATAAAAACCTAAATGATGAAAGCTTAGGCTTTTAGGGTGCCTCGGCGTCGACAAACCCTAAATGATAAAAGCTTAGCTTTTAGGATGCCTCAATGTCAACAAACCCTAAATGATGAGACCATGATCTTGTTCCTTGACAATAACCAACTTTTTCACCAAACTTTTTTCCTATTTAGAGCGAAACATGTCCCACAACGATGAGGCCGGCGGTTCGGGCAAGGCATCCTGGGAGCTGTCCCAGGAGATGGAGGAAGAACCTCACCGCTATGAGGACGCCGCGGAAGACACCGATCCTGACTACACAACCCCTAGTGGCGTCGGGGATGACACCACTTATGGTGCCGCCGAGGATGCCACCACTGATGATGGCAGCACACGCACAGATGGCAGCCAACCCAAGAGGCAATGGAAGCACCGGCGCCCGAACGTGCTCGGCACTATAAAGGAGGAATTTACTGAAGTGTCCTCCGAGGGGCAACCAACGGCGCCCAAAGAAATAGTCAAGGGGTACGCGGGACAGCTCAGGTGCATTCTCCGGAGCACCGTCTCGATCAACACCGAGAACCTAAGGCATCGTGACCGAGGGAATTTGCGCAACCTCCTCTTCACGAAGCTGCACGAACGATACAAGTTCCCCGGTGACTTCGCAAACACACGCCTCTCATGGAATAAAGTGAACAGTGCCGCCCTCACGAAGATGAGCACGGCCCTGGCTACTTGGAGAGCCTCGGTGAAGAGCATGATTGAAAAAGGTGATAGTTATGAGAAGATCAAGGAAAAATCCTTCGATCAGCGAAGATGACTACCGGGAGTTCAAGATCAAGTGCGAGAGCAACGCATCTGCTGAATCAATTCAGTGGGGGAAAGATATGTGGGACTTGAACTTAGGGGTCCACAAACTCGGTCCTGGCGGTTACCGAGTGGCAGAACCTATATGGGACAAGGAGGACGCGGACCGTGCCGAGCAAGGCCTACTGCCCCTCTTAGAGAAATACCGTGACAAGCAGACCAGGAACTATGTCAGGGCCCGGTACAAGATTGACCCGGTAACCAAGGAGCTTACCACGGATCCGAAGACCAAGGCGCTTGAGCGTGGTCTGGTAAGGAATACACCCCCGCGTAATTAGCTCCATATGGTTGCATTCTAATTAATGAAGCCAAATTTCTAAATGGTTCACGTTCCTTCCGCAGGACACTGAAAGCAGTAGCGCGGGGTCGTCTCAGAGCTCCCCTTTCGACACCCCTTTAAATAGGGCGTTGAACGTAATGAAAAACAAGGATAAGCTCAGTAAGCCGTCGTCAGCTGGTCATGTGGCCGGCAAAGGCTTGTCCAGGAAATGGTCGGAGTACTATACCGCTGGGCGGAAGGAGAGAAAGACCAGCTTGGAAAGCCAGCAGCGCGAGGTTCAACAACTCAAGGCACAAGTGGCGCGGATTCCGGAGATGGTCGAAGAGCAAGTGCGATACCAACTGGGAGCGACGATCACCGCCATTATACCTACCTTGGTTTCTGGGCTGCAGGCGTGGGTGGCGGGCGGCCAACAGGGGCCGCCCCCGATTCCCAGCTTCACGGGTAGCGACTCGCGCAACGCGCCGGCGGCGCCATTGGTGTCTCCGGCGGAGGCGGCATTGGTGTCTCCCGCGGCGGCGCCATTGGTGTCTCCGGCGGAGGCGGCATTGGTGTCTCCAGTGGCGGCGCCGACATTGCAGCTTAATGCACCCGGGTGCCGACACCTCGGCAGCAAGCGGCCCCTCCGTCAATTGCACACCTGCCGTTGGCGGTGCCTCGACATTAGCCGAGCTCGACGCCATCACGGTAACTAATTAAGCCTCTCGGCCGATGACTCCATCTCCTTGCCTTTGACTGGGCATCGCTGACGCCCTACATGTTTTCGCAGGGCGCCGCCGATGTTCCGTGCACTCTCCTGCACTTCGTGAACGACGAGTTGGTCGATGTCGCCAAGGGCAGAATCGTTCAACCGGGCAGCCGCGTGTTCCACGGTAATCAGATGCCACCCACCATTTATAGGGTTCAACTGGTTCAGGTGCTGCCGGGCTTCGACAACATATTACCTCCGTATCGACCCCATGGGGCCGACGAAGATGATGTGATGACCCTCAGCGGCTGCATAAGCTGGCCCATGCTTTGGCCGAAGAGCCAGATTCGTTTGGGGGCGGGGGACACCACCCCACAGACAACACCGCCAGTCGTGCCGGCGCCAAGCCATGGCAAGACCCCCGCAACGCTACCGGACATGCCGGACATGCATATGGCACAGGATCCGGACGACGATGACGACGGTACATTTACCAACGTCGATAAGTACTTCAACGAACATGGGTACGATGACGAATTCTTGGGGCCTCCTTCTCAAGAACCCAACCCTGCAAAAGACGATCTAGCTGGTACCGTGGAGAAACCCAATTGCAACAGGCATCGTCTGGCGTTCAGTTCTCAGGAGACGCCACCAGCTGCCGCCTTCACCGAGCCTCAGATAGCCGAGGTGCGAAATATTATCAGCCCCAACACACTGAAGAAGGCGGTCTCTGAGCAGAACTCGATCCCATTACAGCAGAAGAAGAAGGGACGGAAAAGAAAGACTAACAAGGGTGCGAGCCAGCCGGCACCGAGTACGATCCGTGCTCAGGATGGTCCACCTTCACCTAAGGATATCTCGAGGAGGGTGCATGTTGCGGGTAGGCCGATGCTACTGACTAATCTGCTCAATGCTGCAACCGGTGCTATGCGGAGTCTGCATGACAGTGTTCTTTCTTTGGAGAAGTGGCATCTCTCCGAGAATGATGTGGCATACCCAGTTTTCGTGGCCAAGGTGCCAGAGGGCAAGGGCTTTGTGGATAGCGCCATCGGGGGTATGATCGTCCTGCGGTTTGATGACATCTTCGCTATGTTTAACCTTCATCCGCTGCACTACACCTTCAATCGGCTATTTTCGCTGAGTATGGAGATGCGGATCATTAGAGACAAGACCCCGGACATCGTGATAGTCGACCCCTTCTACATGCGTGCCAAGATCCTGGGCAGCGCTGGGGACCGGCAAGTCGCGAGTTCATACCTCGAAGGCGTCATTCTAGCAAACCCAGATAAGGATAACTTCCTCGTGCCTTACTTTCCCGAGTAAGTCATCCCCTCACTGCCCCGTAACATATGATTTCATAGATTTCGATCATTCTTTTTTTTCTAACATTCTGTGCTTTGTGCAGTGACACACATTTCACACTCATCCTCTTAAGCCCGAAATATTCCATGGCCACGTATTTTGACTCGGACCGTCAGTCGAAGAAAGACTACACAAATATCAAGAAAGTTCTTGATGATGTTCTCCCCGGCTACGCCAGATCTGGAGGCACCTTCAGTAGGCTAGTTCGTAGGTACGGCAAGCACGTATCCACCCACAATACGACGTTCCCCTGCGTCAAGCAACCGCCTGCCGGTCAGAAGGATGCCTACTACGCCCTCCATCACATGCGGGCAATCGTACGGGACCATAATCACCTTCTGCTACCAAATAATCTCAAATATTGGGCCGCACGCTTGTCGGCAATCCAGGACGCGAACATCAGACAAGAATTCTTTCGCATCCAGTCCAAGTTTGTGGAAATCATCCATCAAGATGTCCTTCGTACCTCGGGGCAGTTCTACCTCAGATATCAACCGTCCAACAGTGAGATAGAAGCAACGCTACAAATGCACGCTGACAACACTAGCTATTTCATGACCATCACGACAGACGGCGGCTTCATCCATGCTCCGGTCCCTGAGTCGAGTCGAAAGTAGTGATGCTATGTAGTTCTGAAATACCGATTAGCTCATGTTGTAATTAAACTTTAATGAACTTGTATGTCTCTTTGGTTTGGACAGTCGCTCAACTTATATGTAATCGATGCTATTTATTAGTAGGACCATGAATCGTGCTATTAATGTCTTGCTTTTCTCTTCCGATCCTTTTGTTGCATACTTATATATTGCTTATGTATTGTTTGTTGTTTGGCTAGTGCATAGAGATGCCGTCGTATGTCGTGTACAAGGGTAAGGTTCCCGGAGTCTACGACGACTGGGAGGAGTGTCGGAGACAGGTTCACCATTTCAGCGGTAACAGTTACAAAGGGTACACCACTAGGGCGGAGGTGGAAGCTACATACGCGCGCTATCTAGCGGGAGAGAGGAGGGAGCGGAGGAGGAACCGGATGAAGACCAGTTTCATCACGATGATGCTAATCGTGATGACCGCAGCTCTCTTCTATGTGATGGTAGTTTAGATGATCGATATCGACTTGTAATGTGAAGACAAACTCGCTACTCGCGGTCTCGAGACTTGTAATGTTCTAACTTTGTTCGGTCTTTTGAATTTGGAGACTAATATGATGAATTGTATTCGGAGACTAATCTTCTATTGTATTCGATAAATCTGCTGTTTATATGTTGTGCTGTCTATATTCTGTGCAGTAATATATTTTGTAACCTGTGCAAATATCACAAAAGAAAAAAAATCCTAATATTCATACTAGTGGCGCACCACACAACACTTTAGTGGCGCACTGCAATAAACACACTAGTGGCGCACTGTCTAGTAGTGCGCCATTAGTAACACAGAGCACAAGGTAAATATGGCCCCCTGGGAGGCATACTAATGGTGCACCAGGGGACATACTAATGGCGCACTGCCTGGTGCGCCACTACTGTCTGGTATACTAATGGCGCACCAGGGGTGCGCCATTAGTATTAGTTACTAATGGCGTGATGATAGTGGCGCACCTGTAGTGCGCCATTAATGGCCAAAACAGGTGTGCCACTAACAGGCCTTTTCCTAGTAGTGATCCTGTTCATCGAGAGTGGTCTGGCATACCACAAAATGGAGGAAACGGACCTCCTACGGTCGAAACGGGGTCCTCTTGATCGGGAGGGGTTTGGCGTACCACAAAACGGAGGAATCAGACTTGTGTTGGAGCGCTACGGTTGAAACGGGGATCCTGTTCATCGAGAGGGGTGTGGCGTACAGCAAAACGGGACTCCATAGGATACTGTTCATCTCCACTGTCGACCTCCTCCAGCCTCCACGGGCTACTGTTCATCCACCATCGACCTCCTCCAGCCTCCACCTGCGACTGTTCATCCACGGGCTCCTGTTCATCCAGCCTCCAACGGGCGCTCCTCCACCGGCTACTATTCAACTAGCCCTCTCCACAAGGTCCTGTTCAACCACCCCTCCACGGGCTACTGTTCATCCAGCCCTCCACTGGCTACTGTTCAACCAGCCCTCCACCGGCTACTGTTCATCCAGCCCTCCATGGGGTCCTGTTCATCCAGCCCTCCGCGGGGTCCTGTTCATCCACCGGCTCGATCGATCGGGGTCCTATTCATCCAGCGGCAACGTCCTCTACTACCACGGGGTCCTGTTCATCCAACCCCCCACCGGGAACTGTTCATCCAAACCCCCCAACAACACTCACTATTCATCCAGAGGAAGCATCGATCGGCTTCAGTTAGCAGCAAGGGATCGATCGGGGTTCAGTAACGTAGCTAGTGCAATCACTCGGGTTCAGTTAGAGCCTGAAGTGCAATCGCTCGGGTTCAGTTAGAGCGCAACGCCTCGCACACACGTGCGTACGTACGAGAGAAATGTGCATCGCTCGGCCCCCGACCACCCACCGTACCGGGAATTCCCCTGATATTTTCCTCGCCCTCGCTTCTACCACGGTTTTCTCCGTCATGGACGGCCCAAAGAATGTCATGCAGCTGCGTCTCCGGCCCGCCCAGGATGAAAAGCTCATTTTCTGTCATGATTTTTTGTCATGGAAGTAGGTGCCCAGCACATCTATGATGATACCAGATTTTGTCACAATTATCGTCATAGAAGTGTAAGAAGCATGACAGGAAAAATCGTTCGGCCCAAAATGTCACGGATGTGTCTGTTTTTTGTAGTGGTTGTACCTTCTCTCGAATTGGAAAATGGTTCATCACAGAAATCAGTTCAAGTGATGCCTACACCAATTATTGAGGTGGTTAATGATGATCATCATGAAACTTCAGATCAAGTTACTACCGAACCTCGTAGGTCAACTAGAGTACGGTCCGCACCAGAGTGGTACGGTAATCCTGTTCTGGAAGTCATGTTATGACCATGACGAACCTACGAACTATGAGGAAGCGATGATGAGCCCAGATTCCGCAAAATGGCTTGAGGCCTTGAAATGTGAGATGGGATCCATGTATAAGAACAAAGTATGGACTTTGGTTGACTTTCCCGATGATCGGCAAGCCATAGAGAATAAATGGATCTTCAAGAGGAAGACGGACGCGGATAATAGTGTTAATATCTACAAAGCTCGACTTGTTGCGAAGGGTTTTCGACAAGTTCAAGGAGTTGACTACGATGAGACCTTCTCACTCGTAGCGATGCTTAAGTCTGTCCGAATCATGTTAGCAATTGCTTCATTTTATGATTATGAAATTTGGCAAATGGATGTCAAAACTGCATTCCTTAATGAATTCCTTAAACAAGAGTTGTATATGATGCAACCAGAAGGTTTTGTCGATCCTAAAGGTGCTAACAAAGTGTGCAAGCTCCACCGGTCCATTTATGGACTGGTGCAAGCATCTCGGAGTTGGAATATACGATTTGATAGTGTGATCAAAGCATGTGGTTTTATACAGACTTTTGGAGAAGCCTGTATTTACAAGAAAGTGAGTGGGACCTCTGTAGCATTTCTAATATTATATGTGGACGACATATTGTTGATTGGAAATGATACAGAATTTCTAGATAGCGTAAAAGGATACTTGAATAAGAAATTTTCAATGAAAGACCTCGGTGAAGCTGCTTATATATTGGGCATCAAGATCTATAGAGATAGATAAAGACGCTTAATTGGAGTTTCACAAAGCAGATACCTTGATAAAGTTTTGAAGAAGTTCAAAATGGATCAGTCAAAGACAGGGTTCTTGCCTGTGTTACAAGGTGTGAAGATGAGTCAGACTCAATACCCGACCACTGCAGAAGATGGAGAGAAAATGAAAGTAATTCCCTATGCCTCAGCCATGTTTGCAATGCTGTGTACCAGACCTGATGTGTGCCTTGCTACAACTCTAGCAGGGAGGTACCAAAGTAATCCAGGAGTGGATCACTGGACATCGGTCAAAATTATCCTTAGAGGAGTAAGGAATATTTCTCGGTTATGGAGGTGATAAAGAGTTCCTCATAAAGAGTTACGTCGATGCAAGATTACACCGATTTGGATGACTCTGAGTCTCAATCTGGATACATATTGAAAGTGGGAGCAATTAGCTAGAGTAGCTCCATGCAAAGGATTGTAGACATAGAAATTTCCAAAATACATACGGATCTGAATGTGGCAGACCCGTTGACTAAACTTCTCTCACATGCAAAACATGATCACACCTTAGTACTCTTTGGGTGTTAATCACATGGCGATGTGACTAGATTATTGACTCTAGTAAACCCTTTGGGTGTTGGTCACATGGCGATGTGAACTATGGGGGTTAATCACATGGTGATGTGAACTATTGGTGTTAAATCACATGGCGATGTGAACTAGATTATTGACTCTAGTGCAAGTGGGAGACTGAAGGAAATATGCCCTAGAGGCAATAATAAAGTTGCCATTTATATTTCCTTATATCATGATAAACATCTATTATTCATGCTAGAATTGTATTAACCGGAAACTTGATACATATGTGGATACATAGACAATACAGTGTCCCTAGTAAGCCTCTACTAGACTAGCTTGTTGATCAAAGATGGTTAAGTTTCCTAACCATAGACATGTGTTGTCATTTGATGAACGGGGTCACATCATTAGGAGAATGATCTGATGGACAAGGCCCATCCGTTAGCTTAGCATTATGATCGTTTAGTTTTATTGCTATTGCTTTCTTCATGACTTATACATATTCCTCTAACTATGAGATTATGCAACTCCCGAATACCGGAGGAACACCTTGTGTGCTATCAAACATCAAAACGTAACTGGGTGATTATAAAGATGCTCTACAGGTGTCTCCGAAGGTGTTTGTTGGGTTGGCATAGATCGAGATTAGGATTTGTCACTCCGTGTATCAGAGAGGTATCTCTGGGCCCTCTCGGTAATGCACATCACTATAAGCCTTGCAAGCAATGTGACTAATGACTTAGTTGCGGGATGATGCATTATGGAATGAGTAAAGAGACTTGCCAGTAACGAGATTCAACTAGGTATGATGGTACCGACGATCGAATCTCGGGCAAGTAACATACCGATGACAAAGGGAATGACGTATGTTGTTATGTAGTTTGACCGATAAAGATCTTCATAGAATATGTAGGAGCCAATACGAGCATCCAGGTTCCGCTATTGGTTATTGACCGGATATGTGTCTGGTCATGTCTACATAGTTCTCGAACCCGTAGGGTCCACACGCTTAACGTTCGATGATGATTTGTATCATGAGTTATGTGTTTTGGTGACTGAAGTTTGTTCGGAGTCCCGGATGAGATCACGGACATGACGAGGAGTCTCGAAATGGTCGAGAGGTAAAGATTCATATACTGGAAGGTTTTATACGGACACCGAAATGGTTCCGAAAAAGATCGGGGATTGTTCGGAGTACCGGAGGTTACCGGAACCCCTCGGGAAAGTTAATGGGCCTCATGGGCCATGGTGGAGAAGAGGAGGCAGGCCACGGGAGGTGGAGCGCGCCTCCCCCTTGCCCAAACCGAATTGGACAAGGGGTGGGGGCGCGGCCCTCCCTTTCCTTCTCCTTCTCCCCCATTTCCCCTTTCCCCTCTCCGTTGGAAGGAAGAGGGGGGGCGAATACTACTTGGACTGGGACTCTAAGTAGGACTCCCCCCGTTGGCGCGCCACTCCTAGGCCGCCGGCCTCCTCCTCCCCTCCTTTATATACGGGGGCAGAGGCACCCCAAAGGCAGACCAAGAATTCTCTTAGCCGTGTGCGGTGCCCCCCTCCACAGTTTACTCCTCCGGTCATAGCGTCGTAGTGCTTAGGCAAAGCCCTACGCGGATCACATCACCAACACTGTCGTGCTGACAGAACTCTCCCTCGACCCTCTACTGGATCAAGAGTTCGAGGGACGTCATCGAGCTGAACGTGTGCTGAACAGGAGGTGCCGTACGTTCGGTACTTGGATCGATTCGATCATGAAGACGTTCGACTACATCAACCGCGTTAACATACCGCTTCTGCTTTCGGTCTACGAGGGTACGTGGACACACTCTCCCCCTCTCGTTGCTATGCATCTCCTAGATAGATCTTGCGTGATCATAGGAATTTTTTTGAAATTGCATGCTACGTTCCCCAACAGCACGTCCCCTGCCCGGTCGGCTGCCCCTTCGCCCGGCGCATCGGCGAACCCAGCGGCGGCCTCGCCCGGCCCATCGGCGGCCCCAGCAGCCTCCTCGCCTGGCCCATCGGCAGCTCCTTCACCGCGCGCTGCTGACTCGAAGCGTGCTGACGCCGCGCCCGACTCGCCTTCTACCTCGGTGCAGGATGCTGCTACTCCGTGGTCGCCGACTGCTCAGCTCGCATCGCCCTCTGTCGAGGGCAGCCCTGTCCCCTCGACCGCGATGCCTCCATCTACTCCTGGTCACACCATGGTCACACACACCTGCGATCACACCTGGCGTGCGCTTGTACCGATTGATGGGACCGTCCGGTATGATCCTAGCCGGCGCGCGATTCATGCGGTGCCTGTCTCTCATCGCGATGCTCTCCGTGAGACCGCCTGGCGTACAACGATGATTGATGAGCTAGCCGACCTTCATCACAACAATACTTGGGTTCTTGTGCCTCGTCCGCGCGGAGTCAACATTGATGGGAGCAAATGGATTTTCAAGACCAAGCATCGTCCAGATGGCCCTGTTGATAAGTACAAGGCCCGACTGGTCGCCCGTGCACTACTAGGAAAAGGCCTACTAGTGGCGCACCAGTTTTGCCTACTAATGGCGCACTACTGGTGCGCCACTAGTACCACGCCACTAGTATTTTTTACTAATGGCGCACCACTGGTGCGCCATTAGTATCTGGTATACTAATGGCGCACCAGGCAGTGCGCCATTAGTATAGGCCACGGTGGGCCATTAGTATGCCTCCCAGGGGGGCATATTTACCCATGTGCTTTGCCATACTAATGGCGCACTGCGGGGTGATGCGCCATTAGTATCCTTTGGCATACTAATGGCGCACGTTGGGGTGATGCTCCATTAGTATCCTTTGGCATACTAATGGCGCACGTTGGGGTGATGCGCCATTAGTATGTATATAGGGCTTTTTTTCTTTCTGATATTTGCACAGATTACAAAATATATTATTGGACAGAATATAAACAGCACCACACAACAACAGCAGATTCATCGAATACAATAGAAGATTAGTCTCCGAATACAATTCATCATATTAGTCTCCGAATTCAAAAGACCGAACAAAGATAGAACATTACAAGTCTCGAGACCGCAAGTAGCGAGTTTGTCTTCACATTACAAGTCGATATCGATCATCTAAACTACCATCACATAGGTTCCTCCAACGCTCCCTCCTCTCCCGCTAGATAGCGCACGTATCTACATTCCCCCTCCGCCCTAGTGGTGTACCCTTTGTAACTGTTACCGCTGAAACGGTGAACCTGTCTCCGACACTCCTCCCAGTCGTCGTAGACTCCGGGAACCTTACCCTTGTACACGACATACGACGGCATCTCTATGCACTAGCCAAACAATAGACAATACATAAGTAATATATAAGTATGCAACAAAAGGATCGGAAGAGAAAAGCAAGACATTAATAGCACGATTCATGGTCCTACTAATAAATATCATCAATTACATCTAAGTTAAATGACTGTCCAAACCATAGAGACATACAAGTTCATTAAAGTTTCAGAACTACACATAGCACCACTACTTTCGACTCGACTCATGGGACCGGAGCGTGGATGAAGCCGCCGTCTGTCGTGATGGTCATGAAGTCGCGGGCGTTGTCAGCCTGCATTTGTAGCGCTGTGTCTATCTCACTGTTGGACGGTTGAAATTTGAGGTAGAACTGCCCCGAGGTACGAAGGACATCTTGATGGATGATTTCTGCAAACTCCGACTAGATGCGAAAGAATTCTTGTCGGATGTCCGCGTCCTGGATTGCCGCCAAGCTTGCGGCCCAATCTTTGAGATTATTTGGTAGCAGAAGGTGATTATGGTCCCGTACGATCGCCCGCATGTGATGGAGGGCGTAGTAGGCATCCTTCTGACCGCCAGGCGGCTGCTTGACGCAAGGGAACGTCGTATTGTGGGTGAACATGTGCCTGCTGTACCTACGAGCTGGCCTCTTAAAGGTGCCTCCAGATGCAGCGTAGCCGGGGAGAGCATCATCAAGAACTTTCTTGATATTTGTGTAGTCTATCTTGTAGTCACGGTCCGGGTCGAAATACGTGGCCATGGAATATTTCGGGCTTAAGAGGATGAGTGTGCAATGTGTGTCACTGCACAGAACACGGAATGTTAGAAAAAAAGAACGATCGAAATGTAAGAAATCCTATGTTACGGGGCGGTTAGGAGATGACTTACTCGGGAAAGTAAGGCACGAGGAAGTTATCCTTATCTGGGTTTGCCAGAATGACGCCTTCGAGGTGTGAACTCACGACTTGCCGATCCCCAGCGCTGCCCAAGATCTTGGCACGCATGTAGAAGGGGTCGACTATCACAATGTCTGGGGTCTTGTCTCTAATACTGAGCGAAAACAGCCGAACGAAGGTGTAGTGCAGCGGATGAAGGTTAAACATAGCAAAGATGTCATCAAACCGCAGGACGATCGTACCCCCGACGGCGCTATCCACAAAGCCCTTGCCCTCTGGCACCTTGGCCACGAAAATCGGGTATGCCACATCATTCTCTCTGAGACGCCGCTTCTCCAAAGAAAGAACACTGTCATGCGGACTCCGCATAGCACCGGTTGCAGCATTGAGCATATTTGTCGGTAGCATCGCCCTACCCGCCACATGCACCCTCCTCGAGATATCCTTAGGTGAAGGTGGCCCGTCCTGAGCACGGATCGTACTCGGTGCCGGCTGGCTCGCACCGGCGCCCTTGTTAGTCTTTCGTTTCCGTCCCTTCTTCCTGATCTGCTGTAATGGGATCGAGTTCTGCTCACAGACCGCCTTCTTGAGCGTGTTGGGGCTGATAATATTTCGCACCTCAGCTATCTGAGGCTCGGTGAAGGCGGCAGCTGGAGGCGTCTCCTGAGAACTGAACGCCAGACGACGCCTGTTGCAATTGGGTTTCTCCGCCGTACCAGCTAGATCGCGGTCGTCTTTTTCAGGGTTGGGTTCTTGAGAAGGAGGCCCACAGAACTCGTCACCGTACCCATGTTCGGCAAAGTACTTATCGACGTTGGAAAATGTATCGCCGTCGTTGTCGTCGTCGTCCGGATCCTGTGCCATATGCATGTCCGGATCTTGTGCCATAGGGATGTCCGGCATGTCCGGTAGCGTTGCGGCGTTCTTGCCATGGCTTGGTGCTGGCACGACTGGCGGTCTTGTCTGTGGGGTGGTGTCCCCCGCCCCCAAGCGAATCTGGCTCTTCGGCCAAAGCAGGGGCCAGCTTACGCAGGCGCTGAGGGTCATCACATCATCTTCGTCGGCCCAGCGGGTCGAATCAGAGGTAACAACTCGTCGCAGCCTGGTAGCACCCGAACCAGTTCAACCCTATACAAGCTGGGTGGCATCGGATTACCGTGGAACACGCGGTTGCCCGCTTGAACGATTCTGCCCTTGGCGACATCAACCAACTCGTCGCCCACGAAGTGCAGGAGAGTGCAAGGAACGTCGGCGGTGCGCTGCGAAAACATGTAGGGCGTCAGGGATGCCCAGTCAAAGGCAAGGAGATGAAGTCATCAGCCGAGAGGCTTAGTTACCATGATGCCGTCGAGCTTGGCTAATGTCGAGGCACCGCCAACGGCGGGTGTGCAACTGACGGAGGGGCCGCTTGCTGGCGAGGTGCCGACCGGCGTACACCCGGGTGCATTAAGCTCCAATGCCCGTGCCGGCGCCGGAGACACGAATACCGCCTCCACCAGAGACACCAATGGCGCCGCCTGCGCGTTGTGCGAGTTGCTGGCCATGAAGCTGGGAACCGGGGGAGGCCCCTGTTGGCCGCCCGCAATCCACGTCGTCAGCCCCTGAATCAAGGTAGGCACTATGGCGGTGAGCGTCGTTCCCAGTTGTTGTTGCACTTGCTCTTGGACAATCTCCGGAATCCGCGCCACTTGTGCCTAGAGTTCTTGAACCTCGCGCGACTGGCTTTCCGAGCTGGTCTTTTTCTCCTTTCGCCCACCAGCGGTATAGTATGACGACCATTTTGTGGACAAGCCTTTGCCGGCCACACGACCAGCTGACGACGGCTTACTGAGCTTATCCTTGTTTTTCATTACGTTCAACGCCCTATTTAAAGGGGTGTCAAAAGGGGAGCCCTGAGACGACCCCGCGCTACTGCTTTCAGCCTCCTGCGGAAGGAATGTGAACCATTTAGAAATTTGGCTTCATTAATTAGAATGCAACCATATGGACCTAATTACGCGGGGGTGTATTCCTTACCAGAACAAGCTCAAGCGCCCTGGTCTTCGGATTCGTGGTAAGCTCCTTTGTTACCGGGTCCTCCTTGTACCGGGCCCTGACAAAGTTCCTGGTCTGCTTGTCACGTAATTTCTCAAAGCGGGGCGGTAGGCCTTGCTCGGCACGCTCCGCGTCCTCCTTGTCCCATATAGGCTCCGCCACTCTGTAACCGCCGAGACCGAGTTGGTGGACCCCTAAGTTCAACTCCCGCATTTCTTTCCCCCACTGACTTGATTCAGAGGTTGCGCTGCTCTCGCACTTGATCTTGAACTCCTTGTAGTCATCTTTGCTCATCAAAGGATATTTCGCCTTGATCTTCTCATAACTATAACCTTTTTCAATCATTGCCTTCACCGTGCTTCTCCATGTAGACAGGGCCGTGCTCATCCTCATGAGGGCGGCACTGTTCACTTTATTCCCTGAGAGGCGTGTGTTTGCAAACTCAGCGGGGAACTTGTATCGTTCGTGCAGCTTCGTGAAGAGGAGGTTGCGCAAATTCCCTCGGTCCTTATACCTTAGATTCTCGGTGTTGATCGAGACGGTGCTCCGGAGAATGCACCCGAGCTGAACCGAGTACCACTTGACTACTTGTTTGGGCGTTGTTGGATGCCCGTCGGAGTTCACTTCAGTAAATTCCTCCTTGACGGTGCCGAGCACGCTCGGGCGCCGGTCCTTCCGTTGCCTCTTCGGTTGGCTGCCATCTGTGCGTGCGCTGCCATCATCAGTGGTGGCTTCCTCGGCGGCACCATCAGTGGTGTCATCCCCGACGCCACTAGGGGTTGTGTAGTCAGGATCGGTGTCTTCCGCGGCGTCCTCATAGCGGTGAGGTTCTTCCTCCAGCTCCTGGGACAGCTCCCAGAATTGCTTGCTGCCCGAACCGCCGGCCTCATCGTTGTGGGCCATGTTTTGCTCTAAATAGGAAAAAAGTTTGGTCAAAAAGTTGGTTATTGTCAAGGAACAAGATCATGGTCTCATCATTTAGGGTTTGTCGACACCGAGAGGCATCCTAAAAGCTAAGCTTTTATCATTTAGGGTTTGTCGACGCCAAGGCACCCTAAAAGCCTAAGCTTTCATCATTTGGGCCTAATCACTTGGCTCTATTGCCACCTATGGTTTAATGCAGCAAGAATAAAGGGGCAATTGATCCTACTTAATTAAGTACTAAGATACCCCGGCCCATGCATTAGTCGCAAGTACCCCATATGTCCTATTTTTAGCAAAGTCATGCTAAAATTCACGGAAAATTTCAGCATGACCTTTGCTGAAAATAGGACATATGGAGTACCCGAATTTGCCGGAACGGAAGTTAATCGACATTCCGGCAAACTCAAGGGCCTCTCGGGGTACCTGCAAAATCATCACGACACGATGGTCAGAGACAAAACCCAGCAAACTAGCACAACAATGTGCCTCTACTTTCATATGGATGAAAAGGCCACAATGTGCCTCTACTAGCACCACAATCTTAGTTAACTTCTGGGGACATCAGAAAGTTAACATCCTCCTGATTATTATGAGGACTTCAATGCCACTGTTTACTCAAACTTAAGTTAGTAATTAAAAATATAAAATAGGGTAACCCAGTGACAGGACTGTTGGTTGATGTCACAAAAAAGTTGCTAGTCTCAACATGTTCTACAGTTGTTAAAATTATGAAAAAAGTGCAGTACATATAAATTATTTCATCACTGAGAGGAGATAACCAAAAGTTTCCAAGCAATATGATTAAGAAAATGGGATTTAGGCATCCAAATGCCACAAAAGACCAAATCACATTTTTAAACCAAGTTACACAAAGAAAATGCACCTAAGCACCAAGAGGAACTGTTACAACTCCATAAGGTATATCCAAGTCACTGCTGCTCATATTCAAAAAACCTAACTCCAATATAACCAGAAAGATTTTAAAACATTATATCTCCCTGCTGACACGAACTGAAAGCGTAACAAAAATACCATCTTCTTTTGTTGATGCATTGGTGTTTCAGAGCAGAGGTAAGAAAACCGGAGACCATATATGTAGTTTCTAACATATGCAAGATTACTTAAAAATTGGAGAGCCATGTCGTTTCTACCGGACCTAAATAGAGCTAGCTGCTGGTGTTGAACAATAAACAACCACACCACACACTAAGACAAGTAACTGAAATGACTCTCGTTGTATTCTAGTAGAAGAAGAAACAAGAGAGAGATGCAAGATAGTAGTATATATAGGTGAGTCAACCTATTATTCTAGGCAGCTGCCTTGCTGGTGATTCGGTGTCGTCGCAACTGGATCCCTCCCACTCGACCTGCGATCTTCTACAAGGAAAAAGTAGCAGCTCAGTCAACCACCATATAATTATACAAGGAAAAAATGTTACTTGGCACAAGTGTAAACGAGAAGCTTGAGGTAGCAGTAGATTGAAGTGATAAAGTGCAAAGGAGAAGCTTGAGCTAGTAAACAATTTCTGAATGTTATAAAGTGGGGAAAGTAAAATAAAATTCATGACTAGTCATGGCAGTAGAAAAGAGATGAAATTTCACAAAACCAGAGCCAAGCATAGTCCAGAATGTCAAATTTTCAGTTAGTTAATTATTACAGTCCTTTGCTAAAAGAGATGATCCGTCCAAGAAATTTAATACTAGATGCATGCAGTCTGTTGAGGATCTTTTAGTGAATGACTAAGAACAAGTAGCCGAGCTTGCCCAAGAAAGATTAGATTCAGAAGTGCTGGCTGATGCTAGTGAATGGACTGACAGTTATACAGTGTCAATTGACAGTAAGTAGAGTGAGATGATCAAACGTTTGTGCTGAATAGCAGTGGCAGTGTAATGTTAACTAAATACAGTTGGCAGTGTATAGAGTGTTAATTGACAGTGGCTTGTCCTGGATATAACTCATTTTCTAGGTTTACCTTGGGTAGATAGCCCATGAATGCGGAACAGATACTTACATTCATGCCGTGAGATAAACTTATTTTCAGGTATAAACCATGGACAATTACCCGATGATACAGTGCATTTTTCTTCAGTGTATGTCCAGTGCATTTTTCTTCTTCTTTCGTTGAGTAGCATAAATTAGACCTATCATTGTGTAAGATGCAGGAGTACTTCTTATACTCTGTGGCATTGCCATACTTAGCCAAGAGTCCCCATTTCTTATATTCTGTGAGATGCAGTCATCTTTTACTCCAGTTCTTATAGTATTTTGGAGTACATTGCCTGTTATGCTGCTTGCAAGGTTAGCATAGGTTCAGAAATGGGGACTAAAAAACAGTGATTTAATTCTCCAATTCAATTTTCATTTTCAAGTTTAAATTTGAATTTCAACGGTAGTGATTTTACACCTAGTTCAACAGTGATTTTACCTCGATTTCGACGGTAATTTCAGCAGCAGAGTCGGGGGCGGGGACTAAAAAAATCTTAACCCTAACAGCATAGTGGAGCGCGTGGAAGACGAGGTGGGGCGGCGGGTAGACGGGCACCTTGGCGTGCAGGCGCTCGAGGGCGACGAACTGGCGCTCGAGGGCGGCGGGTAGACGGGCGCCTCCCCGGAGAGCGCCTCCAGCCACGTCTCCTCCACGAGCAGCTCCGAAACCGGCGAGGTGGAGGTTGCGGCGCGCGTGGGCGAGGGCAAGGTTGGTGTCGGCCCTGCGGCGCTGCTCCGGCGAGACTGGGGTGGGGTCGGAGGGGAGGAAGGGGAGGATGGGGAGAGGGAGGCGGCGGTGGCGCGGATTGGGAGCGGACGGAGAGGAACTGGCGCGAGGGAGAGGGACGAAGGGGAACTGGCGAGGGAGAGGGAGGAATTAGCTATAGGGGGAAACTTACTAATGGCGCACCCCGAAGCGGTGCGCCATTAGAATGTTTTTTTATATAGCAATGGCGCACCCACGATCGGTGTGCCATTAGTGAACTTTTTTTTATATAGCAATGGCGCACCAGCCAGAGGTGCGCCATTAGTAATATTTTTTATTATTTTTTTGTTGCATCTAATAATTTTTTAGAAAATGAAAATGAATATGAAACAATAATAATTTTTTATAAAAACAGTAATAATTTTTTTAAAAATATAATCAAAATTGTTATTTGAAAATATTTATGAATATGAAAAAATCATCAAATTTATTATTTGAAAATATAATCAAATTTGTTTTTTTTTGCAATTTTAGTTGCATTCATTTGTGACGGTGGAGCGGGCCGGGGAGGGTGCGGGGGGTCGTCGGCGGCGGTGGAGCGGGCCGGGGAGGGTGCGGTGGGTCGTCGGCGGCGGTGGAGCAGGGGAGGATGCGGTGGGTCGTCGGCGGCGGTGGAGCGGGGGAGGGTGCGGGGGGTCGGCGACGGCGGCCGGTGGAGCGGGGAAGAGGGTGCGGGGGTGCTCGGCGGCGAGGGGGACCGGATCTGACGAGGTGGGATAGCGATCGAGATGGAGGGGAATCGAGATCGAGTGTCCATGAAATTTAAAAATATTCATGAGTTCAAAAAGTGCCCATGAAATACAATCGAGAAATGAAGGCTACAATTTAAATACAATCGATCTTAGCTAGCTATCTGTTAACAATCTTCTTGCCCTTATTTTTCGTAAATGGAGTTCTTCTCTTGAACGGACGTCCTTTAGGTAGGGTGGTCCTGCTTCTTCTTGTGGTGTATGCTGATACTTCATCGTCGTCGTCATGTTCCATCTTCGGGTCGCCGTACTTGTCGAAGTCTTGCTCATTGGCGACTCCATCCATTCTGATGATCTTCCTTTTGCCTCTCCTCACGACAACACGACTGGGCTTTGACGGGTCGGTAATGAAGAAGCATTGGTCCACTTGGGAAGCCAGTATCCATGGCTCATTTTTCGCGGTGACGTTCGCGCCTGCGGTCTTGGATTTGGCTTCGAGTATAACCATGGTGGTGAAATACCGGTCTTCTTTTATGACGCTCTTGGCCCATCTGACACAGAACATCGGGACCTTCTCTCCAGCGTAGCTCAGCTCCCAGATCTCCTCGATCCTTCCGTAGTATCCGTCCTTGTCGTTACCGGTGTAGGATTCCATCATTACCTCGGAGTTCTGATAACCATCGCTCTTCATGTCCTTGTCCTCGGTGTAGAATGTGTAGCCGTTGATATCGTACGCCTCATACGTCATCAGGTTGTGCTCGGCGCCCTGTGACAAGGCGAATATGAGTTGTTCTTCCGTGGAAGAATCCTCATGTAAAGGGTACGACAGAAGCTTCTGCTTGAACCAACGCGTGAAACATGAGTTGTGCTCTTTGATTATATCTCCGTCCGTCCTCTGTTGGCCTCGGTCATTGTACGTCTTCTCAATAAAGGTTTTGTGCTCTACCACCCAAGGATCGACCACGTCTATGTGTTGTAGCGCGACTAGGTTTGCTCTTTCAAAGTCGGCGAGTCGACCATCAAAGTCGACATGCATTTCGCGGCGACCCTCACGGTGACCCCATCCAGCGAGCCTGCCGAGGTGCCTGTTGACGGGCAGACCAACGGGGTTCTCGATGCCTAGATAATTCGTGCAGTAGGAGATGCACTCGTCGGTCAGAAAGCCCCTGGCTATGCTTCCCTCTGGACGTGACATGTTGCGAACGTATCCTTTGATGACACCATTCATCCTTTCGAACGGCATCATGTTGTGCAGGAACGTCGGCCCGAGTTGGATGATATCCTCCACGATATGGACCAGCAGATGCACCATAACGTCGAAGAATGCGGGCGGGAAGTACATCTCAAGCTCGCATAGTATCACCACGATCTCTTCCTGTAGCCTTCTGAGTTGCCTCACGCCAACCGACTTCTGAGAGATGACGTCGAAAAAGTTGCATAGGCCAAATAGCATTTCACGGACGTGCGCGTCCATGATCCCACGGATTGCAACTGGAAGTATCTGCGTCATCAGCACGTGACAGTTGTGAGACTTCATCCTGCTAAACTTCTGCTTCGCTGAGTCTAGGTATCTGCTTACCTTCCCCGCGTAACCGTAAGGAAGTTTTACTCCTACAAGGCAGGTGAAAAATTGATCGATCTCCTCCTGACTTAGAGTGAAGCACGCGGGAGGGAAGTCATTTCCGGTCTTCTTGGCCTTTTTGCCTTTGCGACGACTTTCCGTGTCCTGCTTCGCCTCATCATCATTAGCGTGAAGCTCCTCCCTGATGCCCATTGATTTCAAGTCTGCCCTTGCTTTCGGCCCATCTTTGGTCCTCTCTGGCATGTTGAGCAGGGTACCAAGCAGACTCTCGCACACGTTCTTTGTGATATGCATAACATCAAGGCTTTGAGGCACACGGTGGATCTTCCAGTACGGCAAGTCCCAGAAAACAGACCTCGTTTTCCATACCTTCAACAGCGGCTCTGGCGCCTTTCGCTTCTTTCCCGGCTCTGGCGCCTTTTGCTTCTTTCCCGGCAGTGGGCAATCTTTCCAATTTTTCAACAGCTCGTCTATTTCCTCGCCGCTCCTCGTACGCAGGCGTCTTCGGGGTTCGGTTTCACCATTGAACAGATCCTTGCGTTTCCTCCACGGGTCATCGTCGCGAAGCCACCTTCGATGTCCCATGAACATGGTTTTTGAAGACCCGGGATCTCTATCTAGCTGGCGATACGTTGTGTCATCCATGCACCTGACGCATCCAGAAAATCCGTGGACCACCTGCCCCGCGAGATATCCGTAACCGAGATAGTCGTGCACCGTCGTGAGTAGTGCGGCTCTCATAGGGAAATATTCTTTCTCTGCGGCGTCCCACGTATTGGCTGGCATTTTCCACAGCGTGTCTAGCTCCTCTTTCAGCAGCCCCAGATACAGATTGATGTTGTTCCCTGGTTGTTTCGGCCCTTCAATTAGCATACTCATGTGAATGTACTTCCTCTTCATGCACAACCAGGGGGGAAGGTTGTACATCCACACAAACACAGGCCAGGTGCTATGTGTGCTTCTCTGGCTACCAAACGGATTGACTCCATCGGTGCTCGCACCCAGCACGATGTTCCTTGGATCCTTCCCAAATTCTCGGTGTTCGAAGTTCAACGCTTGCCACTGGCTCCCATCCTTAGGGTGACTCAGCATCTTGTCTTTTTTATTTATCTCCGGATCATTTGCGTCATCTTCTCGCTTCTTCTCCTCCCTATCCGCGTGCTAACGCAGGAGCTTTGCTACCTAGGGTCCGTGAAATACCGCTGCAGACGAGGAGTGATCGGAAAGTACCACACCACTTTTCGAGGAGCTTTCTTCCTCTTCTTGTATCGAGTGACGCCGCACACCAGACATATGGTAGACTCCGCGTGCTCGTCCCGATAAATGATGCAATTGTTCATGCACACATGGTATTTCACGTGCGGTAAATCCAGAGGACACACGATTTTCTTCGCCTCCTCGAAACTGGTCGGGCACTTGTTCCCCTTGGGAAGACGTTCGTGCCAGAATGACATGTTCTCGTCGAAGCATGCGTCGGTCATTTTGTGTTTTACCTTCATCTCCAGAGCCATGAGCGTTACTTTCAGGCGGGTATCCTCGGGCCTGCATCCTTCATACAATGGAGTAACCGCGTCTATCTCCAGTTGATCCAGCTTGGCTTTCTCTCGGGCGGCAGCTCTTGCGTTATCCGTCTGCTTGAGAAGCAGCTCTTGAATATGAGGGTCCTGCACCCAGCCCATCGATGGTCCATCGTCGTCTGCTCCGCCGGCATCTTCATCTTCATGATCATGCCCTTCGTCTGCTCCCGCATCTTCCTCATCATCATGTCCGGCATCTTCTACATGATGACTGTGTATAGCATCACCGTCGTGATCATGTCCTGGAGATTCTTCATCTTCTCGCCCGCCCGAGACGCGGTGGTTGTCTTGCTGCCCTTCCTCATTTCTTGCCCGCCCCCCATGGACGACTTCATAGTCATCTTCATCACCTTGCCACCGATAGCCATCCATGAAACCACGCAAGAGCAGGTGGTCCCGCACCTGCCCGGAATCCGGGTCCGCAATAAGGCTCTTCAGCTTGCATCTTCGACACGGACATCTTATCTCCGTCTCGTTCTTTTCAAGCATCTCGGCCTTCGCGGAGCTCAAAAACCTATTCACGATGCCTTCGGTCATCGTGCGGACCATGGTCGCCTGCGGGGTAGAGGAAAACGATATTTTAGAACCAAGAAAAAATTTGGCATGACTTTCCCTAAAAATAGGACCAAAAAGAATGCATAGTGCCAAAATTCTCGCCAAAACGGAAATGAATCAACATTCCGGCAAAATATTGGCAACTATCGCATTTCAAATACCGGTACCTGCAAACACAAACATATATGCAACACCACAAACATATGCAACACCACAAACATACATAGATCTAGCTAGGCCATAAAAAGTGCATGTGCACGTTGTTGGAGGGAGAACAACATAAAGATAGCTTCCCCCTTACTTACCTATCAAAAAAAGGTAATTTAACCACTTAATTTGGATGAATTTATGGTGCAAATGAGGTGACGAGGAGGAGGCAGCCGAGACAAGCTTGGAGGAGTTGGTGGAGAGAATGAAGTGGGGAAAGTGAGTGGGTAGGTGTGGCTGTCCAAAATATCTAGCTCGTCCCAGGTTACTAATTGCGCACCACCAACAAATGCGCCATTAGTAACCCTGGTTACTAATGGCGCACCTGCTGGTGGTGCGCCATTAGTAGTTTTGCAAAAAAAACACTAATGGCGCACCAGGGAACAGTGCGCCATTACTAGTTTAAACTAGTAATGGCGCACTGTTCCCTGGTGCGCCATTAGTAGTTTTGCAAAAAATAAAAAATAAAAAAATATAGTAGTGGCGCACTATGTGGTTGGTGCGCCATTACTAGTTAGAACTAGTAATGGCGCACTGTGCCCTGGTGCGCCATTAGTATGTTTGAAAAAATAAAAAATGAAAAATTTGTTACTAGTGGCGCACCGTGTGTCTGGTGCGCCATTAGTGTCTTTCACACTAATGGTGCACCAGCACATGGTGCGCCACTGCTATATAGTAGTGGCGCACCACATGTCTGGTGTGCCATTAGTGGCCATTCCATCTATAGCCCTTTTCCTAGTAGTGGTGGTTTCACCCAGCAGCTTGGCATTAACAATGGCCACACGTCCAGTCCGGTTGTCAAGCCGGCTACTGTTCGATCTTGCTCTTGCTGTCTCTCGTGGCTGGAGTCTTCGGCAGATTGATGTCAGTAACACCTTCCTTCATGGTTTCTTATCTGAGGATGTTTATATGCAGCAGCCGCCTGGTTTTGAGGACGCTCGGTATCCCTCGCATGTGTGCAAGCTGCAGCGGGCTCTCTATGGACTCAAACAGTCTCCTCGTGTGTGGTATGCTCGGCTCAGTGCACGTCTTATTCAGCTTGGTTTTGTCTCCTCCAAAGCAGACACATCTCCATTTTCCTTCCGCTATCGTGATGTTCAGATCTATATGCTAGTCTATGTGGATGATATTGTTATCGCCGGATGCTCTCCCCAAGCTGTTGATGGTCTTGTTCACTCCCTTGCGGCCAGTTTCCCTATCAAGGACCTTGGGCCGTTGGAGTACTTCCTTGGTTTGGAAGCGTCGTAAAATTCAGGGGGATGACATTGACTCAACGGAAGTATGCCTTGGATCTTTTGCACTGTGTGAGCATGGAGAATTGTAAGCCCACTTCCACACCATTGTCTACCTCAGATCAGCTTTCCCGAGTGTCTGGACAACCTCTCAGTACCGGTGATTCTTTCCGGTATCGCAGTGTCGTTGGTGGACTGCAGTATTTGACACTCACCCATCCGGATATTTCGTTTGCAGTGAACAAGGTATGCCAGTTACTCTCGCAGCCCACTGATGTTCATTGGGAAGCTGTTAAGCGCATTCTGCGCTATGTGAAAGGGACATTGCACACAGGACTGAAGTTTCGGAAGGCTACCTCCACTAGCATTAGTATTTTTACTGATGCAGATTGGCAGGATGCCCTGATGATCGCCGATCCACCGGAGGCTTTGCTATCTTTGTTGGACCGAATCTCATTTCCTGGAGCTCTAAGAAACAGTCGACAGTGTCGAGATCCAGTATAGAGGCCGAGTACAAAGCTTTGGCAAACGGAGCTGCTGAAGCCATCTGGGTAGATTCACTACTCAAAGAGCTTGGTGTTTCACAGCAGCGTGTTCCCGTTCTCTGGTGTGATAATTTAGGAGCCACATATCTGACTGCCAACCCAGTTTTCCATGCACGTACCAAGCACATTGAGATCGATTTCCATTTTGAGAGTGGTCGTGTAGCTTCTGGAGCTCTTGAGGTCAGGTTCATTTCCTCTAATGATGAGTTGGCTGATGTGTTCATCAAACCAGCCACTCGACAGATGCTAGACCGTTTTAGTTCCAATCTAAACCTTGTACATAGTAGAAGTTTAGATTGAGGGAAGTGTTAAAATAGGTCTAGCGTGTCACGTACACGTACTTTGTACTTATGTAATTGTATGTGCTGATCATTATATATAGAGAGACGTGGAGAGGCATTGCCCCACGGAAAATCCTAAACCCTATTCTCAAACTATGAAATGTTCTTATCCTCTATGCTGCGTTCGGATGTCTATATTCAGGTCCCGAATTGGATTTGGATTTTCCCAAACCCCCTCCCACCGCGGCGCAAGGCACATCTCCTCGCCGGCCTCCCTGTCACCTCCTCCTAGGGAAGTGAAAATGGGACGTCTATTCATCGTCACAATATGTGGATCTCATATGGGTCTTGCAACATAAGACTCCTACATAGTTTCAAAGGCGTTACACCATTGTGTTGTCAAATGCGTGACACAAAGATGAAGGATCAGAAGCGAATCACTTGCACCATATATATATCACACCTCCAACAAGTTTTTGGCACGCATGCAACATACCAGGCACAAACAAAGGACTACGACACAAGCACCAGGCAACTCAACACGCATGTACAGTGCACAAATACAGAAACTTGCATTGTCTTGGCTACTATCTAATACCAAGGCGAGTCAGGGACTGCGGTGATGACGCTCTTGACCTGCATGTACTTGTCGATGGCCATCATCCCCTGGTCCCGGCCGAAGCCGCTCATCTTGTACCCGCCAAAGGGCGCCTCGGGATCGAAGGCGAAGTAACAATTCACCCACACGGTACCCGCTCGAACCGACCTCGACACCCGGTTGGCGATGTCCAAGTTCTTGGTGATTATCCCGGCGGCCAGCCCGTACTTCGTGCAGTTGGCCTTCTCTATCGCCTCATCGACCGTCCTGCGGGCAAAGACGGGCAGAACAGTTACTTGGTCAGACACTAGAAGTTCATAATTCAAAAACCAATTTAACTTTTCTCATGTGACATTGTGAAGAATTCGCGTACTTGAACTTCATGAGGGACATCACAGGGCCAAAGATCTCATCTTGAGCGATCTTCATGTCCTCCTATGGAAGTCAATTGTTTTCCCCTTGTGAGTAACATGATGTGTACACCTTCTGTCTTGTGCGTCTAGTAGAAGTTAAAATTACCTTGACATCTGCAAATATGGTAGGCTCAATGTAGTATCCTTTGTCGCCGGCACGTTTGCCGCCGGTCAGCAGAGTCGCCCCCTCGCTCTTGCCATGCTCAATGTACCTTAGGACCCTTTCAAATTGCTCCTTATCAACCTAGATTCAAGCTGGTTGAATTAATCATATTTGCCACTTCCTTTCCGGCCATGAACCCGACTAGTTTTGGCGCGTTTTTCCTCGAATTTGAGCATGGTTGATGAAAAATGAAGGCTTTATGTACCTGGGGACCCATGTTGGTGGCGACGTCGAACGGGTCTCCGACTTTCCAGTTCTGTGCAGCCACCACAGCCTTCTTCACGAACTCGTCGTAGATCCCTTCCTGAACATAAACACGAGACCCCGCGACGCAAACCTCTCCCTGGAAGTTCAGATTCAGATAGCAGTATATATATGGTCAGTGTCTGTCTTTTGCTCTGTGGGGTTGTTTACTAGCATTTGTTCATTTTATCCTCTGTGGAGAGAATGCTATCTATTACCTTGTTGAAGAAGATGGCAAGCCTTGAGAGCTCAACCGCCATGTCGACGTCGGCGTCGTCGAAGATTATCAGAGGCGACTTGCCGCCGAGCTCAAGCGACACCGTCTTCAGGTTGCTCCGTGCAGATGCCTCCATGATGAGGCGGCCTACTTCACCAGAGCCGGTGAAAGCAACCTGACCGATATGGTGGTAGAATTATCTTTCATTAGGATAGTGTAAATAGAGCAGAAATGCATGACACAGAACAAGTAATACTAATGATCATTTGTGCTCACGCTGTCGACGTCCATGTGGGAGGCAATGGCGGCGCCGGCCGTCGGGCCGAAGCCAGGGACGACATTGATCACTCCGTCCGGAATGCCAGCCTGAAACATGCATGTATACACGTGAGGACAGGTTGAGTTTTACTATAGTTCACAATTCACATCGACGGTGTTTGGAATGGAAGGGCGTTAAGTTGTAGAGAGATCCATTGATTACCAGCTTCGCAAGGTGCGCGTAGTAGAGGGCGGAGAGGGGCGTCTGCTCGGCGGGCTTGACGACGACGGTGCATCCGGCGGCGAGCGCCGGGCTGATCTTGAGGAAGAACATGAGGCTGGGGAAGTTCCACGGGATGATGATGCCGACCACCCCGATGGGCTCCTTGAGGGTGTACCCCTGGTACTTGCCGGACACGCGCAGCGACTCGCCGTGGATCTTGTCGGCGGCGCCGGCGTAGTAGCGCAGCATCTGCACCGCCGCAGGGATGTCGATGATCTTGCCCAGCAGCAGCAGCTTGCCGGCGTCGGCGCCGTCCAGCGCCGCGAGCTCCTCGGTGTGCTGCTCCATCAGGTCGGCCAGCTTGTGCATGGCCCTGCCCCTCTCCTGCATGCATGCATGGACGCCGGCGGCGAGTGAGTTGCCAGGCAATTTGTCGACCGGATGAGCTACATCGACAGGGGCGGGAGTGCCGGATTACGTACGTAGCCTGACATGCGGGGCCACTTGCCGTGCTCGAAGGCCTCCCTGGCGGCGCCGACGGCGAGGTCCACGTCGGCTTTGTCCGCCTCTGCGATGTGGGCCAGCACGTCGCCTGTGCGTGGGTCCCGCGTCTCGAACGTCTTGCCTGAAAAAAGACGAAATCCACCAGCAAATCACGTCGGCATTTCTCCCTCGTTTGTGGTTGTGGCCACCAGTCGACCGGTAGGCGGTAGCATGCATATACAAACATCAAGTGGCGGCAATTAGAAATCAAAGGGATAGAATACCGTGTCGAATCGCAATAATTCTGTAAGTTATGGGATGATGTGTACATCTGCTTCCGTTGAACCTCGTGAACGTTTTTTAAAGCAAAGAATCTCGTGAACGTGACAGAGACAACTTTGGCCTGATCGATGGAGAGAGCAAGCAAAATCAGGGATTTCTGGGCTTCATCCACAAGGATATTAGGCAAGTTGGTCCGTATCAGTGACAGCGAGTAGAATGCATTTGCAAAGTCAAGAAAGACATGTGTCCCTCCTCGTGGCGTTCACTGTACCAAGGGAGGCAGGGGAAGGAAAAAATTATAGTATCTCTTAACTTATTCTCCTTTTTATTGTCTTTTGTTTTTCAACGGATTATTTCTCATATCTGTTTTGGCGGTAGCAACAGAAGATGTCTCTAGCTACTGCAGTTCCGAGAGAATATTCATACTGATTTTTCCATGTCAAGTCATTCAGTCCTCAGAAACAACGACCGGCGAGCCGAGCCACAATCAAATTTAATTTCAGTTTCTTTGCGTTTATACCGTGATGCACGTTTAAGAAATATAAGCACGGGCTACTGGTCGAAAACACCATGCATATAAGGCTACTCATAGTGGGGAGTATCATATAGTAGCATCATGCATGTGGTACTAGTGTATGATACTACCTTTATAGTGCATAGTATCATAAAGTAGTATCATAGATGACCATATTTATTGTCATGCATGACACAAAGTAGCATAACATTTAACATGATATGGTATCTACCTATGTTACTCTAACGGTCTAACCCTCTCTCTCTCATTTAATTGTGTGCCACATAAGCATGTTTGTTAGTCACAAGTGCATGTTACCGGTTATATTACTCCCACTATGCACAGCCTAAAGGCCAACTTGGTTCGGCGGGGAATGTCTAAAAAGTGGCTACAAAACATTTACGAAATCTTGTTTGCATTAAAGATACTTGCATGAACTGTATTTCCACAAATTTCTGTCAGAAAAGAAACTATAGTCTTCCCTAAAAAAAAAACCCCTACAAAGTCAACCATGGCTACCTTTTGCGCGGAGTTTCAAGAATGCAAATATATTCATGAAACTTAAGGTGATCACACAACACTGAGTCATGTAGATTTTGTACGGCCAATAAAGAACAAAAAGAAGATATTTCATTGAGCATATATAGATGCTTTATCGATACCAAGTTGAGCAGTTCGAACTGGCAAAGAAAACTGATGTGTGGATTTTAGCACCTCATTTGGATCACCTTGCTTGGGACGTACTGATTGCTAGAACTCAAACGAATAGACGATATGTCAATCTTATCGACATGCATCTTCGTCCGCGAAGACGACAAAGGGAAGGTAGCTAGTGCCTAGTTATCCACCAAATTGGAACATATATAGCCAGTATATGAATCATTTCACTGGCACAAACTAATTGATCATGACGACGTACCCGAGGCGGCATCGACGAACTCGCCGTTGATGAAGAGCTTGGTGTGCTTGATCTCCGGCACCATCACCATCTCGTTGCTCCCCATTGCGATGCGTGTCTGAACTCAGCAACACAACCTTGAGTTGGTTGGTTCTGCCGGTCAATCTTTCTGCTCCTCTCTAGCTACCGGAAGGTCTTGTAGAACTTGAGTTTCTTATATAGAAGAGGGCTTCGGTGTGTGGCTACAGCGTTCTTCCTTCGTTTTAGAACAGTCTGGCTACAGCTTGGAGAAGTACGGGTGGGACTTGAAAACTCTCTTCTCCTCCACCTTGTATGTCGCTAGCGCGTGTGGCGGAGACAGAGGGCGGCGAGCAGGGGAAGACTTTTTTCCTTTTGATGAGATAGCAGGGGAAGACTTTCTGGTATACCTTAGTTTTTTTTTTGGAGCGAATGGTATACATTAGTGTACTGTACAGGTGCTAATGGCCGAAAAATATTTATTGCCTTTTTTTTAGATAAGATTAATGATAGCCCAGCTTGATTTTTGGTGGAATCAGTAGCCCATGCGCCATCGTGGGCTGCCGCATGTACCCTAGCTTTCTACTAGGTCAATTGAGGCCAACCGACTCAAAAAAAAAGATTTCTCAGAAAATAAAATTGAGGCCAACCGATTTGGATGTGTCTCCCGATTTTGATTCTGACTCTAGGCTGGGGTACTCGCTGGGACCCATTGTCAGTCGGTGTGGAATCAGTTTTCACCGTATCTTTGTCTCAAGAAAATAAAGTCTTCCCCTGCTCAGTTTATAAGGTCCATGCTGGAGCAAGCTCTGAATTTGCAGACGATAATTCTGAAAGGAGATGAGAGACGTGAGTTGTGTGATGCCCTTGATCATCTCGTCCTTCAAAATTTCCCAAGAAGAAGGATGAGCAGGAACTGATAGACAAATTCGAGATGGCATATTCTCGCCGCGGATAGTTGTCGATGAATATGGAGCTATAATAAACTAGTCAGAGAGGGCATATCTCAGGCGAGACAATATTTGATATTTAAGTAGTAGGAAACATCATGTAGGGCGCGTTTGGTTGCCAGCATAAGGCCCAACCAGGCCCGGGTGAGAAGAGTTTGGGCTATTTGGTTGGTCTGGATACACTGTTCAACCTGCATCGCACGAACTTTAAAGCACCCTCGAGCTAGGCCCGCGAGCTACGCTCGAACTGGCAGTTTCTCGCGAGTCAGGCCCGAGCGAGGCACGTTGGCGACGGGGCTGCACGCGAGGAGCCACCCTCGAGAAGCCGCGTTGCTTCCCGAAGAGCCGACAGTTATTACCCTCACCTTCCCTCACCGCTCTCTCTCCCCTCTCCCCTCTCCCAACTCTCATTGACGGCGGCGGCGGCGGCGTGCAGCAGATCGGAGAACAGCAAGTCGACCTACGACCACCTTCACCGGCATCCGCAGCAGCATCACTTCGGCAATGGCCGTAAGCTATTTCCCCCCTCCTCGCCTAATACATCACATTTGATTCGAGTTTCGTTTCGATCTGCGTTAGAGGAACGGGGAATCGGGGTAAACACCATAGAGGCGACCATAACATCGTCATGACTAATGGTACATATGAGGTTCCAGATCCGGATTGAGTACAATAGTAATGAGGATTAGGGTTCATCTTACATAGTACGCACAGATCGTAGCCTCGGGCACCCTGGAGGCGATTGGAGCGGTGGGTGGGCTTGGTCTTGGTCTTGGTCTTGGTCTTCTCCTGCACCACCATCTCTTCTTCCTCGCCGGAGTCCACCTTGATTGGCATGCTTCGGTTTCCTGGCTCCGGCGCCCTCACAATCATCGCCACCGCATCCTCTTCCGTAGGCACAGTATTTGTGGTGAAGTACACGCCGGCACGATGGTCATGAGGACGCCAGTACTGTCTGTACTTGGCCCACTTTGCTCTTTGTCCAGTGTCACCGGATTCAGCCTGATTCATTGTGACGCCCTCGATTCAATCGTACACTAATCATACACGCAAATGTGTACGATCAAGATCAAGGACTCACCGGAAGATATCACAGCACAACTCTAGACACAAATTAAAATAATACAAGCTTTATGTTACAAGCCATGGGCCTCGAGGGCTCGAATACATAAGCTCGAAAACACAAGAGTCAGCGAAAGCAACAATATCTGAGTACAGACATAAGTTAGACAAGTTTGCCTTAAGAAGGCTAGCACAAAAACTACATCGATCGAAAAGGCAAGGCCTCCTGCCTGGGAGCCTCCTAACTACTCCTGGCCGTCGGCGGTCTCCACGTAGTAGTAGGCATCGACGGTGGCATATGGCTCCTGGGCTCCGACATCTGGTTGCGACAACCGAGAGGAAAGGAAAGGGGGAAAAGAGGGAGAAAAGCAACCGTGAGTACTCATCCAAAGTACTCGCAAGCAAGGATCTACACTACATATGCATGTGTATCTGTGTAAAGAGGCAATATCAGTGGACTGAACTGCAGAATACGAGAATAAGGGGGGGATAGCTAGTCCTGTCGAAGACTACGCTTCTGGCAGCCTCCATCTTGCAGCATGTAGAAGAGAGTAGATGGTAAGTTCATCAAGTATCATCGCATAGCATAATCCTACCCGGCGATCCCCTCCTCGTCACCTTGTTAGAGAGTGATCACCGGGTTATATCTGGCACTTGGAAGGGTGTGTTTTATTAAGTATCCAGTTCTAGTTGTCATAAGGTCAAGGTACAACTCCGGGTCGTCCTTTTACCGAGGGACACGGCTCTTCGAATAGATAAACTTCCCTGCAGGGGTGCACCACATAACCCAACACGCTCGTTCCCATTTGGCTGGACACACTTTCCTGGGTCATGCCCGGCCTCGGAAGATCAACACGTTGCAGCCCTACCTAGGCGAAACAGAGAGGTCAGCACGCCAGTCTAAATCCTATGCGCGCAGGGGTCTGGGCCCGTCGCCCATTGCACACCTGCACGTTGCGAACGCGGCCGGTGAGCAGACCTAGCAACCTCCATTTCCAAAGAAGTTGCGTTACGCGGTCCAACCCGGCGCGCGCCGCTCAGTCGCTGACGTCAAGAAGGCTTCGGTTGATACCACGACGTCGAGTGCCCATAACTTTCCCACGTAGTTGGTTAGTGCGTATAGACCAAATGGCCAGACTCAGATCAAATACCAAGAACTCGTTAAGCGTGTTATTTTGAAGTAACCGCGGACGCCGACCAGGGCCAGGCCCACCTCTCACCTAGGTAGTCTCAACCTGCCCTGTCGCTTCGCTACAAAAATCCACACAGAGCGCCATTGGGACAAAGGTCCTTTCCGCCCCCAATCCGTGAATCACTCGCGGGTGCTCCACGAGCCGACCCGACTTTAGTCACCACATGTATCATGTATAAAGTATATAGTATAAACCCGTGATCACCTCCCGAGTGATCACGGCCCGATAGTATAGCATGGCAGACGGACAAGAATGTAGGGCCACTAATGGAATACTAGCATCCTATACTAAGCATTTAGGATTGCAGGTACAGGTAACAACAGTAGTAGCAAGGACAGGCTATGCATCAGGATAGGATAAATGGAAAGCAGTAACAGGCTACACTACTCTAATGCAAGTAGTATAGAGTAGAATAGGCGATATCTGGTGATCAAGGGGGGAGTTTCCTGGTTGCTCTGGCAAGAAGGAGGGGTCGTCAACAGCGTAGTCGGTCGGGGCACCAGCAGCGGCGTCGGTCTCGTAGTCTACCGGAGAGAAGAGGGGGAAGAAACAATGAATACAATGCAAACAGATGCATAACGATGCATGACAAAGCAAACAGTGGTGTTAGGTGTGCCCTAACGCGGTAAGAGGTGATACCGGCGAAGGAGGGAAACATTCAGGAAAGTATCCCCGGTGTTTCGCGTTTTTGGACAGATGTACCGGATGGGGAAAGTTGCGTGTTCGATATGCTAGGGGTGTGTGGCGGACGAACAGGCTGCGTATCCGGATTTGTCTCGTCGTTCTGAGCAACTTTCATGTAGAAAGTATTTTCATCTGAGCTACAGTTTATTTTATATGATTTTCTAAAGTTTTAAATCATTTTTAGAATTTATTTAATTAATTTCATTCAACATTATCCAGAACAGTGCATGCTGAAGTCATCATGATGTGAGCAATCAACAGGGTGTTGACTGGGTCAATCTGACGTGTGGGGTCCGCATGTCATTGACTGATCAGGCTAATCATGGTTTAATTAAGTTAACTAGTGATTAGGTTAATTTAATCAGGATTAATTAAGTTAATTTATTAATCAATATTTTAATTATTATTTTTAATTCCTTTTTCTTTATAAAAACGTTCTGGGGCTGGGCCCCACATGTCATTGGACCTAGGGGCCTTAGTGGGTTAGCGGGCGCTGGGTGCGGGCGTAGCCCGAACGGGCGCGGGGCGCGCACGACGCAAGCCAGCGCCGGGGCGCGGGCGACTAGACCTGGGCGCCGGCCAGCAGCGGTGGACGGCGGCGGCAGTCGCGGGCGGCGGTGGTGGCTGCAGGAGGCCAGCGGCAGGGTGGAGCATCGGGCAGCGGCCGCGGCCGGTAGAGGCCGCGGGGCACGCGCGGCGGGCCGACGTGGTTCGCACGCGGGCGCGTCTTGGCGGCGAGCAGAAGCTGGGCGGAGCCAGGGCAAGGCGCGCGCGGGTGTGCGGGGAACCGCGACGGGGCGCGGCCACACAGAGGCGGCGAGGTGAGGTGCGCGGCTGGAGCAGGGCCCTGACCGCGGCTACGGCGAGCGCACGAGCAGGCGGGCGCGGATGAGGTCGGGCGCGCGCGCACGAGTGGCAGAGGCGAGGTCGGGGCGCGGTAGTGGATGGTAGCGGAGCGAGGGCTCGGGGGACCACAGCGAGGCGCAGGGTCGAACATGGTCGGCGCGCGGCGGACGGCGCCGGTGACAGAGAACGAGGGGAGAGGAGGCCGGTGGCCTCACCAGCGTTGAAGAGAAGCGGGCGGCGAGGCTCGGGGACGACCCGTGGGGAGGAGATGAGGAGGTCACGGCGAGGTCGATCCGGCGTGGGGCGGCGGCGGCGAGGCGGCGCCGGGCGTCGGCGATGACGACGGGGTCAGGTCGATGCATCCAGATCGGGGAGAGGGGAGGCGCCAGGGAGAGTGGGGGGATCGGGGGTGGATGTGGGGTGGGTCGTGGGGGTAGTTAGGGTTTGGGGTGTGGCGGTTAGGCCATATAGGCCAGTGGGTAGCGAGTGGGCCGGCTGGGCCTGCCGGCTGGAGTAGCCAGCAGGGCCACGACCCAATGGGGGGTGGGTTCTGTTTACCTTTTATTTTTTTGTTTGTTTCTCTTTTTTAGTTTTGTAAATATATTATCAGTACCTAAATTAGTTTTATTAAATACACCACTTCCACAAAAAGTTTAACCCCCAAATAAAATAGTTTAACATCTTATTAACTACAAAATGTATTTAAATAATTGTTTATGCTGCAGTTTATTTATTTTTAGAGTACTTAATCATTTTATAAAAATGGGGTTTCTCCACCATTACTACTTATGGTTTATCTGGCACAACCCGAACATCTTAGTTTTTAAACTTGAAAACTTTTACCGTTTGACTTGAGTTAGAATTTGAATTTGAATCGGTTTCGAAACAACGTGAGTATATCAACAGTAATCGAGGTGACGTGGCATCATTAGCAAAGGTTCACTTTAGCTTGATTATCCGGGCGTCACAATTCTCTTCCACTACAAGAAATCTCGTCCCGAGATTTTAAGAGGTGGAGTAAGGGGAAAAAGATCGGTTTACGAAATCTAACGAATCTTCTCGGTCTTGGTTGCTCTTCTCGAAGAGGTCGATCCATTACGTTGATGTATTCATTTCTCTTCTTCAGGTCATCGTGATGAAGTCAACATCCTTTATTCGGGAACTCCATCGTACTTACGAAAGAATAAAGGGTGGGTATTCCAAAAGAACGGACCTCTGCAAGGTTGACTATCTGGTCAATAACATATGGGTAGGTGGTCGAAAGTAACTCTCGAATTGAAACTTAAGAAGATATCGAGAGCAAAGTAAGGAGGTATCATGGGAAGTTTCAAGCAGGTAGGCAATCGTTCGTTGCCTGAAACAAAGTGTGATAGGGGTCCAGAGCAACGAGAATAAGTATTGCGTCTGGTACCAGAACAAATCATCTATAGGACGGTGACTCTTGAATTACATAAAAAGTTAAGTGCAAAGGATACTTCAGAACCAAGGATGTACAAGAGAGTCAGGTTTCGATCATGTGGAACTGTGGGTTATGGGCCCACCATGTGGGTTAAAAGTAGAAAGGCGTTGATAGCTTGCATGGTCATGATAGCAAGGCACGTCAGAGAAGAGACTGTTAGATATGTCAGCAACAACTTCGGTGCCAAGGGCGAGGGACGAAGAGAACCATTTTCCTGCTCGTTGAAACAAGGCGGACCAATAGGCAAAGTTCTCGTCCATCGGTGGTTACCGGAATGTCATCAACAATAGTAACAAGGTCTTACTGACAGAGTTGTACACCGAGGTGTTTGCACAAGCAGGGAATTATTACTCCTTATATCATATAGATCATAGAAAGGGTTTAAACAAACCAATGGAAAGGAAAAAGTGTCTATCAGATTTAATCAGAACAATGGAAAGAAAAATATGTTTAAACACATATTTGAAGGATATATCCTTCCCAAGGGCAAGCAAAGCATGATATCCATGACAAGATATAATGTAGAAAACTCTTTGGGTAAGGGGAGAGAAATTTCAAGACATTACCTATACAACGGTGTTTGGATAATTGAGGAGGAATCATTTAGCATTGGCCTTCAAATGTTCTTGTTGAAAATCGGAGTACCACAGACATGCTTCGAGATAGCATTGACATGGTCACTGGGTAAAGATCAGACTTTGGATACACAAAGGATCCATCAGGGACAACTTGTAGAATAAGTCTTACAATTTCATCATGGAAGAATGGATATCCTTGCTAAAAGGAAACTATAACAATAGGTCCTCCGGTCAGGTGTGCTAGGCACGATATCACCTTACCGGGTCATATAAAGACCAATGTTATAACTCTTGGAAATATGTTCCAACCATCATATCTGACCGAGGTTCAGATCTGATTGGTGTCAGGATACCTCAGGCTCAGGATGCCTGAGAGGAAGAGGTGCAACACAATTGACGAGATGTCACTATATGATTCTCGGGAAATGAACTATGGAAGCGAGTTCCTAAACAAGAGTTCATCGGTAAACCAACGAGAGGATGAGGAGCTGGCTGATGGAATCAGTGACAATTCATCGAGATTAACAAAAGATGGATTTCCACAATTATGTGAACAAGGAGATAACATTTGTCAGATCAAATGGTATAATGATGTATGCTTGAGGAAAACATACATAATTAAACATTGGTTGAAAGGTGCACCCGAAATATGGGCTGGGTTGCACGACCAACGTCGGAATGGTGATTCAATAATCAATAGTCTAAGAATGAACGGTCGACCATTAACTTCAAAGCAATAGGGTTGCTAGAAGGGCAGAATCCAAACAGCACCGCTCACTTGTTGGTACCCCGGTTGGAATCAACACGAGGAACCAAGAAAGAATGGTGATGGTGAAAAGTATCACCATACCAAGAATTCTTAAGAGGTGGTGAAATTCCCACGACATTCTTGACATAAAAGGTGGTAATATTTCAAGGTAAAGAAGAACAATGCTGGGTAGCAAGGAACTCAAGGTACAACACAAAACACGAACAAGTTTGTGTTGGAGGGAAGGCATTAAAGTGGCCGATGATAACACAACTCTTCGAGGGCAAGGATGGTATTTCTCTTCATGAATCCGATTGATATCCTGGACGAGCTCATAAGGTTGATGATGATCACGACACATTTGTCGAGAGATTTCATGAAGATGAAATCAATTAGCGACGACATCAAATAAAAGGAATGATGAAGTGAAAGGTTATTGGAACCATGGGTACGACACAAACTCGAAATCAAGCTTGTTGTTCAAGGCGAAATGATGTGATGAGGAAAATCGACATAAGCTTAGCTCATCGTCAAAAATTGTGCTCCGGGAAGAAGCACCAGGTAGCATAGTTAAAAGTTTGCATGATAATGATATAGCCAATTAGGTTAGGAATGACGTGAAGGATTAATAAACTCATAAGCAACGAAAATTACTTAGAGTTATTGATTCGGAGTGCGGAACCGATTCACTTATCGGTGTTTTGGGTTGACAAACAACCCAGCACCCATGAAGTGACATCGACAGGGAAAGGTAGTACTTCATCAAAATTCATAAGATGTAGAACAATGGCATGATATCCTCGAGATACCAAGGGTAATACTCGAAGGTAGATCATAATAGAGGTCGGGTAGAGTCATTGATCTGTAGAAGACAAATGTTTTAACTTGTCCGAGAAATGGGATCAAAGAAGAACAATCATGGTCGGAACCACGGTTGCAAAGGATCAATTCACAGATACCAGATGATAGTTATCAAGGAAATAGTTATTATTTCAAGAAGCTTCCATGATAGGATCTACATCGTGTCCATGGGCATGAACACAAAGTTCAAGGTCGACTCCCACTTCTTTAATGCATAACCTTTCATTCACTTCTCGCCTTCAACGAAGTTGTGTTGAAATTTTATCTGACATAACAACAGTAGAGTATGACCCATAGTAGTTTCCGGGTTCATACAGATTAGAAAAGGCATAGTTCAACCCATCAAGGTCTCTTAGGAACATATACCACAAACTTCAAGAGTAAATAACACAAGCTCGAAAGCAGAGCATGGTTGGTCAATCAGAGGATAGGATTTACCAATGGAGAAAGAACTTCCAAAGTGATTGAATATGAAGGACGCTATCGGATAAAATCCAACAAAGGATCCGGTGGTCCTCAAGGGATCTAATGTGAGCATCGGCACTCAACCAGAGGAAGAAACAATGCAAGGAGATCAGACTATAGAAACAACTGACTTATTCAAAGCTCAAATGCAAAAGAATTATGATTTCTGATCAAGGGATCAGAAGCAAATGCTCTGATTAAGGATGGATAAGTTGCGTAGGCTTAGGGGTACAATCGATGGCAATCCGGTTGGTCGAGATCCAGCTCATGTTTAAAATGACGTCTGAGTCGGAAGGATGCATTCTACGACCTGATTGAGGATTGCGAGCATTCGCAACATATTGAATCAATGGACTCAAAATGATAGTGACAAAGGCTGCCAATAAGATCAGTATACTTATGGAATTAAGCATAATGCAAGCAAGCAAGAATTTCAAGAGCAATAAGTTGCTAAGGATTTTCGGAAGATCGAATATTATTTCGAAGACCTTAGTGAAACACATAAACAACTGGGGATGGGCGGATACTCGATAAGTGCGAGAATTATCTGTAGGGGTATTCAGGTGACAAAGAACAGCAAGGCAGTAAGCTCAAAGGATTATCGAAACAACGACGAGTATTTCGGGGTATCTTGTAATAACAAGACCAACTGGGGATGAATGTAAGAATGACAACTGCATGTAGTTATCCATAAGGGTTGACGGTGGAAGGGGAATTGCAAACGCGATGAACACAAGTTCTCGAGTTAACAGCGAAGAGTATCTTCAGGGTCTTCACGTGCAGCAGACGATCATCAGTAATAAGGGGCTCTCTGGGTGGATGTGATCACGAGATCCTAATGTTAGAGTTAGTAAAACCATTTTAACCCATGTAGAAGAGAGATCAGAGTCCCAGAGTATAGACGAGGAATAAAAGATCCTACTACCACCCAATGGCGACGTGGGCCCGTAAGCCACACAGCCATGTTAGTATAAGTTTTGTAATGACTAGACTCAACTTCGGCCAAGAAGTGTGGAAGGGGGATTCCTACAGGCAGTCAGCTCTGATACCAACTTGTGATGCCCTCGATTCAATCATACACTAATCATACACGCAAATGTGTACGATCAAGATAAAGGACTCACCGGAAGATATCACAACACAACTCTAGACACAAATTAAAATAATACAAGCTTTATGTTACAAGCCATGGGCCTTGAGGGCTCGAATACATAAGCTCAAAAACACAAGAGTCAGCGGAAGCAAAATTATCTGAGTACAGACATAAGTTAGACAAGTTTGCCTTAAGAAGGCTAGCACAAAAACAACATCGATCGAAAAGGCAAGGCCTCCTGCCTGGGAGCCTCCTAACTACTCCTGGTCGTCGGCGGTTGATACGTCTCCAACGTATCTATAATTTTTGATTGCTCCATGCTATATTATCTTCTGTTTTGGACATTATTGGGCTTTATTATTCACTTTTATATTATTTTTGGGACTAACCTATTAACCGGAGGCCCAGCCCAGAATTGCTGTTTTTTGCCTATTTCAGAGTTTCACAGAAAAAGAATATCAAACGGAGTCCAAACGGAATGAAACCTTCGGGAACGTGATTTTTGGAACGAACATGATCCAGGAGACTTGGACCCAACGTCAAGGAAGCTTCCAGGAGGCCACGAGGTAGGGGTGTGCCTACCCCCCAGGGCGCGCCCTCCACCCTCGTGGGCCCCCTGTTGCTCCACCGACGTACTTCTTCCTCCTATATATACCTACGTACCCCCAAACGATCAGATACGGAGCCAAAAACCTAATTCCACCGCCGCAACCTTCTGTACCCATGAGATCCCATCTTGGGGCCTGTTCTGGAGCTCCGCCAGAGGGGGCATCCATAACGGAGGGCTTCTACATCAACACCATAGCCTCTCCGATGAAGTGTGAGTAGATTACCTTAGACCTTTGGGTCCATAGTTATTAGCTAGATGGCTTCTTCTCTCTTTTTGGATCTCAATACAATGTTCTCCCCCTCTCTCGTGGAGATCTATTCGATGTAATCTTGTTTTGCGGTGTGTTTGTTGAGACCGATGAATTGTGGGTTTATGATCAAGTTTATCTATGAACAATATTTGAATCTTCTGAATTCTTTTATGTATGATTGGTTATCTTTACAAGTCTCTTCGAATTATCAGTTTGGTTTGGCCCACTAGATTGATCTTTCTTGCAATGGAAGAAGTGCTTAGCTTTGGGTTCAATCTTGCGGTGTCCTTTCCCAGTGACAGTAGGGGCAGCAATGCACGTATTGTATTGTTGCCATCGAGGATAACAAGATGGTTTTTTTATCATATTGCATGAATTTATCCCTCTACATCATGTCATCTTGCTTAAAGCGTTACTCTGTTCTTATGAACTTAATACTCTAGATGCATGCTGGATAGCGGTCGATGTGTGGAGTAATAGTAGTAGATGAAGGCAGGAGTCGGTCTACTTATCTCGGACGTGATGCCTATATACATGATCATACCTAGATATTCTCATAACTATGCTCAATTCTGTCAATTGCTCAAGAGTAATTTGTTCACCCACCGTAAAATACTTATGCTCTTGAGAGAAGCCACTAGTGAAACCTATGGCCCCCGGGTCTATCTTCATCATATTAATCTTCCAACACTTAGTTATTTCCGTTGCTTTTATTTTGCTTTTATTTTACTTTGCATCTTTATCATAAAAATACAAAAAATATTATCCTATCATATCTATCAGATCTCACTCTCGTAAGTGACCGTGTAGGGATTGACAACCCCTTATCGCGTTGGTTGCGAGGATTTATTTGTTTTGTGTAGGTGCGAGGGACTCGCGCGTAGCCTCCTACTGGATTGATACCTTGGTTCTCAAAAACTAAGGGAAATACTTACGCTACTTTGCTGCATCACCCTTTCCTCTTCAAGGGAAAACCAACGCAGTGCTCAAGAGGTAGCAAAAAGGATTTCTGGCGCCGTTGCCAGGGAGGTCTACGCAAAAGTCAACATACCAAGTACCCATCACAAACCCTTATCTCCCACATTACATTATTTGCCATTTGCCTCTCGTTTTCCTCTCCCCCACTTCACCCTTGCCGTTTTATTCGCCCTCTCTTTTCCGTTTGCCTCTTTTTGCCCGTCTCTTGTTTGCTCGTGTGTTGGATTGCTTGTTTGTCACGATGGCTCTACCTAGATTTGGTGATCTTCACCTTAAAAGGTTAGAAGAGATCGAAAGCAACGTCAGGAGTTTTATGGTTTTACAATTTGAGCATAATAATTTCATCAGAAACGAGCTGAAGGAACAAAAAAGCTTTATGAGTTATAGGAATAAAGAGCTCGATGATATGCCTAAAGAATTTGATGGCTTGAGATCCCAAATTGCTCGTCTTGAAAAGTTGATAGCTTAAATATCGGATAAGCAGGCTACCTTAGTTAATAAGATGGCCGCTAAACCGGATTTCTATGAAAATAAAGATGAAGATCTAAAAGTTATTGATGTGTCCCCTATTAAATCTTTGTTTTGAAATATGAATCTTGATAATGATGGGACTGAATATGATCCACCTTTACCTAGAAGGTGTTCCAAAAATTTGGAGTTTTTAGATCTTGATGCTAAAATTGATAAAAGTGGGATTGAAGAGATCAAAACATTAGATGTTAATGAACCCACTATTTTGGATTTCAAGGAATTTAATTATGATAATTGCTCTTTGATAGATTGTATTTCCTTGTTGCAATCCGTGCTAAATTCTCCTCATGCTTATAGTCAAAATAAAGCTTTTACCAAACATATCGTTGATGCTTTGATGCAATCTTATGAAGAAAAACTTGAGTTGGAAGTTTCTATCCCTAGAAAACTTTATGATGAGTGGGAACCTACTATTAAAATTAAGATTAAAGATCATGAATGCTATGCTTTGTGTGATTTGGGTGCTAGTGTTTCCACGATTCCGAAAACTTTGTGCGATTTGCTAGGTTTCTGTGATTTTGATGATTGCTCTTTAAATTTGCACCTTGCGGATTCCACTATTAAGAAACCTATGGGAAGAATTAATGATGTTCTTATTTTTGCAAATAGGAACTATGTGCCCGTAGATTTTATTGTTCTTGATATAGATTGCAATCCTTCATGTCCTATTATTCTTGGTAGACCTTTCCTTAGAACAATTGGTGCAATTATTGATATGAAGGAAGGGAATATTAGATTCCAATTTCCATTAAAGAAAGGCATGGAACACTTCCCTAGGAAGAAAATAAAATTACCATATGAATCTATCATGAGAGCCACTTCTGGATTGCCTACCAAAGATGGCAATACCTAGATCTATCCTTGCTTTTATGCCTAGCTAGGGGCGTTAAACGATAGCGCTTGTTGGGAGGCAACCCAATTTTATTTTTAGTTTTTAGTTTTTTGCTTCTGTTTAGGAATAAATATTTGTTCTAGCCTCTGGTTAGATGTGTTTTATGTTTTAATTAGTGTTTGTGCCAAGTTAAACCTATAGGATCTTCTTGGATGATAGTTATTTGATCTTGCAGAAAATTCCAGAAACTTTCTGTTCACAAAAACAATTGTTAAAAATCACCAGAACGTGATAAAATATTGATTCCAATTGCTGCTAATCAATAAACAAATTGCCTAGGTCTTCCTATTTTGGCTGATTTTTTGGAGTTGCAGAAGTTTGCGTTAGTTACAGATTACTACAGACTGTTCTGTTTTTGACAGATTCTGTTTTTCGTGTGTTGTTTGCTTATTTTGATGAATCTATGGCTAGTAAAAGAGTTTATAAACCATAGAGAAGTTGGAATATAGTAGGTTTAAAACCAATATAAATAAAGAATGAGTTCATTACAGTACCTTGAAGTGGTCTTTTGTTTTCTTTCGCTACCAGAGCTCACGAGATTTTCTGCTAAGTTTTGTGTTGTGAAGTTTTCAAGTTTTGGGTAAAAGATTTGATGGATTATGGAACAAGGAGTGGCAAGAGCCTAAGCTTGGGGATGCCCATGGCACCCCCAAGATAATCTAAGGACACCATAAAGCCAAAGCTTGGGGATGCCCCAGAAGGCATCCCCTCTTTCGTCTACTTCCATCGGTAACTTTACTTGGAGCTATATTTTTATTCACCACATGATATGTGTTTTTCTTGGAGCGTCTTGTATGATTTGAGTCTTTGTTTGTTAGTTTACCATAATCATCCTTGCTGCACACACCTTTTGAGAGAGACACACATGATTCGGAAATTATTAGAATACTCTATGTGCTTCACTTATATCTTTTGAGTTATATAGTTTTGCTCTAGTGCTTCACTTATATCTTTTAGAGCACGGTGGTGGATTTGTTTTATAGAAACTATCGATCTCTCATGCTTCAATTATATTATTTTGAGAGTCTCAAAGTAGCATGGCAATTTGCTTTAATTAATATCATGAGAAATTTGATGCTTGATAATTGTTTTGAGATATGAAGGTGGTAATATCATAGTTGTGCTAGTTGAGTAATTGTGGAATTGAAATATACATGTGTTGGAGTTTGTGATTCCTGTAGCATGCACGTATGGTGAACCGTTATGTAACGAAGTCGGAGCATGAAGTATTTGTTGATTATCTTCCTTTGTGTGGCGGTCGGGATCGCGCGATGGTTAACTCCTACCAACCCTTCCCCTAGGAGCATGCGTAGTAGTACTTTGCTTCGAGGGGTAATAAATTTTTGCAATAAGTATATGAGTTCTTTACGACTAATGTGAGTCCATGGATTATACGCACACTTACCTTTCCGCAATTTTCTAGCCTCTTCGGTACCGCGCATTGCCCTTTCTCACCTTGAGAGTTGGTGCAAACTTCGTTGGTGCATCCAAACCCCGTGATACGATACGCTCTATCACACATAAACCTCCTTATATCTTCCTCAAAACAGCCACCATACCTACCTATCTTGGCATTTCCATATCCATTCCGAGATATATTGCCATGCAACTTTCCACCGTTTCATTTATCATGACATACTCCATTATTGTGATATTGCCTTGCATGATCATGTAGTTAAGATTGTATTTGTGGCAAAGCCACCGTTCATAATTCTTTCATACATGTCGCTCTTGATTCATTGCATATCCCGGTACACCACTGGAGGCATTCATATAGAGTCATATTTTTTTCTAAGTATTGAGTTGTAATTAATGCGTTGTAAGTAAATAAAAGTGTGAGATCATCATTATTATAGCATTGTCCCAAGTGAGGAAAGGATGATGGAGACTATGATTCCCCCACAAGTTGGGATGAGACTCCGGACTAAATAAAAAAAGAGGCCATAAAAAAGGGAAAAAAGGCCCAAATAAAAAAAAGGAGAGAAAAAGAGAGAAGGGACAATGTTACTATCCTTTTACCACACTTGTGCTTTAAAGTAGCACCGTGATCTTCATAATAGAGAGTCTCTCATTTTGTCACTTTCATATACTAGTGGGAAATTTCATTATAGAACTTGGCTTGTATATTCCAATGATGGGCTTCCTCAAATGCCCGAGGTCTTCGTGAGCAAGCAAGTTGGATGCACACCCACTTAGTTTCTTTTTGAGCTTTCATACACTTATAGCTCTAGTGCATCCGTTGCATGGCAATCCCTACTCCTCGCATTAACATCAATTGATGGGCATCTCCATAGCCCGTTGATTAGCCTCGTTGATTTGAGACTTTCTCCTTTTTTTGTCTTCCCACATAACCCCTGCCATTATACCTTATTCCACCATAGTGCTATATCCATGGCTTGCGCTCATGTATTGCGTAAGAGTTGAAAAGGCTGAAGCGCGTTAAAAGTATGAACCAATTGCTTGGCTAAAACCGGGGTCGTACATGATATGAATATTTTCTGTGGGGAAGATGGAGCATAGCCAGACTATATGATTTTGTAGGGATAACTTGCTTTGGCCATGTTATTTTGATAAGACATAATTGCTTAGTTAGTATGCTTGAAATATTATTGTCTTTATGTCAACATTAAACTTTTATCTTGGATCATATCAAATCTGAACATTCATGCCACAATAAGAAGAATTACTTTGAAATTATGCTAAGTAGCATTCCGCATCAAAAATTCTGTTTTTATCATTTACCTACTCGAGGACGAGCAGGAATTAAGCTTGGGGATGCTTGATACGTCTCCAATGTATCTATAATTTTTGATTGCTCCATGCTATATTATCTTCTGTTTTGTACATTATTGGCCTTTATTATTCACTTTTATATTATTTTTGGGACTAACCTATTAACCGGAGGCCCAGCCCAGAATTGCTGTTTTTTTGCCTATTTCAGAGTTTCGCAGAAAAAGAATATCAAACGGAGTCCAAACGGAATGAAACCTTCGGGAACGTGATTTTTGGAACGAACATGATCCAGAAGACTTGGACCCTACGTCAAGGAAGCTTCCAGGAGGCCACGAGGTAGGGGCACGCCTACCCCCCCCCCCAGGGCACGCCCTCCACCCTCGTGGGCCCCTTGTTGCTCCACCGACGTACTTCTTCCTCCTATATATACCTACGTACCCCCAAACGATCAGATACGGAGCCAAAAACCTAATTCCACCGCCGCAACCTTCTGTACCCACGAGATCCCATCTTGGGGCCTGTTCCGGAGCTCCGCCGGAGGGGGCATCCATCACGGAGGGCTCCTACATCAACACCATAGCCTCTCCAATGAAGTGTGAGTAGTTTACCTCAGACCTTCGGGTCCATAGTTATTAGCTAGATGGCTTCTTCTCTCTTTTTTGATCTCAATACAATGTTCTCCCCCTCTCTCGTGGAGATCTATTCGATGTAATCTTCTTTTGCGGTGTGTTTGTTGAAACCGATGAATTGTGGGTTTATGATCAAGTTTATCTATGAACAATATTTGAATCTTCTGAATTCTTTTATGTATGATTGGTTATCTTTGCAAGTCTCTTCGAATTATCAGTTTGGTTTGGCCTACTAGATTGATCTTTCTTCAATGGGAGAAGTGCTTAGCTTTGGGTTCAATCTTGCGGTGTCCTTTCCCAGTGACAGTAGGGCCAGCAAGGCATGTATTGTATTGTTGCCATCGAGGATAACAAAATGGGGTTTTTATCATATTGCATGAATTTATCCCTCTACATCATGTCATCTTGCTTAAAGCGTTACTCTGTTCTTATGAACTTAATACTCTAGATGCATGCTGGATAGCGGTCGATGTGTGGAGTAATAGTAGTAGATGCAGGTAGGAGTCGGTCTACTTGTCTCGGACGTGATGCCTATATACATGATCATACCTAGATATTCTCATAACTATGCTCAATTCTGTCAATTGCTCAACAGTAATTTGTTCACCCACCGTAAAATACTTATGCTCTTGAGAGAAGCCACTAGTGAAACCTATGGCCCCCGGGTCTATCTTCATCATATTAATCTTCCAACACTTAGTTATTTCCGTTGCTTTCTATTTTGCTTTTATTTTACATTGCATATTTATCATAAAAATACAAAAAATATTATCCTATCATATCTATCAGATCTCATTCTCGTAAGTGACCGTGTAGGGATTGACAACCCCTTATCGCGTTGGTTGCGAGGATTTATTTGTTTTGTGTTGGTGCGAGGGACTCGCGCGTAGCCTCCTACTGGATTGATACCTTGGTTCTCAAAAACTGAGGGAAATACTTACGCTACTTTGCTGCATCACCCTTTCCTCTTCAAGGGAAAACCAACGCAGTGCTCAAGAGGTAGCCGCGGTCTCCACGTAGTAGTAGGCATTGACGGTGGCATCTGGTTCCTGGGCACCGACATCTGGTTGCGACAACCGAGAGGAAAGGAAAGGGGAAAGAGGGAGAAAAGCAACCGTGAGTGCTCATCCAAAGTACTCGCAAGCAAGGATCTACACTACATATGCACGGGTATATGTGTAAAGAGGCAATATCGGTGGACTGAACTGCAGAATGCCAGAATAAGAGGGGGATAGCTAGTCCTGTCGAAGACTACGCTTCTGGCAGCCTCCATCTTGCAGCATGTAGAAGAGAGTAGATGGTAAGTTCACCAAGTATCATCGCATATCATAATCCTACCCGGCGATCCCCTCCTCGTCGCCCTGTTAGAGAGTGATCACCGGGTTATATATGGCACTTGGAAGGGTGTGTTTTATTAAGTATCCAGTTCTAGTTGTCATAAGGTCAAGGTACAACTCCGGGTCGTCCTTTTACCGAGGGACACGACAATTCGAATAGATAAACTTCCCTGCAGGGGTGCACCACATAACCCAACACGCTCGATCCCATTTGGCTGGACACACTTTCCTGGGTCATGCCCGGCCTCGGAAGATCAACACGTCGCAGCCCTACCTAGGCACAATAGCAGGCCGGTCTAAATCCTATGCGCACAGGGGTCTGGGCCCATCACCCATTGCACACCTGCACGTTGCGAACGCAGCCGGTGAGCAGACCTAGCAACCTCCATTTCAAAGGAAGTTGCGTTACACGGTCCAACCCGGCACGCGCCGCTCAGTCGCTGACGTCAAGAAGGCTTCGGCTGATACCACGACGTCGAGTGCCCATAACTTTCTCACGTAGTTGGTTAGTGCGTATAGACCAAATGGCCAGACTCAGATCAAATACCAAGAACTCGTTAAGTGTGTTATTTTGAAGTAACCGCGGACGCCGACCAGGGCCAGGCCCACCTCTCACCTAGGTAGTCTCAACCTGCCCTGTCGCTCCGCTACAAAAATCTACACAGAGGGCCGTTGGGACAAAGGTCCTTTCAGCCCCCAATCCGTGAATCACTCGCGGGTGCTCCACGAGCCGACCCGACTTTAGTCACCACATGTATCATGTATAAAGTATATAGTATAAACCCGTGATCACCTCCCGATTGATCACGGCCCGATAGTATAGCATGGTAGACGGACAAGAATGTAGGGCCACTGATGGAATACTAGCATCCTATATAAGCATTTAGGATTGCAGGTACAGGTAACAACAGTAGTAGCAAGGACAGGCTATGCATCAGGATAGGATAAACGGAAAGCAGTAACATGCTACACTACTCTAATGCAAGCAGTATAGAGTAGAATAGGCGATATCTGGTGATCAAGGGGGGGGGCTTGCCTGGTTGCTCTGGCAAGAAAGAGGGGTCGTCAACAGCGTAGTCGGTCGGGGCACCAGCAGCGGCGTCGGTCTCGTAGTCTACCGGAGAGAAGAGGGGGAAGAAACAATGAATACAATGCAAATAGATGCATAACGATGCATGTCAAAGCAAACAGCGGTGTTAGGTGTGCCCTAACGCGGTAAGAGGTGATACCGGCGAAGGGGGGAAACATCCGGGAAAGTATCCCCGGTGTTTCGCGTTTTCGGACAGATGTACCGGATGGGGAAAGTTGCATGTTCGATATGATAGGGGTGTGTGGCGGACGAACGGGCTGCGTATCCGGATTCGTCTCGTCGTTCTGAGCAACTTTCATGTAGAAAGTATTTTCATCTAAGCTACGGTTTATTTTATATGATTTTCTAAAGTTTTAAATCATTTTTAGAATTTATTTAATTAATTTAATTCAACATTATCCAGAACAGTGCATGCTGAAGTCATCATGATGTCAGCAGTCAACAGGGTGTTGACTGGGTCAATCTGACGTGTGGGGTCCGCATGTCATTGACTGATCAGGCTAATCATGGTTTAATTAAGTTAACTAGTGATTAGGTTAATTTAATCAGGATTAATTAAGTTAATTAATTAATTAATATTTTAATTATTTTAATTATTATTTTTTAATTCCTTTTTGTTTATAAAAACCTTCTAGGGCTGGGCCCCAGATGTCATTGGCCCTAGGGGCCTTAGTGGGTTAGCGGGCGCGGGGTGCGGGCGTAGCCCGAACGGGCGCGTGCCCGAGAGGGCACGGGGCGCGCACGACGCAAGCCAGCGCCGGGGCGCGGGCGACTGGACCTGGGCGCTGGCCAGCAGCGGTGGACGGCGGCGGCAGTCGCGGGCGGCGGTGGTGGCTGCATGAAAAGACCACAACACTCAACAAGACAGCGATTACTCGAACTAGCCCCGCTTGATATTATCTCAAGGGTCAGGATTACAGATACAAGGGTTCAGATCGAGGATCTGCCCAATTTCTACCGAGTACTCTAGGGTTCTAAGGGTAGCTAGCTATTACACTTGGAGAAAGGGGAAAGATGCCCCGCTCAGGCTTGGAGGAGGGGATAAGTAGGAGGGAGCAGGTACCGCATCACGTGCTCGGTCCCGTTCTGTAGCTGTCATGCGGGTGACGGCAATGGCGTGAAGATGAACAGGACTCCGTTACTGAAGACAGTCGTTGATCGTCACTCGCTGGTTCCATCATAGCCGTCCATTTTCCAGACAGGCATCTCTTCATTCTCAGTGTTGATTTCTTCAGTTAGACTGTCGATTTCTTCAGTTAACTGCCTGTGAGGTTCAGGGTCCTGACAATTACCCTCTCTAGAAGCAGATCCTTGTCCTCGAGGATCTTTTGAAGAGAACCACGAACAAATTGTGGCGTTGAAGAAGTCAGGGAATGTGAACTTAATGAAGTCTGCATCCTCCCACGTCGCATCTTCTGGTGACATGTTCAGCCACTGGACCAACCATTGTGTGACTAGTTTAGGGTGTTGAGGAACTGCTCGTGTTTCCAAGACCAAGACAGGAGCAACTTTGATTTTTCCAGAATCATCAACAAGTGGCAGTCCCGGAGCAGGAATGGCATTCGGCCCTAAGTGTCTCTTTAGTTGGCTTACATGGAAAACATTGTGTATCTGAACATCTTCAGGTAACAATAGCTTGTAAGAGGAATTGCCAATCTTTTGTAAGATTCTGAAAGGGCCATAGAATTTTGTAGTTAACTTGAGGCCTGTTCGAATGCCAAAAGCAGCCAGTCTGTAAGGTTGCATTTTCAGATAAACCATGTCCCCTTCAGAAAACTATCTATCTGTTCTGTTTCTGTCAGCATATTTCTTCATTCTCTGTTGTGCTATGATGAAATTGTGTTTCAGTTGTTGTTGTATATTTTCTCTCTGTTGCAAAAAGGACCGTGCCTCAGTGTCACTAGGTCCAGGTACCGAGACTTCTCTAATCTGTGGAAGTGGAAACCCATATAAACACTGGAAAGGTGTGAACTTAGTTGCTGTGTGGTATGATGTATTAAACCGCCATTTTGCCATAGAAAGCCAAGCACACCACTTCTTTGGTTCATTGAATGCCATAGCTCTGAGGTAGGCCTCCAAACACTGGTTGACCCTCTCTGTCTGTCCATCAGATTGGGGGTGATGAGTTGTACTCATATTGAGTTTCACTCCTAGAGCTTTGAACAAGGCCTGCCAAAAGTTACTGGTGAAGATTGTATCTCTGTCAGTTACTATAGATACTGGCATTCCATGTAATTTGAAGATGTTGTCAATGAATGCTTGCAAAACAGTTGTGACAGTAAATGGGTGGGACAGAGCAATGAAGTGGGAGTATTTGGTAAATCTGTCCACAACTACTAGTATGACATCTTTACCCTGAGATTTAGGTAAACCTTCCACAAAATCCATAGAGATGTGCCTCCATGCCATGTCAGGTATTGGGAGGGGATCCAACAATCCAGGATGATGACAATGTTCACCTTTTGATCTCTGACACACTGGGCACTGTTGGATGAATGTTTCTATCTGGGCTTTAAGGTTGGGCCAATAGAAAATTCTCTTGATTCTGTGGTAAGTTGCTCTCACTCCAGAATGGCCCCCAATAGGAGAAGAGTGAAATGTGGACAGAAGCTGTTGTTGAAATTCAGGATTAGTACCAATATATATCCTATCCTTGTATCTCAGTATACCTGCAGTATATGTATACAATGGCAGAGTTGTAGTGCCAGCTGTGAGTTGAGCTATAAGACTTTTGCATTTGTCATCTATCTTGTAAGTATTCTCAATATTTTCTGTCCAACTGGGAACTGCCATGGAAATAGACAGCACTTGAGGTTTCCATGATAGTGCATCAGCAGCTTTGTTCTCTTTTCCTTTCTTGTATTCTATAGTATAAGTAAACTCCAGTAGTTTAAGCATGAGCTTATGCTGAATTCCTTCTGAAATTCTTTGTTTTGTGATATATTTCAGACTTTGGTGGTCTATTTTAATGATCAATGATGATCCAAGAAAGTAGTGCCTCCACTTCCTGAGGGACTCTAGTATAGCTACTGCCTCTTTTTCATAAGTAGAGAGGGCAGCTGCTTTAGCTCCCAGTGATTTGCTATAGTAAGCAACAGGTCTGTGTTTTTGCATAAGAACTGCTCCAATGCCAGCACCTGAAGCATCACATTCCAGCTCAAATGGGATAGTAAAATCAGGTAGAGCTAGTACTGGGGCATGGGTCAGACTGTACTTTAGTTTGTTAAATGCTGTTGTTTGTGTTTCAGACCAAAAGAGGGAGTCCTTCTTCAATAAATCATGCAGTGGCCTGCAGATTACTCCATAATCCTGGATAAACCTCCTGTAGTACCCAGCTAATCCCAAAAAGCTCCTCAGTTCAGTGATGTTAGCAGGGACAGACCATTGTTGCACAGCTGCAATCTTGTCAGGATCAGTTGCCACTCCCTGAGCAGAGGTCACATCACCCAAGTACTCCACAGTAGGAGTTCCAAATATGCATTTGGACTTGTTGAGGAGGAGATTGTTTTTCTGCAGTATTTCCATGACAATCTTTAAATGCTCCTTATGCTCTTCTGGAGTTTTGCTGAAGATCAAGATATCATCAAAGAACACTAGCACAAACTGCCTCAAATATGGTGCAAACAGTTTGTTCATTAAGGCTTGGAATGTTACTGGAGCATTAGTCAGTCCAAATGGCATGACTAAGAATTCATAATGGCCAGAATAAGTTCTGAATGCTGTTTTGTGTATGTCCTCTGCTTTCATTCTGATTTGATGGTATCCTGATTTCAGGTCTAGCTTACTGAAAATTGTTGCTCCATTTAATTCATCCAGTAGATCTTCTAAAACAGGGATGGGGAACTTGTTCTTTATTGTCTGTGCATTTAATTTTCTATAATCTATACACAGTCTCCAGGTGCCTCCTTTTTTCCTGACCAATATAGCTGGTGATGCATAAGGGCTCATGCTATGTTGAATTATATGCCTAGAAAGCAGAGTTTTGATCTGTTGTTCCATTTCATCTTTTTGCAAATGTGGTACTCTATAAGGTCTCACATTTGGAGGGGTTGCATCTTCCTTGAGAGGAATAGAATGATCACAATCCCTTGATGGTGGCAGAGTAGTTGGCTCTTTGAACAACTCCTCATATTGTTCCAGAACAGGCAGAAAATCTTCAGGTGTTTGTTGGGCAGCTAGAAATGATTTGCCCTCTGTTGACATAAACTGCAAGCTCATAGTGAAGCCAACTGCATCTTTAGAGCACATCTGCTCCAATTTCTCTACTGAAATGATTTTGGGACCAACAGTAGTTGTACAATCAGGAAATGTTACTGAACGTAATTTGTCTTTGAGCATAGTAACAGTTCTAGCTTCAAAGTCCATGGAGAGGGGATTGTGCTTTTTGAGCATATCACAACCAAGGACTACATTATAGCCTTGTAGTTCCAAGACAGTGAAATCATTGGAAAATTGCTCATTGCAGATCTTAAAGCTTATATCTGGAGCATAAGCTCCGGATAATAGAGAACCACCAGCAGCAACTAACACTTTCTTTGTTGGAGTGTTGATCAGAGAGCAACTAGCTTTCAGAGCAAACTTGAGGTCAATAAAGGTGTTAGTACTACCAGTATCCACCAAGGCTACTCCCTGTCTGCCCCCAATTACTATTGTGACTGCTAAGGTTGAGGGAGATGTATTTCTAGATATAGCTTGTGCAGAGATATGCATACACTGAGTATCAGATTCAGTCCACTGTCCTTCTACTGACAGAACTGCGAGTTGTGCCTCTTCGTCAGCGGTGATTTCTGTTGAACTGTCAGTGCCAGCTATGGCATGTAGTGATGGTGCTTGCTTACATTTATGACCAGGAACCCAAGGTCCATTACATCTCCAACAAATGTCTGGTTTCTTACTTGCTGGTGCAGCAGCAGGTACTTGTAAATTAGGAGCTGGAGGGATTGACAATTTCTGCTGCTGTTTCTCCTGCTGATTGACATAAGATTGATATTTTGCTTGGATGCCACTCTCATAATCTCTGGCTAACCAGTAAGCTTGAGATAATGTTTCTGGTCTTTGGGGCCTTAAGTTGCACCTAATGCTAGGTTTCAGTCCATTAACAAAACTGACAACATAGTAATGCTCTTGTAGATAAGGATGTTCAGCCCTTACAATGGCCATAATCTCCTCAAACTTATCTGTATAAGCAGTTACTGAAAGTGTATTCTGTTTGATGCTATGGAATTTCTCCAAAATCTCATAGATACTGTGATCTGCAAATCTGTCACAAATCAACCTGCAGAACTCATCCCAAGGCATTTTGATGTTATCTAATTGGGCACTTCTAACCCAATTATCCGCTCTGCCTACTATGTAAGTCAGAGCCAAGTCAACCTTGCACTCATCTGGAGTTTGTGCTAGTTGGAAGTATTTGTTCACTTTGTTGGGGAACGTAGTAATTTCAAAAAATTTCCTACGCACACGCAAGATCATGGTGATGCATAGCAATGAGAGTTGAGAGTGTTTTCCACGTACCCTCGTAGACCGAAAGCGGAAGCGTTATCACAACGCGGTTGATGTAGTCATACGTCTTCACGATCCGACTGATCAAGTACCGAACGCACGGCACCTCCGAGTTCAGCACACGTTCAGCTCGATGACGTCCCTCGAACTCCGATCCAGCCGAGTGTTGAGGGAGAGTTTCGTCAGCACGACGGCGTGGTGACGATGATGATGTTCCACCGACGCAGGGCTTCGCCTAAGCTCCGCAACGGTATTATCGAGGTGTAATATGGTGGAGGGGGGCACCGCACACGGCTAAAATATTGTATATCAATTGTCGTGTATATGGGGTGCCCCCCTACCCTCGTATATAAAGGAGCAAGGGAGAGGCAGCCGGCCAAGGGGAGAGGCGCGCCAAAGGGGGGAGTCCTACTCCCACCGGGAGTAGGACTCCTCCTTTCCTTGTTGGAATAGGAGAAGGGAAGGGAGAAGGAGAAAGAAGGAAGGGGGCGCCCCCCTTCCCTAGTCCAATTCGGACCAGACCATGGGGAGGGGTGCGGCCACCTTTTGAGGCCTTTCTCTCCTTTCCCGTATGGCCCATTAAGGCCCAATACGAATTCCTATAACTCTCCGGTACTCCGAAAAATACCCGAATCACTCGGAACCTTTCCGATTTCCGAATATAGTCATCCCATATATCGATCTTTACGTCTCGACCATTTCGAGACTCCTCGTCATATCCCCGATCTCATCCGGGACTCCGAACTCCTTCGGTACATCAAAACTCAATAAAATTGTCATCGTAACGTTAAGCGTGCGGACCCTACAGGTTCGAGAACTATGTAGACATGACCGAGACACCTCTCCGGTCAATAACCAATAGCGGGACCTGGATGCCCATATTGGCTCCCACATATTCTACGAAGATCTTTATCGGTCAGACCGCATAACAACATACGTTGTTCCCTTTGTCATCGGTATGTTACTTGCCCGAGATTCGATTGTCGGTATCTCGATACCTAGTTCAATCTCGTTACCAGCAAGTCTCTTTACTCGTTCCGTAATACATCATCCCGCAACTAACTCATTAGTCACAATGCTTGCAAGGCTTATAGTGATGTGCATTATTGAGTGGGCCCAGAGATACCTCTCCGACAATCGGAGTGACAAATCCTAATCTTGAAATACGCCAACCCAACAAGTACCTTTGGAGACACCTGTAGAGCACCTTTATAATCACCCATTTACGTTGTGACGTTTGGTAGTACACAAAGTGTTCCTCCGGTAAACGGGAGTTGCATAATCTCATAGTCATAGGAACATGTATAAGTCATGAAGAAAGCAATAGCAACATACTAAACGATCGGGTGCTAAGCTAACGGAATGGGTCAAGTCAATCACGGCATTCTCCTAATGAGGTGATCTCGTTAATCAAATGACAACTCATGTCTATGGCTAGGAAACATAACCATCTTTGATTAACGAGCTAGTCAAGTAGAGGCATACTAGTGACACTATGTTTGTCTATGTATTCACACATGTATTATGTTTCCGGTTAATACAATTCTAGCATGAATAATAAACATTTATCATGATATAAGGAAATAAATAATACTTTATTATTGCCTCTAGGGCATATTTCCTTTAGTCCCCCACTTGCACTAGAGTCAATAATCTAGTTCAGATCGCCATGTGATTTAACATCAATAGTTCACATCACCATGTGATTAACACCCATAGTTCACATCATCATGTGACCAACACCCAAAGGGTTTACTAGAGTCAGTAATCTAGTTCACATCACTATGTGATTAACACCCAAAGAGTACTATGGTGTGATCATGTTTTGATTGTGAGATAATTTTAGTCAACGGGTCTGTCACATTCAGATCCGTAAGTATTTTGCAAATTTCTATGTCTACAATGCTCTGCACGGAGCTACTCTAGCTAATTGCTCCCACTTTCAATATGTATCTAGACCGAGGCTTAGAGTCATCTAGATTAGTGTCAAAACTTGCATCGATGTAAGCCTTTACGACGAACCTTTTGTCACTTCCATAATCGAGAAACAGATCCTTATTCCACTAAGGATAATTTTGACCGCTGTCCAGTGATCTACTCCTAGATCACTATTGTACTCCCTTGCCAAAATCAGTGTAGGGTATACAATAGATCTGGTACACAGCATGGCATACTTTATAGAACCTATGGCCAAGGCATAGGGAATGACTTTCATTCTCTTTCTATCTTCTGCTGTGGTCGGGCTTTGAGTCTTACTCAATTTCACACCTTGTAACACAGGCAAGAACTCTTTCTTTGACTGTTCTATTTTGAACTACTTCAAAATCTTGTTAAGGTATGTACTCATTGAAAAAACTTATCAAGCGTCTTGATCTATCTCTATAGATCTTGATGCTCAATATGTAAGCAGCTTCACCGAGGTCTTTCTTTGAAAAACTCCTTTCAAACACTCCTTTATGCTTTGCAGAATAATTCTACATTATTTCTGATCAACAATATGTCATTCACATATACTTATCAGAAATGTTGTAGTGCTCCCACTCACTTTCTTGTAAATACAGGCTTCACCGCAAGTCTGTATAAAATTATATCCTTTCATCAACTTAGCAAAGCGTATATTCCAACTCTGAGATGCTTGCACCAGTCCATAGATGGATCGCTGGAGCTTGCATATTTTGTTAGCACTTTTAGGATTGACAAAACCTCCTGGTTGCATCATATACAACTCTTCTTTAATAATCCATTAAGGAATGCAGTTTTGTTTTATCCTTTTGCCATATTTCATAAAATGCGGCAATTGCTAACATGATTCAGACAGACTTAAGCATAGATACGAGGGAGAAACTCTCATCGTAGTCAACACCTTGAACTTGTCGAAAACCTTTTTGCGACAATTCTAGCTTTGTAGACAGTAACACTACTATCACTGTCTGTCTTCCTCTTGAAGGTCCATTTAATCTCAATGGCTCGCCGATCATTGGGCAAGTCAATCAAAGTCCATACTTTGTTCTCATACATGGATCTCATCTCAGATTTCATGGCCTCAAGCCATTTTGCGGAATCTGGGCTCACCATCGCTTCTTCATAGTTCGTAGGTTCGTCATGGTCTAGTAACATAACCTCGAGAACAGGATTACCGTACCACTCTGGTGCGGATCTTACTCTGGTTTACCTACGAGGTTTGGTAGTAACTTGATCTGAAGTTACATGATCATCATCATTAACTTCCTCACTAATTGGTGTAGGATTCACAGGAACAGGTTTCCGTGATGAACTACTTTCCAATAAGGGAGCAGGTACAGTTACCTCATCAAGTTCTACTTTCCTCCCACTCACTTCTTTCGAGAGAAACTCCTTCTCTAGAAAGGATCCATACTTAGCAACGAATGTCTTGCCTTCGGATCTGTGATAGAAGGTGTACCCAACTGTCTCCTTTGGGTATCCTATGAAGGCACATTTCTCCGATTTGGGTTTGAGCTTATCAGGATGAAACTTTTTCACATAAGCATCGCAACCCCAAACTTTAAGAAACGACAACTTTGGTTTCTTGCCATACCACAGTTCATAAGACGTCGTCTCAACGGATTTAGATGGTACCCTATTTAACGTGAATGTAGCTGTCTCTAATGCATAACCCCAAAATGATAGTGGTAGATCGGTAAGAGACATCATATATCGCACCATATCTAATAAAGTACGGTTACGATGTTCGGACACACCATTACACCGTGGTGTTCCAGGTGGCGTGAGTAGTGAAACTATTTCACATTGTTTTAACTGAAGGCCAAACTCGTAACTCAAATACTCTTCTCCATGATCAGATCGTAGAAACTTTATTTTCTTGTTACGATGATTTTCCGCTTCACTCTGAAATTATATGAACTTTTCAAATGTTTCAGACTTCTGTTTCATTAAGCAGATATACCCATATATGCTCAAATCATCTGTGAAGGTCCAAAAATAATGATACCTGCTACGAGCCTCAATATTCATCGGACCACATACATCTGTATGTATGATTTCCAACAATTCTGTTGCTCTCTCCATAGTTCTGGAGAACGGCGTTTTAGTCATCTTGCCCATGAGGCACGGTTCGCAAGCATCAAGTGATTCATAATCAAGTGATTCCAAAATCCCATCAGTATGGAGTTTCTTCATGCGCTTTACACCAATATGACCTAAACGGCGGTGCCACAAATAAGTTGCACCATCATTATTAACTTTGCATCTTTTGGCTTCAATATTATGAATATGTGTATCACTATGATTGAGATCCAACAAACCATTTTCGTTGGTGTGTATGACCATAGAAGGTTTTTATTCATGTAAACAGAACAACAATTGTTCTCTAACTTAAATGAATAACCGTATTGCAATAAACATGATCAAATCATATTCATGCTCAACGCAAACACCAAATAACACTTATTTAGTTTCAACACTAATCCCGAAATTATAGGGAGTGTACGATGATGATCATATCAATCTTGGAACTACTTCCAACACACATCGTCACCTTGCCTTTTACTAGTCTCTGTTTATTCTGCAACTCCCTGATTTGAGTTACTACTCTTTAGCAACTGAACCAGTATCAAATACTGAGGGGTTGCTATAAACACTAGTAAGTACACATCAATAACATGTATATCTAATATACCTTTGTTCACTTTGCCATCTTTCTTATCCACCAAATACTTGGGGTAGTTCCGCTTCCAGTGACCAGTCCCTTTGCAGTAGAAGCACTTAGTCTCAGGCTTAGGACCAGACTTAGGCTTCTTCACTTGAGCAGCAACTTGCTTGCCGTTGAAGTTCCCCTTCTTCCCTTTGCCCTTTTCTTGAAACTAGTGGTCTCGTCAACCATCAACACTTGATGTTTTTCTTGATTTCTACCTTCGTCGATTTCAGCATTACGAAGAGCTCGGGAATTACTTTCGTCATCCCTTGCATACTATAGTTCGTCACGAAGTTCTACTAACTTGGTGATGGTGACTAGAGAATTCTGTCAATCACTATTTTATCTGGAAGATTATCTCCCACTTGATTCAAGTGATTGTAGTACCCAGACAATCTGAGCACATGCTCACTAGTTGAGCGATTCTCCTCCATCTGTTAGCTATAGAACTTGTTGGAGACTTCATATCTCTCAACTCGGGTATTTGCTTGAAATATTAACTTCAACTCCTGGAACATCTCATATGGTCCATGATGTTCAAAACGTCTTTGAAGTCCCGATTCTAAGCCGTTAAGCATGGTGCACTAAACTATCAAGTAGTCATCATATTGAGCTAGCCAAACGTTCATAACGTCTGCATCTGCTCTTGCAATAGGTCTGTCACCTAGCGGTGCATCAAGGACATAATTTTTCTATGCAGCAATGAGGATAATCCTCAGATCACGGATCCAATCCGCATCTTTGCTACTAACATCTTTCAACATAATTTTCTCTAGGAACATATCAAAAATAAACACAGGGAAGCAACAACGCGAGCTATTGATCTACAACATAATTTGCAAAATACTATCAGGACTAAGTTCATGATAAATTTAAGTTCAATTAATCATATTACTTAAGAACTCCCACTTAGATAGATATCCCTCTAATCCTCTAAGTGATTACGTGATCCAAATCAACTAAACCATGTCCGATCATCACGTGAGATGGAGTAGTTTCAATGGTGAACATCACTATGTTGATCATTTCTACTATATGATTCACGCTCGACCTTTCGGTCTCCATGTTCCGAGGCCATATCTGCATATGCTAGGCTCGTCAAGTTTAACCTGAGTATTCCGCGTGTGCAGTTGTTTTGCACCCGTTGTATTTGAACGTAGAGCCTATCACACCCGATCATCACGTGGTGTCTCAGCACGAAGAACTTTTGCAACGGTGCATACTCAGGGAGAACACTTTTATCTTGAAATTTTAGTGAGAGATCATCTTATAATGCTACCGTCAATCAAAGCAAGATAAGATGCATAAAAGATTAACATCACATGCAATCAATATAAGTGATATGATATGGCCATCATCATCTTGTGCTTGTGATCTCCATCTCCGAAGCACCGTCATGATCACCATTGTCACCGGCGCGACACCTTGATCTCCATCGTAGTATCGTTGTCGTCTCGCCAACTTATTGATTTTACGACTATCGCTACCGCTTAGTGATAAAGTAAAACAATTACATGGCGATTGCATTGCATACAATAAAGCGACAACCATATGGCTCCTGCCAGTTGCCGATAACTCGGTTACAAAACATGATCATCTCATACAATAAAATATAGCATCATGTCTTGACCATATCACATCACAACATGCCCTGCAAAAACAAGTTAGACGTCCTCTACTTTGTTGTTGCAAGTTTTACGTGGCTGCTACGGGCTTAGCAAGAACCGTTCTTACCTACGCATCAAAACCACAATGATAGTTTGTCAAGTTGGTGCTGTTTTAACCTTCGCAAGGACCGGGTGTAGCCACACTCGGTTCCACTAAAGTGAGAGAGACAGACACCCGCCAGTCACCTTTAAGCAACGAGTGCTCGCAACGGTGAAACCAGTCTCGCGTAAGCGTACGCGTAATGTCGGTCCGGACCGCTTCATCTCACAATACCGCTGAACCAAAGTATGACATGCTGGTAAGCAGTATGACTTATATCGCCCACAACTCACTTGTGTTCTACTCGTGCATAGCATCAATGCATAAAACCAGGCTCGGATGCCACTGTTGGGGAACGTAGTAATTTCAAAAAAATTCCTACGCACACGCATGACCATGGTGATGCATAGCAACGAGAGGGGAGAGTGTTGTCCACGTACCCTCGTAGACCGAAAGCGGAAGCGTTATCGCAAAGCGGTTGATGTAGTCGTACATCTTCACGATCCGACCGATCAAGTACCGAACGCACGACACCTCCGAGTTCAGCACACGTTCAGCTCGATGACGTCCCTCGAACTCCGATCCAGCCGAGTGTTCAGGGAGAGTTTCGTCAGCACGACGGCGTGATGACGATGATGATGTTCCACCGACGCAGGGCTTCGCCTAAGCTCCGCAACGATATTATCGAGGTGTAATATGGTGGAGGGGGGCACCGCACACGGCTAAAATATCGTATATCAATTATCGTGTATATGGGGTGTCCCCCTGCCCCCGTATATAAAGGAGCAAGGGAGAGGCAGCCGGCCAAGGGGAGAGGCGCGCCAAAGGGGGGAGTCCTACTCCCACCGGGAGTAGGACTCCTCCTTTCCTTGTTGGAATAGGAGAAGGGAAGGGAGAAGGAGAAAGAAGGAAGGGGGCGCCCCCCTTCCCTAGTCCAATTCGGACCAGACCATGGGGAGGGGCGCGGCCACCTTTTGAGGCCTTTCTCTCCTTTCCCGTATGGCCCATTAAGGCCCAATACGAATTCCCGTAACTCTCCGGTACTCCGAAAAATACCCGAATCACTCGGAACCTTTCCAATATCCGAATATAGTCGTCCAATATATCGATCTTTACGTCTCGACCATTTCGAGACTCCTCGTCATATCCCCGATCTCATCCGGGACTCCGAACTCCTTCGGTACATCAAAACTCAATAAAACTGTCATCGTAACGTTAAGCGTGCGGACCCTACGGGTTCGAGAACTATGTAGACATGACCGAGACACCTCTCCGGTCAATAACCAATAGCAGGACCTGGATGCCCATATTGGCTCCCACATATTCTACGAAGATCTTTATCGGTCAGACCGCATAACAACATACGTTGTTCCCTTTGTCATCGGTATGTTACTTGCCCGAGATTTGATCGTCGGTATCTCGATACCTAGTTCAATCTCGTTACCGGCAAGTCTCTTTACTCGTTCCGTAATACATCATCCCGCAACTAACTCATTAGTCACAATGCTTGCAAGGCTTATAGTGATGTGCATTACTGAGTGGGCCCAGAGATACCTCTCCGACAATCGGAGTGACAAATCCTAATCTCGAAATACGCCAACCCAACAAGTACCTTTGGAGACACCTGTAGAGCACCTTTATAATCACCCATTTATGTTGTGATGTTTGGTAGCACACAAAGTGTTCCTCCGGTAAACAGGAGTTGCATAATCTCATAGTCATAGGAACATGTATAAGTCATGAAGAAAGCAATAGCAACATACTAAACGATTGGGTGCTAAGCTAACGGAATGGGTCACAAGTCAATCACGTCATTCTACTAATGAGGTGATCCCGTTAATCAAATGACAACTCATGTCTATGGCTAGGAAACATAACCATCTTTGATTAACGAGCTAGTCAAGTAGAGGCATACTAGTGACTCTCTGTTTGTCTATGTATTCACACATGTATTATGTTTCCGGTTAATACAATTCTAGCATGAATAATAAACATTTATCATGATATAAGGAAATAAATAATACTTTATTATTGCCTCTAGGGCATATTTCCTTCACACTTGCCGAATCCAGCCTAGTGGGTTTTCTCCGTTGAAACAGGGGAAATCCAGCTTTGGGCCTTTGGAAATGCTTTTCATGAATTGTGCCGCTCTGTCAGATTGATACTGCTGTGTAGTGATAGGTTGAGCTTGAAATTGCTGACTGACAGGTCTGTTGGTGTTGGGGTTTTGGAGTTGCGGTTGCTGCAAGTGTTGAAGTATGTTAGGATTTTCTGGAACTGCAGCTGTTCGCTGGGGCTATTGCTGCGGCTACTGGTTTGTGTCCTGTTGTATGACCACTGACCCTGCAGCATGAGATCCAGGGGAGGGAGGGGTGGGATTTTCGCTCCGCATCTCCCAAGGATCGTAAAGATTTCCTGCTGGACCTTGGCGTTGTTCTCCACTAGCAACTCCACTTTGCCCAACTGCTTCTCCAAGGACTCGACTGTTTGCAGCCGATTGTTGACCAGATCCATCTGATCCTGGATCTTGTCCTGCTTCAGACCCAGTGCAGCGACTTCGCTCTGAAGAGCTTCGAGTTCCTCTGAGATCTCGTCCATCTGCTTCGTCCTGGTAGGCATGGCGGTCACTGCTGGCTCTGGAATTTTACAACAGAACTAATCTGCAACCCTGGCGGGTGACCTCGCCCTTCCGCCACCAAAATTCGCCACCAACGAACTCCGCCCCGCGGGGGGGGGGGGGGCTAGCTGTGGGATTTTACCAAGCCGAAACCCAACCACAACCCGCTTCGATCGATCCTCCTCCGAGAAAATGACTGGCCTCTGATACCAATTGACAAGACCAGAACACTCAACAAGACAGCGATTACTCGAACTAGCCCCGCTTGATATTATCTCAAGGTTCAGGATTACAGATACAGGGGTTCAGATCGAGGATCTGCCCAATTCCTACCAAGTACTCTAGGGTTCTAAGGGTAGCTAGCTATTACACTTGGAGAAAGGGGAAAGCTGCCCAGCTCAGGCTTGGAGGAGGGGATAAGTAGGAGGGAGCAGGTAGCGCATCACGTGCTCGGTCCCGTTCTGTAGCTGTCATGCGGGTGGCGGCAACGGCGTGAAGATGAACAGGACTCCGTTACTGAAGACAACCGTTGATCGTTACTCGCTGGTTCCATCGTAGCCGTCCATTTCCCAGACAGGTATCACTTCATTCTCAGAGTTGATTTCTTCAACTAGACTCTCGATTTCTTCAGTTAACTGTCTGTGAGGTTCAGGCTCCTGACACTGCAGGAGGCCAGCGGCAGGGTGGAGCATCGAGCAGCGGCGGAGGCCGCGGGGCGCCCGCGGCGGGGCGACGTGGTTCGCACGCAGGCGCGTCTTGGCGGCGAGCGGAAGCTGGGCGGAGCCAGGGCAAGGCGCACCCCAGGCGCGCGCGGGCGTGCGGGGAACCGCGACGGGGCGCGGCCACGCAGAGGCGGCGAGGTGAGGTGCGCGGCTGGAGCAGGGCCCTGACCGCGGCTACGGCGAGCGCACGAGCAGGCGGGCGCGGATGAGGTCGGGCGCGCGCGCACGAGTGGCAGAGGCGAGGTCGGGGCGCGGTAGTGGATGGCAGCGGAGCGAGGGCTCGGGGGACCACAGCGAGGCGCAGGGTCGAACGTGGTCGGCGCGCGGCGGACGGCGCCAGTGACAGAGAACGAGGGGAGAGGAGGACAGTGGCCTCACCAGCGTTGAAGAGAAGCGGGCGGCGAGGCTCGGGGACGACCCATGGGGAGGAGATGAGGAGGTCACGGCGAGGTCGATCCGGCGTGGGGCGGCGGCGGCAGGGCGATGCCGGGCGTCGGCGATGACGACGGGGTCAGGGCGATGCGTCCAGATCGGGGAGAGGGGAGGCGCCAGGGAGAGTGGGGGGATCGGGGGTGGATGTGGGGTAGGTCGTGGGGGTAGTTAGGGTTTGGGGTGTGGGGGTTAGGCCATATAGGCCAGTGGGTAGCGAGTGGGCCGGCTGGAGTAGCCAGCAGGGCCACGACCTAGTGGGGGGTGGGTTCTGTTTACCTTTTATTTTCGTTTTGTTTCTTTCTCTTTTTTTAGTTTTGTAAATATATTATCAGTACCTAAATTAGTTTTATTAAATACACCACTTCCACAAAAAGTTTAACCCCCAAATAAAATAGTTTAACATTTTATTAACTACAAAATGTATTTAAATAATTGTTTATGCTGCAGTTTATTTATTTTTAGAGTACTTAAATATTTTATAAAAATGGGGTTTCTCCACCATTACTACTTATGGTTTATCTGGCACAACCTGAACTTCTTAGTTTTTAAACTTGAAAACTTTTACCGTTTGACTTGAGTTAGAATTTTAATTTGAATCGGTTTCGAACCAACGTGAGTTTATCAACAGTAATCGAGGTGACGTGGCATCATTAGCAGAGGTTCACTGTAGCTTGATTATCCGGGCGTCATATTCATGGCCCAGCGAAGTATGTTGACTGACAAAGCGCCCTTCGCTGGGTCAAGAATCAGTGTCTTCAACTCCTCTGGCGTCGCCTTCTTCACCACAGCGTCTGACTCTTCGTGCAGCTCTTCTTTGCTGCTGAAGTTTGAGCACACTTCCATAGTGTTCTCAAACTTGGTGCGGTCACCCAGCGAGCACGCTAGGAAGAAAGCCCTCCATCCATTGCCCCAAGGGAAGGGGTTGGCTTTGGGGTTGGGGTTGGGGTTTGGGTTGGACTTGTTGGAGTTGATGGCATTAGGTTGGAGGAAGAGTGAGAGACGGATAAGTGGTGACCGGCAAGGTGGGTTAATAAAGGGGCACACGAGCATAGGTTTTAATGGCGATGTTGCAAGGTTCATAATGCACATATGTTGACCCAGCCTTTGAACCTCTTCATAATGCAGATCGACACGGAGAACAAGGGAAAGGAGGTCGTTCCATCGAAGGAACATTACAAGGGCAAGGACGAGGTGCTGCCCTCAAAGGTGACGCCCGTGCAGGTGACGCCCGTCCAAAGCCCAGGCATGGACAATGACGTGCCGGAGGTGCCCCCACCGGCAAGCGTCGGAACTAGGTCCACTACCATGAGGTGGGAGGGCCAACCACCTTCTACAAGGTGATCATGCCCCCCCAGCTCAAGGCCATACTTATGTCGTTGGACTTCACGAGGCACTTCCTGTCCCTGTCGCTGGAGTTCAAGCTGAAGACGAACACTGGCTACTTCTAGAGGGTCACTGTCTGGCTGTTGAACGGTAGGGTCACCCTCAATCAGGGTTGGGCCACCTTCGTCGTCATCCATCAGATGAAGATAGGCTTCATGGTGACCTTCAAGTTGCTCACTCCCAACATGCTGAAAGTTGCCATCTTCAATGATGATGGCATTGAAGTGGTGACCAGGTGCGGGAGCCATGACGACGCCTTCGCCGTGAATGCCTAGGATAGCCCCTCATATGCTCCAGTTGCTTTAGTTTAATATCAAACTGCTTTGCGTTTGAACTTATCTGTTAATGTGTGGTACAATATTTTATAACTGCTTAGTACTACTATGTTTTGTTGTGTGTGCTCTTCCTCACACCGTTGTGTGCTGGTAACGACACCACCGCACCGAAGAGGTTATCAGACAACATGTGTTGCATGCAACCAAACAGCAGGGCTTGTGTGTGCGCGTACAAAAGCAGGCAACTAAACACCGTGCATAAGCTAGCCCCTAATCCGTGAGAACTAAATACGGGAAACCAAACAGGTTGCAGATGTTGGTTTAGGGGCTGCATTTGCTCACCCAGCCTCATATGAGCCAGGCTTGAGCTAGCCAGGCCCGGCCACTACGGGCACCAAACATGCCCGTATTGCTCGAGGTGTGGCTGGTACCTTTTGCAAAGTTCTTTTTTGAAACGGAGGCACAAGCTTTGCCTCGTATATTAAATACGGAGAGAAAAGTTTATACAACACACACCCTTAATGCGACATGGCAATTACTCTCACAAAATAAAAGACCCTAACTTCTTTTCCCCAGCAGAGACCCAAAGGCTTGCCTCGGCCACTATGGCATTGAGCAGAATTGGCGGGGGAGCGCTCTTGTGCCGGAATACTCTTGTGTTTCTCTCATTCCAGATCACCCATGACACAAGCATGGTAATAGATGCCTTGGCCTTCCTGTTCGTGGTGCCGATGTCACAAGTACTCGCCCACCATTCCTCAACAGAGACCATCAAATGCCATGAAGTTGTGTCCATGTCGTCCATGCAGAATCTCTGGACGACCAATCTCCAAAGCCTCAGGGAATAGCGGCACTTGAAGAGCAGGTGCAACTCACATTCCTTCACACCCTTGCCGAAGGGACAAGGACCGCAATTGGGCCACCCACGCTTAGCCAACCGATCGGCCATCCAGATTCTATCCTGAATTGCAAGCCAAGCAAAAAACTTCACCTTCGGTGGTGCCCAAGCCTTCCAAATCATTTGATCCATGGGGGAGAGAACCAAGCCTAGAAATTGTGCCTTGTACGCAGAGGCCACCGTGTAATGGCCAGAGGCTGTGTGCTTCCAAAGGATGTCGTCTTTGGTGAGCTCGTCAAGATGGACCTCGTCCAGGAGGATCCAGAGAGAGAAGAACTGTCTAATATGCTCGATGGTAATAGCTGTGGGTGGAGGTTTGATCTTTAGGATCCAAGCATTATTCTTGAGGGCCTCCCGCACCTTTCAGTTCTTCCGTGAGGAGGCCTCAAAGATGAGTGGAGCAATGTCCTTGGGCTTGTGTCCAAGGAGCCAAGGAGAATCCAAGAATGGCATTCGCGCGCCATTACCCACTGTGATGGTGGTAGAGGCATAGAAGAAATTGAGGTCTTCCTCATCGCACGGGTTCCCGCTTCCCACCCACAGCTTAGCAGGCTCCTTCCATTCGAACCATGGACAATGCAAATGCAAGGCACGTGCAAACTTCTCAGTATTGGGCACTCCCAGCCCACCATAGACATGTGGCTAATAACCCACAAGTATAGGGGATCGCAACAGTTTTCGAGGGTAGGTATTCAACCCAAATTTATAGATTCGACACAAGGGGAGCCAAAGAATATTTGTAAGTATTAGCAGTTGAGTTGTCAATTCAACCACACCTGGAGACTCATTATCTGCAGCAAAGTGATCAGTAGCAAAGTAGTATGATAGTTTTGATAATAATAGCAGCAGTGGTAACAGTAACAGTGATAGAAGTAGTTTTGTAGCAAGTGCAACAGTAATGATAGAAGTAGTAACTTAGCAAGAATTCCTCGCAAAGTTTCGTTCCGTTCCGAGAACTTTTATTTCTACACAAAAACAACACCATGGTAGTTCTGCTAAAAACAACGACAGTCCGGGGTTAGTTTCATTCAAATCATGCAAATTAGAGTCCAAAACAAGAGGAAAAGCGTTAGGAAAAGTAGATATGTTGGAGACGTATCGGGTGTCATTTAAACTTTATGAAAATTCATTTACCATATCATTAGAGAGATTTGCTCACCATTGCAAAATTTCATTCTGGGGCTCGCTTGACGAACCACCAAGAGCTGAGTTCCAATCATTCTTGACTAGTCTTTGTTGTGGTGAGACGAGGGGAGTGACGCAAGGTAGAATAAAGAGCATTCATTTTCCTGCAATTCAGTACATTGCTTTATTTAATGGGAAATGTGTTGTAAGCAAACAAGATTGTAGTACACTTGGGTAAAAATTCTCTTTGATTGGGTAAAAATTCCTCGCAAAGTTTCATTCCAATCTGAGACTAGTCAAGAATGATTGGAACTCAGTAACTTTTACCCAAGTGTAATACAATCTTGTCTACCTACAACACATTTCCCACTAAATAAAGCAAAGTACTGAATTGCGGGAAAATGAATGCTCTTTATTCTACCTTGCGTCACTCCCCTCGTCTCACCACAGCAAAGACTAGTCAAGAATGATTGGAACTCAGCTCTTGGTGGTTCGTCAAGCGAGCCCTAGAATGGAGTTTTGCAATGGTGAGCAAATCTCTCTAGTGATATGGTAAATGAATTTTCATAAAGTTAAAATGACACCTAATACGTCTCCAACGTATCTACTTTTCCTAATGCTTTTCCTCTTGTTTTGGACTCTAATTTGCATGATTTGAATTAAACTAACCCCGGACTGACACTGTTTTCACCAGAACTACCATGGTGTTGTTTTTGTGCAGAAATAAAAGTTCTTGGAATGGAACAAAACTTTGCGAGGAATTCTTACCCAATAAAAGAGAATTTCTGGAGCCAAGAGCCACCTGAGGGGGGCACCTGGGTGGGCACAACCCACCAGGGCGCGCCTGCCCCCCAGGCGCGCCCAGGTGGGTTGTCCCCCACCTGCTAGCCCCACAGACCCTGAAACCGATGCTATAAAATCCTATTTTTCCAGAAAAAATCAAGGAGAAAGAATTATCGCAATCCACGAGATGGAGCCGCCGTGACCTCCTGTTCTTCACCGGGAGGCCAGATCTGGAGTCCGTTTGGGGCTCCGGAGAGGGGGATCTTCGTTCTTCGTCATCACCAACCCTTCTCCACCGCCAATTCCATGATGCTCCCCACCGGGAGTGAGTAATTCCTTCGTAGGCTCGCTGGTCGGTGAGGAGTTGGATGAGATTCATCATGTAATCTAGTTAGTTTTGTTAGGGCTGATCCCAAGTATTCACTATGTTCTGAGATTGATGTTGCTATGACTTTGCCATGCTTAATGCTTGCCACTTTGGGCCCGGGTGCCATGATTTCAGATCTGAACCGTTTATGTTATCACCATTATATCTATGTTCTAGATCCGATCTTGCAAGTTATAGTCACCTACTACATGTTATGATCCGACAACCCCGGAGTGACAATAGTCGGGACCACTCCCGGTGATGACCGTAGTTTGAGGAGTTCATGTATTCACCATGTGTTAATGCTTTGTTCCAGTTCTCTATTAAAAGGAGGCCTTAATATCCCTTAGTTTCCAATTGGACCCCACTGCCACGGGAGGGTAGGATAAAAGATGTCATGCAAGTTCTTTCCATAAGCACGTCTGACTATTTATGGAATACATGTGTGCATTATATTTATGAACTGGAGCTAGTGCCGTATCGCCCTAGGTTATGGCTGTCACATGATGAATATCATCCAACAAATTACAGATCCAATGCCTACGAATTTATCTTACATTGTTCTTGCTAAGTTACTACTGCTATCGTTACTGTTACACTTGCTACAAAATCACTGCTATCACTGTTACCGTTACTATTGCTACTACTACTATTATCAAAACTATCATACTACTTTGCTACTGATCACTTTGCTGCAGATAATTAATCTCCAGGTGTGGTTGAATTGACAACTCAGCTGCTAATACTTGCAAATATTCTTTGGCTCCCCTTGTGTCGAATCTATAAATTTGGGTTGAATACTCTACCGTCAAAAACGTTTGTGATCCCCTATACTTGTGGGTTATCAAGACCTTTTTCTGGCGCCGTTGCCGGGGAAGCATAGCTATATTTGTTGAGTCACTTGGGATTATTATCAGTTTATCACTATGAAGAATCTAAAGGATGCTAAGACTAAGATTTATCCCTCTAAGACGAGGGGAGGTAAGTAACTGCCATCTAGCTCTGCTTTAGATTCACCTTCTGTTATAAGTAAACTTGCAACACCACCACATGCTATCAATCCTGATATGTCGCAAGTTATTGATGATGCTACTTATGCTAGGAATGATACTTACGATGATGCTAGTACCTTGCTTGATGATGATGATGATGTGCCACTAGGTGATTTTCTTGATGAACAAATTGCTAGAGTAAGACAACATGATGTTGTTGAAACTAATGATGAGCTTGAAACTGAAAATCTTGAAACACCTACTAGAACCAGCCCTCCTAGATATGAAATGCCTAAGGTACCGGAAGGTTATGTTATGAATGAGGAGACAACTAGAGATATTCTTGCTTGTACGGATAGAGATGATCTAGAGAAATTATTATGCAAGTATAAAGAAAAATCTCTAAATGCTAGAATGCAATATGATCCTAAGTTTGCTACCTCACCTATATTTATTGATGATAAGGATTACGAATTCTCTGTCGATCCAGAGTTAATTAGTTTTGTCGTGGAATTGTCACAGCAGATGTCCTCAAGCTAGGACTTAGTTGTGGAGCCATCGCAACTAGGAAGCTTGAAGGGGTTAAGTGGGACAAGGAACATGAGGGTTTATACTGGTTCGGCCCCTTACGGTGAAGGTAAAAGCCTACATCCAGTTTGAGGTGGTATTGATTAGGGTTTCGATGACCAGGGAGCTTAACTGCTATGCCTGGCTCTCGATGAGATCTTTCGTGACAATTCCATGACAGTTGGCGCCCACCGTGGGGCCAACGCACGGTGGATTTGAGTTCTTGAAGGGCAGCTTCGAAGGGCTCAAGGGATATGCTGTGGGCCGGATGACCAAGAGTCGTCGCGGCAAGCTCTACATCGACGATGCAAACACGGGCCCCGACACCGGCTCAATTGAGTACGGGTACCGGGTCCCCTTCGGCGGAATTCATGTTTTCATCGGCAAGATTGGTGAGCCGGGCCCTGAGCTGGATCTCTGCGCCGATCTCATCGAGACGGCTCAGCGTGCGCGACCCGCCCGGGCCCGGCCTGCCGTAAGGCATGCTTTTGTGGGATGCGTCCATGGAGGGCTCTCTGATCAATCTGGGTCTGGTGATGAAACGGCCGCCGGCTCTGACGGCGAGTCATCCACCGATGAGTCAAACTCGTTGTATCAACTTCAAGATGGCCGGCTCATGGGTTATTCCAATGGTGACAGTATTCCGGACCCGTTTGAGCCGCCAAGTCAGGTTGGGGTCTTTATGGCCGGTGCACAGCCTGTTCAGAACCCTGCTGCTGGAGCGGGAAACCCGGTGCCCTCGCCGGCTCAGGTGCTAATGGATCTCACGGACAAGATGACGGCCCTATTAGCCGCCACGGTTGACCCGACTGATCAAGCTCAGCATGATGCGGAGGTGGCACAGTTAAAGTTGGATCTAGTGAAGGCTAAGGAGGATCTGGCAGCGGAAGGGATCAGGATGGCTGCGGAGCGGGCGGCTCTCGATGCCCAAACCCAGTTGATTCAAGCGCAGTCCTTCCGGCTCACGATGGATCAAAACGCGTCCAATGAGGTCCTGAGAAGGAGGCATCAAAAGACCCAATCTCGACTCCCTCCGGTTTACGATCCACGTAACCTCTTCAACACGCTAGGTGCAGGGTCTAGTAACCCGCCAGGGGTCATAGTGCCCGGGTCTGGGACCCCTATTTAGCCACAAGTGATGGGGCCTCCCCAGGCGCCCCCTGCCCCGCCTCAGTACGTGCCAATACCACCGGGTCATTATAACAACCCGCTGGAGAACATGGTCGCTGCGGCAACACTGCTGGCGGCTCTCCCGGTCGACGGCGACTCTCCGATGGCTATTGAAACCCGCCGGGTCAAGGAACTCCTTCAGACGGCACTGGCGCAGCAAGAGCCATACTCCTACAGCCGGGACAGGATCCACTCGACCCCTCGTCCAGGCTGGAGCCCGAGTTACAGCCGGCACATGGTCTCAGCGACCGGCTCAAGTAACGTCCGGCGCCATGACCCGCCCCCTGGCCATGGCCCGGCTCATAACGGAGCCTTTCACGCAGCAGACCAAGACAGAGTGCGGCAAGAGGCGGAGCAGGTGCCTCAGTTGACGGCCTACCAAACTCCCCCGGCTTATCCGATGACGTCCGTCGATGTGGGCATCCCTACCAGGACTGGGGGTGTCCCTTGCTTAGTACCAGCTATCCGCAATGAACGTTTACCCAAGGACTTCAAAGGCCCTAGGAAGGTGCCCAACTACACGGCTGACTTACAACCCGCAGCCTGGATCGAGAGTTACGAGATGGCCATGGAACTACTGGAGGTCAGTGAGGCGGCAATGGCCAAGTACTTCACCATGATGTTGGATGGGACCGCCCGCACTTGGTTGAAAGTGCTACCATCGAACTCCATCGGGTCTAGGGCTGAATTGAAAGCCCGGTTCATCCAAAACTTTAAGATACATGCAGGCAGTCTATGTCAATTGTGGATTTGACTAACTGTAAGCAGCAGGAGGGTGAATCCATGACTCACTGGGTTCGCCGGGTCAAGGAGATCATACATTCATCAGATAAGATGGATGCCGGCTCTGTAGTCTTAATGTTGGAACAGAATTGTCGTTTCGTGCCCCTGAAGATGAAGCTCGGGCGGCTTAAGCGCGACTGCAGTGATATGGGTACACTAATGGCGGCTCTTGTCAAGTACGCCGATTCTGATGGTACCAAGGATCCCCCTTCAGATGATGAAAGGGCAGGGAAGGGAAAGAAGAATGGCAATGGCAAGGGTCCTCAGCATAACCCGGGGAGCCAAGGAGGAGGCAAGCGCAAGTCCGATGGCAGCCTAGAGTTTGTAGCCAACGCCAGCTCACAAGGTAATAACCAGCGACGCAAGGGGAGGCCCCCTCCCCGAGGCGGCGGGTCAGGCCCGACGCTGGAGCAGCTGTTGAATGAGCCTTGTCCAAGGCATGGCTCTAGAGAGAAGCCAGCGACTCATCTATGGAAGGATTGTGCAATCATGAAGGCCTTTAAGAATTACAATGGCCCGGGCGGCGGCTCAAATTCTGGACCTCAGAACGGTCAAGGGGGCTTTCATCAACAGTCCGGCCAAGGTCATCAACAGCAGCAGGGGGGTTATCAGACCAATCCAAAGCAGCTTAGCGGTGGACAATATCATGTGTTTACCACCAGTCTGTGTAAGCGTGATCAGAAGCTTCATAAGAGGGCTGTGAATGCTGTTGAGCCGGCGGTTCCACGCTACTTGCGGTGGTCTGAGCAGCCTATAGTGTGGAGTAGGGAGGATCACCCGCCACGGGTGGATAATCCGGGTCACTTGGCCCTAGTGGTGGCTCCTCAGGTGGGAGGATATAAGTTCACTAAGGTGCTCATGGATGGAGGCAGCAGCATCAACATCCTCTATTATGAGACTTTCCGTCGTATGGGGTTGATTGATAAAACCTCAGCCAGTCCAACACTATTTTCCACGATGTGGTACCTGGTAAGTCGGCTTATCCAGTCGGCAAGATTGAATTGGAAATGGCCTTTGGAGATGAGAACAACTACAGGGTGGAGAAATTGACCTTTGAGGTGGTCAAGATAAGAAGCCCATACCATGCTATATTTGGACGGCCGGCTTACGCCAAGTTCATGGCACGACCGTGTTATGTGTACTTATAGCTCAAGATGCCGGGTCACAATGGGACCATTACGGTTCATGGTAGCCGGAAAGTGGCTCTGGAGTGTGAGGAAGGCGATGCGGCTTATGCAGAATCTGTTTGTGCAACAGAGGAGTTGAAGTTTTACAAAGATAATGTTGACCCAACAGATATGACCTCTCTGAAAAAGCCAACTACGGAGAATGAGCCGGCGATGAAATTTAAGTCGGCTGATGAAACTAAGCTTGTTGATTTTATTCCAGGAGATTCATCTCAGCAGTTTAGTATCAGTGCCAATCTGGATCCGAAATAGGAAGCGCGCTCATCGAGTTCATCCGTGAGAATAGGGACATCTTCGCGTGGAAACCTTCTGACATGCCAGGTGTACCTAGAGAACTCGCTGAGCACACTCTCAATGTTGATCCGAAGTTTAAACCGGTCAGGCAGTTCCTTCGGCGGTTTAATGAAGAGTGGCGGAAAGCTATTGATGAAGAGGTGGCCCGGCTCTTGGCGGCCGGGTTCATTGTTGAAGTCTTTCACCCAGAGTGGTTAGCTAACCCGATGCTCGTACTCAAGAAGAACGGCACTTGGAGGATGTGTGTGGATTACACGGACTTAAACAAGGCGTGTCCGGCTGATCCTTTTGCCCTTCCCCGTATTGATCAAATTATTGATGCTACGGCCAGGTTGTGCGCGCTTAAGTTTCTTGGATGCTTATTCCGGATATCATCAGATTAAAATGGCAGTTAAGGATCAGGAGAAGACGGCATTCATCACTCCCTTTGGAGCCTTCTGCTACGTATCTATGCCCTTTGGACTCAAGTGTGCACAGGCGACTTATCAGCGTTGCGTGCAAAACTGTCTTCATAACCAGATTGGGCGCAATGTTCATGCTTATGTGGACGATATTGTGGTTAAGTCCATAAAGGAGGAAACCCTGATAGATGATTGAGAGAAACCTTTGATAATCTCCGGGTTTACAAGATGATGCTTAACCCGGCCAAGTGTGTTTTTGGTGTTCCTGCAGGCAAACTCTTGGGCTTTTTGGTTTCTGACAGAGGCATTGAAGCTAACCCGGAGAAGATCAAAGCTATCACCTCCCTGGCTAAGCCGGCGTGTATAAATGACGTTCAGCGCTTGGCGGGTCGCATCGCTGCTTTAAGCCGGTTTATAAGCCGTTTGGGTGAGAAGGCCATGCCATTATATCAGTTGATGAAGAAAACTGATAACTTTGTCTGGAATGATGCAGCTAATACTGCCTTTGAGGAGTTGAAGAAGCAGCTGGCAGAGCCTCCAGTCCTTGCTGCTCCGGTTGATAAGGAGCCCTTATTATTATATGTGGCGGCGAACACACGAGCCGTCAGTGTGGCTATGGTGGTGGAGCGCAAGGAAGAGGGTAAGGAGCATCCGGTTCAGCGGCCGGTTTATTATGTCAGCGAAGTGCTCATCGAGTCCAAACAGCGGTACCCGCATTGCAGAAGCTTGTTTACGGTGTGTTCATGGCGAGCCGGAAACTTAAGCATTATTTCCAGGGTCATCCCATCACTGTGGTCAGTTCTGCCCCTCTTGGTGACATCATTCAAAACAGAGAGGCCACAGGGAGAGTGGCTAAGTGGGCTATCGAGCTGGGACCTCACGGTCTCAAATATGTGCCACGCACTGCTGTTAAATCTCAGGCCTTGGTGGATTTCATCAATGATTGGACAGAGTCACAAGTGCCCGAGCAAAAGCCGGATAACACATATTGGACTATTCACTTCGATGGGTCCAGGCAGTTGGAGGGCTCGGGGGCTGGAGTTGTATTGGCTTCCCCTAAAGGTGACAAGTTCCATTATGTGTTACGGTTGATGTTTCCTTGCACTAACAATGCGGCTGAGTACGAGGCCTTGCTCCACGGTCTTCGGATGGCTAAGGAGATGAGCTTGAGCCGGGTAAGGTGTTTCGGTGACTCAGACTTGGTGGCTCAACAAGTATCAGGCAAGTGGGACTCTAAGGACCCTCTCATGGCGGCTTATCGCCGCGAAGTTGATGCCATTGCTGGGCACTTTCAGGGCTACCAAGTGGAGCACATTGATCGCAGGAAGAACGAGGCGGCTGATGCTCTAAGCCGGCTAGGCTCTCAGCGAAAGCCGGTGCCGCCTAATACTTTCCTGGATGTCCTGTATAATCCTTCTGTTACGCTGCCTACAGAGGAAGACTTGGCTGTCCCTGACCCGGAGGCACGACTGGTGGCGGCTCTCCACATCATACCGGACTGGACAATGCCCTATTTGGCTTACATGACCCGGGGTGAGTTGCCTGAGGATGAAACTTTGGCCAGACAAATAACCCGGCGGGCTAAGTCAATGATTGTTATCAATGGCGAGTTGCATCATCGCAGTGTTACAGGAGCATTTCAGCGTTGTGTCTCCCCTGAGGAAGGTCAAGAGATCTTGCGTGAGATTCACGAAGGGGATTGTGGCCATCACGCCGGCTCAAAGTCTCTTGTGGCCAAGGCTTTTCGCCATGGTTTTTATTGGCTGACGGCTCATGCTGATGCAGAGGACTTGGTCAGTAAATGTGATGGTTGCCAGAGGTTCTCACGACGGGCTCATGTGCCGGCTCAGGAGCTGAGGATGATCCCAATTACTTGGCCCTTTGCGGTCTGGGGGCTTGATATGGTTGGGCCTTTCAAAGGATCCAAAGATAAGAAGACCCACCTATTGGTGGCGGTTGACAAATTTACCAAGTGGGTGGAAGCTGAGCCAGTTAGCAAGTGCGATGCGGCCACGGCGGTTCAATTTATGAAAAAGGTGATTTTCCGCTTTGGCTTTCCGCACAGCATTATAACTGACAATGGCACCAATCTATCCAAAGGCGCCATGGAAGAGTTTTGTCAACGAGAGCATATCCGACTTGATGTCTCCTCAGTTGCTCATCCTCAATCCAATGGTCAAGCTGAGAGAGCTAATCAGGAGATTCTGAAGGGTATCAAGCCCCGGCTTTTGGTCCCTTTGCAACGGACGCCGGGTTGTTGGGTGGAGGAGTTGCCCTCCGTGTTATGGAGCATCAACACTACTCCTAACAGGTCTACAGGCTTCACGCCTTTCTTCATGGTTTATGGGGCAGAGGCCGTCCTCCCCAGTGACATCCGTCATGACTCACCTCGAGTGGCGGCTTATGTTGAGGCGGACAATGAACAGGCGCGCCAAGATGCTCTTGACTTGTTGGACGAACAGCGTGATGTGGCCGCAGCTCGCTCCGCGATTTACCAACAAGACCTGCGCCGTTATCATAGTCGCCGGGTTAAAACCCGGGTCTTCCAGGAAGGCGATCTCGTGCTCCGGCTCATCCAGGATCAAACAGATGCGCACAAGCTCTCCCCGCCTTGGGAAGGACCCTTTGTGGTCAGCAAGAACTTGCACAACGGGTCATATTACCTCATTGACATTCGGGAGCATAAAGATTCACGTAAGTCGGAGGAAGAGACCCGTCGGCCGTGGAACATAGCTCAGCTTCGGCCTTACTACACTTGAGCCACCAGCTCTCGTGATGTACATATTTCTCTCAGCCATGTATATATTATGATAAGCAATAAAGCAGGACCTCTGTCCTTTTTTCTCCTCCAAATATGCACGTGTTGTTTTCATTGCAAGATTACATGATGACTTGAAGGAGGATCCGGCTTATGATCGTATTCGAATCTAGCCGTAAGCAATAAGGTCACTTGGGGGCTTCCTGTTCAAACATGGGTCGTATTCGAACCAAAGAGAACATAGCTGTCGATACCCATTTGATTGGCAAAGTGCCGAGCTCATTGGGGAGTTTTCCTTGATCATATTTGAATCATGGTTTCACCCCTTTGGGAACCGACGTGGATCGTATTCGAATCAGCGTCGTTAAACAATTCTTAAAATCACTTGGGGGCTTCCTGTTCAAACATGGGTCGTATTCGAACCAAAGAGAACATAGCTGTCAATACCCTCTTGATTGGCATCGCCACACCCACTGGGGGCTATATGATCGTATTCGAATCTTAGCATAACCCCTTTGGGCCGGGTCTCTGGTCGTATTCGAACCGGAAGCCCCTAAGTTCTTCTACTTTATAGTCAGTTCTTGTCTGATTATTTCAACGTGTGTACGGCCGGGTCTCACTTTGCCGGCTTTGGCTTACAGTATTAGCTGAACACAATGGGTGTTATTAAGACAGGTAAACCGGACTTGCGGTACCAACCTTACCACCCGGGTTATTTGAGCCGGAAGTATGCTTGCAGGCCGCTAAGTATGTTCTTACGGCTATCTTAAGGATATAATTGAAGACCAGTCCTTTTTGATTCATATTCCGGGTTATATATCTAAAACTTATGATTCTCAGGGCGGTAAAGCCGCCTCGAGACTTGTGATTTGCCCTTCTATGCAGGATAGTTAACAGGCAACTATTTTGAGATTAAGGAAAACAAAGGATTGATTATGACCCGGAGAAACATAAAGGAGACAACTTCATCAGACTTTAACATTCAAGGCGTGCACGATGGCACGACAAAGATAAAGTGTTGGTCCTACTCTATTACAAAGACTCATTGAGTCCAAAAAGGAGAGGCATTGATTGATAAGCCGCCAGCTGAGTTACAACGCTTGCTGAGTTGAGGTCTCCGGCTCGTTCCTCTCTTCTCCTCCGGTTGATCCCAAGACCTGGAAAGTTGATGACTTCCAGTCGATGCCGCTGAGAGCTTCGAATTGGGCTTCCTCGTCAATTAACCCGGCCGGGTCAATCTCCGGGGCGAAAGTGTGCTGACGAGCCGGCGGGATCAAGTTGAGGGCTTCATAGCGCGGAGTAGGGATCCTCTGATTTTCTGCGTCGTAGCCCGGCTGATACTCGGACAAATCTGTATCGTTGCCAATAAGAGTGGCCACCGGGCGTACGGCCTTCACGCAAGCTGCGAAGTCCTTCTGATCAAAGGCGGTGCCGTCTTCCTTCAGACTTGGATAGCCGAGGGCGATGTCCGCCGGGTCTAACTCTGGCAAGAACGCCTTGGCCCGGCTCAGCGCAGCGATCGCTCCGGCTCTTGCAGAGGCCCGTCGCAGCTCTTGGATCCGTTGAGGCAGAACGGCGAGCCGGCGAAGGACTTCCGCCAGGTGAGTCGGCACCTCGTTGGAGAGGGCCACCACAGCCAAGGCACGTTGTGACCCGGTGTAGAGTTGCTCCACCAGGGTATATACGGCCTTCAGCTTGGTCACCACACTCTGATTCAGGTTGGCACTTCTGGGACCTGTTTAACAGAGTCAGATAAGCCGCCGACAAGGATGAATTATGAGATATAAACATTCTAAACTTGATGAAAGCCGGTGAGACGACTTACCGAAGATTGCGGCCACCATCTGGGACACTTGGCGCTTTAGGCCGGAGAGCTCGGCGGTCTTCTCGGAGAGAGCCTTCTCCGCCTGTTCAGGCCGGTTCACCAATGCGGCCTTTTCTTCGGCCCACGCCTTCCGCTCAGCGTCGAACTCCGTCTTCAGCTTCTCTTGCGCGGCGATGCTGGACACAAACTTGGCGTTTGCCTTCCGGGTCTCCATCTCTTGCATCTTCAGCCGGTTCTTGAGATCAGCAAGGTCAGCCTCAAGCTTCTTGCCAGCAGCCTGTATAAATTTCCGGGTTATGGCATGAACAATTACTCTACAAATTTAAAGTCCCAAGCGTTTTCCAAGCAAAGACACTTGGCACTTGGGGGCTAATGAATATTGAACGTTTCTATCTACACTTTGCCGGTTCAAATGGAGTAAGCCGGAACCTAAGTCTACAACATACTCAATCATAAGTCGTCGACTTGGGGCCTAGCACGGTACGGGTAACTAAGCAGTAAGTAAGAGGACAGAAGAATATTACCTCAGATTTCTGCTGGATCTGGGTCACCATAGCAATCTCTGCGTCCCGGCTCTTGTGCACTTGGCTGACGAAGCCGGAGACGATCTCTCCAATGTTCAAGTTGGAGTAGTCGGTGAGGTCCAGGTTAACCCGGCGTGACTCTAGCAGCTCCCCTTTGGCGGAGCACTTGGCCAGCACGGTAGGTCTCCCCGGCTCAACGAACTCCGTTCGGGTGATTACCACGTCCGGGTCATCAGCTGGGGGAGCCGAGCTGGAGGCCTCCGGGTTAACAGCAGCTTCTGTAGTTGTCTTGGTGGTTGGGGCAGTGGCCTCAGGTGCAGAGGCGGCTGGCGGCTCTTGAGCGGCTGCCTCTGGCTCAGGCAAGTCCGGCTCATCGACCGGCTTGGACTTCTTCGCCCCTTGGTGATCTTGGCCTGGGCACTGAAAGGACAAAAAGATTAAGCATAATAGGTAAGTGAAGACAAAAGTACAACATGAGATGGTTATCATTACCCGGGCACGGTCTTGAAAGCCGGCAGGCTTGACTGCATAGAGTCGCCGGAAGAGGGGGAAGTTTCCTGATAATTTGAGTCAGAAGAGTTGAGCGGTTGACGTATAACACCTGCCAAAGGATGAAAAGGGTACAATTTTGAGATCACCTCGGTCCGGCGTTTCCTCGATGCGTCAGGTAACCCGGAGGAGAGGTCGGTGCTTTTGTCGGTCCGGGTGTGCCGCCGGCTTTCATGCACCTGTCGCTTCAAAATAAATTGAGGGTCTTGATAAGCTAAAGGATGTGAAAAGCTTACTTTCCGGGTTACCCTTCGGATTTTCAGCCTGGGCAAGGGCTCCGAGTCGGAGGAAAATGTCGTTACCTCTTCAACCACCGGGTTACTTGCTCCGGTGTCGTCCTATTGATGAACAAGTATTGATAAGGCGGACAGAAATAAACAACAAAGTACAACAAGGACTTACAGGCTCAGGGGTTACCTCTGACTCGGAGCTGTCGCTTAGTTGCATCAGCTCTGAAGCAGTAGGCCTGTTTCCTTTCTTGCGAGGGGCGGCTTTCTTGGCGGCTTTCTTCGCCTTTCTGGCCTTCTTGGCCGCCTCATGGTCATATTTGACCCGCCAGAACTTATCATCAGCCTGAAAAATACAATGATGATTTCTTAAAACGATTCAGATGACAGTTATATACAGATAAGAGGTTTAGATCAGCGGCTTACCGCTGGGGCTGGGTTGGTCTTGCAGAAGGGGGCTAACCCGGTCCTTCCGCAGTCTGCCAGGCTCTCGTTCAAGAGAGCCTTGGTCATCTCCTCTGCAACATCTTCAGGAAGATCGTTGCGGCTGTGTCTCTGGGGGTCATCCTTTCGGCCCGTGTACTCACACATTAAGCCGGGGCGGCGGCTCAATGGGATCACCCGCCACGAGATCCAGACCCGGACCAGATCGATTCCATTCAGACCATTGCCCAGGAGAGCCTTGATCTTGTTGATGGTGGGGAGCAGAGGTTGGCGCTCCGCTTGAGTCAGCTTGTCTGACAGTGGGTGAGTCGGCTCCAGACGCGAGGGGCGAAAGCCGGGCAGCGGACTCTCATCAGCCGGCGACGTGTCTTGGCAGTAAAACCATGTCAGATTCCAGTCCTTGGGGTGGCTGGGCGGCTCTGCGTAAGGGAAAAGGCAGTCCCTCCACCGCTGGATGGAGATGCCACCTAGCTCCAGACTTGGCCCATTGGCACACTCATTCTGACGGTTTAAATAGAAAAGCTCTCTGAAGAGCAGCAGACTGGGTTCTTCTCCAAGGTAAACCTCGCAGAACACTTGGAAGTTGCAGATATTGGACACTGAGTTGGGTCCTATGTCTTGAGGCCACAGATCGAAGAAGTTCAGAACGTCTCTGAAAAACTTTGAGCCGGGCGGTGCGAAGCCCCGGCTCATATCATCCGCAAAAATCACTACCTCCCCGTCCTTTGGTTGTGGTCTCTCTTCTGACGGGTCAAGGGCACGGTAGGACATGATGTCTTTCTTGGGCAGATAGCCGGACTTGACAAAATCTGCTAAAGTTTCATTGGTGACATTGGACCTCATCCAGTTGCAACTGATGGAGGCTTTAGGAGCCTTGGGAGGCATGGTGACTGTTGGAAACCTATGATACAGGGAAAAATATCCGGTTTAATAATGAGCCAGAGGAGACTTGCAAAGTTAAGGTTTAAGGTGGCGGCTTATGGAGGGGACTAATGATATATGTCTAAGTACATCGGGTTATCTAAGCCGCTGGTGTGCTTGAGGGTAATTCAAATTGTCTACAGCCTTGTTATAAGTGAGCCGGAAAGTTCTACGGTGCGTGGCTTCTCTTAAGTCGGAAGGTTCTACGGCGCGTGTTTTCTTTAAGCCGGAAATGTAAACCGCCATGATTCAATGAGGGCAGTTTTTTACTAAGTGTGGTGAAAACAGGTTTCACACGTAGCGGTGAATATTTTGGATCAAAATGGTCAGGCAAAAGAAAAGGTTGTTAGACCTAGAAACAGACGCGAGGGAGGTTCTTGAGCTCGAATGAGGTCTTTATGCAGTAAAAAGAGGCCTACTTGGATTTGAAATGAGTGCTAAACAGCCGCCGCACTAGTTCTACCCTATACTAAGATCAAAAAGAGGCAGTAAAATTCAAATCTACTGAGGGCCGCGATGAACTACGAAGAACAGAGGAAGAACTATGAAGCCCTAGTGCGGATCTTCCCTATGGAGTAGCAAGGACTCACCGGTGCTGAAGAGGAGCGGAGGTTGCCGCCGTTTGTCTGGACCGAGTCAGGGTGATGAAGCGGCCAAGGTTGACGAAGACCGGGGGCGCGGCGGCGGCGGCAGAGTTCGAGCTCGAGCAGAGGAACAGTGGCGCGAGGAGGAAGAAGGGTGGCTGAAAGGCCCGTCGGGCCGGCCTATTTATAAGGGCGAGCTCATAAGTGGGCGCGAGAAACGAGGAGACCACGGCGTGGTTATCTCCCCACGAAACGCCTCGATTTTCGGGATGGCAGTAAAGATAAGATCCGTTGCGGATCTGGTGGAGTAAAAAATGGGCTTAATGGAAGATGACGTCACGGCAGATTACCCGGAGTCCAGAGGATGACGTCACGCCGGGTTATGGCTCTCACACAATGGTAAGCCGGAGGTTTTCTGTCGAAAGAATTGAAGATTGACATGAGCCGGCTCAAATCAATCTGGGGCCTAATGTTGAGGATATAGACCTTAGAGTCACCCGCCAGGAGGGGCCGGGTTACTCATATGGTCATTGCCAGAAGCCCGGAGCCAAGCTTGAAGACGATGGGCCAGAGATGGGCTTAAGACCCGGATATGGCTTAAGGCCCGTAGTTACAATCATTATTATGGTAGAACTTGTAGTGTAAGGCAGGAATAGTTGAGAGTCCGAGGCGGACACTCTTATGAGCCGACCGGGACTCTGAGAACAACTGGGCGTCAACCTCCCTATATAAAGGGACGACCCGGCAGCGGTTTAGGGACAAGAAAGATCTCATCGAGAGCCAGGCATAGCAGTTAAGCTCCCTGGTCATCGAAACCCTAATCAATACCACCTCAAACTGGACGTAGGCTTTTACCTTCACCGTAAGGGGCCGAACCAGTATAAACCCTCGTGTTCCTTGTCCCACTTAACCCCTTCAAGCTTCCTAGTTGCGATGGCTCCACGACTAAGTCCTAGCTCGAGGACATCTGCCGTGACAATTCCACGACAAGTTTGGTTGAATCTGATCCTTTCCATGGTTATGAAACTGAAACTGTTGTGGCACATCTTACTAAGTTGAATGACATAGCCACCCTTTTTGCTCATGATGAGAAGATTTGCTATTACTATATTCTCAAATTATTTCTGTTCTCATTAAAGGGTGATGCTAAAGCTTGGTACAATACTCTTGCTCCTGGTTGTGTGCGTAGTCCCCAGGATATGAGATATTACTTCTCTGAAAAATATTTTCCTGCTCATAAGAAACAAGCTGCCTTACAGGAAATATTTAACTTTGTGCAAATTGAAGAAGAGAGTCTCCCACAAGCTTGGGGGAGGCTTTGCCAATTGCTTAATGCTTTGCCTGATCACCCTCTTAAGAAAAATGGAATACTTGATATCTTCTATAATGGACTAACCGATGCTTCTAGGGATTTCCTAGATAGTTGTGCTAGTTGTGTTTTCAGGGAACGAACTACTGGGTAAGCTGAAGAATTATTGAATAACATATTGAAAATTTATGATGATTGGACTCTTCCTGAACCACCGCCTAAACCCACTCCAAAGAAGAGGGGTATATTATATCTCAGTCCTAAAGATATGCAAGAGGCAAAGAAATCTATGAAGGAAAAAGGTATTCAAGCTGAGGATGTCAGAAATTTACCTCCTATTGAAGAAATACATGAGCTTGATACACCACCACCTAAGGTGGTAGAGGTAAATTCTCTAATGAAATTCAATAATAATGACAATCCTCACAATATGCACCCTAGCCAATGCCTTTATGAATTTTAAAACTATATTAGAAAACAAGATCACTTCAATACAAATGTTATGAAACAGTTGAAATACAATTCTCATTTGATTGCTCGCTTGAGTGACTTGTTATTTAGAATCTCAATTGATGTTAGAGGTGTGGGAAAGCATGCTTCTATGGTTCGAACTCAGTTAGAACAAGTTGCTAAATCTCAAAGAGAGTTGTTAGATGAAATGAACAATAATATCAATGATCATGCTGTTAGAGTAATGACTAGAGGCGGTAGAATGACTCAAGAACCACTTTATCCTGAGGGACACCCAAAAAGAATTGAACAAGACTATCAAAGAGTTAACACTGATGCACGTAGTCCTTCTAAAAAGAAAAGGGAAAAGAAAAATGATAGGACTTTGTATGTCTCTAGTGAACCTGAAGTAGAGAAACCTCCTGATAATGACAATGAAGTTTCTATCTCTGATGCTGAAACTCCATCTGGTAGTGAACACTCACCTTCTGATAATGAAAAAGATAATAATGAGGTTCATGAAGACACTCAAACAAATAATAAAGAACCAGATAATGATGTTGAGATAGAACCTGTAGTTGATCTTGATAACCCACAACCCAAGAATAAAAGATATGATAAAAGAGACTTTATTGCTAGAAAACACGGTAATGAAAGAGAACAGTGGGTTCAAAAACCTATGCCCTTTCGACCTAAGACAACTAAAAAGAAAGATGATGAAGAATTTGAACGCTTTGCTGAAATGCTGAGGCCAATCTTTTTGCGTACTCGCTTGACTGATATCTTAAAAATACCTCCTTATGCAAAATACATGAAAGACATCATCACCAATAAGAGAAAAATACCGGAAGCTGAAATCTCCACCATGCTTGCTAATTATACTTTTAAAGATGGAGTACCTAAAAAACTTGGAGATCCGGGAATACCAACTATACCTTGCTCCATCAAAAGAAATTATGTGAAAACTGCTTTATGTGATTTAGGAGCTGGTGTTAGTGTTATGCCTTTCTCTTTATATAAAGGACTTGGTTTGAATAAACTCACACCTACTGAAATATCTTTGCAAATGGCTGACAAATCAACTGCCATACCTATCGGTATTTGTGAGGATGTGCCCGTTGTTGTTGCTAATGTTACTATTTTGACTGACTTTGTTATACTTGAGATGCCCGAGGACGACAACATGTCGATTATCCTTGGTAGACCCTTCTTGAATACTGCAAGGGTTGTTATTGATTGCAATAAAAGCAAGATCACTATTCATATCAATGGTAATGAGCATATGGTGCACTTTCCGTAGAAACAATTCCAAGTGAATGGTACTAATGTTATTGAAATATCTCCGACAATCACTATTGGAAGTTTTCAACTACCTCTACCTACTGTTAAAAAGAAATATGAAATGCTTATTGTTGGGGACATTCATATCCCCGTTGAGGTAAATTAGTTATTTACGAAAGTTCTTCGGTTTCATGCTGATCGAGAGTGGTTGTTAATAAGACTTGATGAACCTTATTAATGGATCATTTTTGAGAGGTATGAAGTTGATGAATTTAGTAAGCACTACCTTCTATCCCTACCTTTTGTTTTCTGTTTTTTATTAAGTTAAATAAAATAAAATGCCATGTTTTGTCTGTTTTCTGATTTTTCCTGTGCAATAAAAAATGACCGAAAAATATAAGTTCTCAGAATGCTCTGAAAATTTAATACGATTTTTTCTGAATATTTGAGAATTTTTGGTGCAAATAACATCAAAAGGAGGTGCACCAGGTGGGTACAACCCACCTGGGCGGGTCAGGACCCCCAGGCGTGCCCTGGTGCGTTGTGGTCCCCACGTGGGCCCCCTCACTTATCTCTTCATACCACATCATCTCCTACCTCCAGAAAAAAAAATCACCATTGCTCTCTCTCTCTCTCTCTTGTGTTCTTGCTCTCAAACCCGCGGATTTTGATCTCTTTGCTCGAAGCTCCATTTCCGAAACTGTTTCGGGGGATTGTTGCTTGGAAAAAGATGAATATCTCTGACAGTGATCTCCAAACCTGGAGATTGGCGGAAGTACGGCTGTGCGAATGGCCGCATACCCCGTTCATGGAAGGGGCTGGAATCCTTCAAGAGTTTGCACAATATGCTGGTATGCCGACCTCACCGACTTCATCACAGCTGAGTGTGAATAGTGTCATATCCTCACAAACACCTTTATGCAAACTTTTACTTTCCTTCCTAGGAATAATCCTCCTGAGGTGCAGTTTAATTTATATGCTGAGCCCCATTAGATACCGTTTACTGAGTTCTATGAAATATGCTTGCTTCCTTCTGATGGTGGTTTGGTAGAGCCTAGGCCTGCAGAGTTTGAAGCCTTTTATCGTACCTTGACAATGGGTGATGAGAGAGGGGTGTCGGGTATCACCACCGCTGGCTTGCATTTTCCTGTTGTTCATTATTTAATATTTTCATTGCAAAATGCTTGCTTGCTAGAGAGAAGGTGGGTGCACTCAGTGCCCCAGACCTTGCTGTCTTACGTCGTGCACTTGAGGGAGACAACACTTATAGCTTGGGGGCTATTGTGGCACGTCGCCTTCACATTAATGAATCCAAGGGTAAAATACATGGTGGTATTTACACTACTCGTTTGGCGGCTCGCTTTAACGTTGAGATACGCCTGCATGATTATCCTCTGCCCAAGATTTACCTAGATCGCGCAGCCATGGAGCACCACCAGTTTATTGCTACTGATTACCCTCACATCCCTATTCTGTATAACTTGGTTTTTAGTGTGAGAACTCGTGATATTATTCCATTGCCTGCTCCTGCTTTCTTTGATCTTGTTGCCAGGGGCGGATATAGGATTATGCATGCGGATATCATCACCTACCAAAACAACCAGGCTGCAGTAGAGGAGGAGCCTCAGTAGTGGGATCCATGGATGCCCGCTCCTCAGCAGTTCTACAATGAACCCCATGGTTTCTTCAACTACTGACTGATCACCAAGTTAGGCCAAGAGCCTAAGCTTGGGGGAGTACGTATTCCCACCAACATTACATTCATGTTTACACATTTCATTCCAGTTGTCGGTATCCTCACCTTTTCATTGTATTATCCATGTTAAATTTATGTTCTCGCTTTCTTCTTGTGTGTTTGAAAAACTTGAGAAAATACAAAAATATTTCCTGCTTCTTTTTAATTTTCTTTCTAGAGTAGTTAGCTGTAGGCTGTAGCACTAAAAAGAAAACCCAAAAAGATTTCCTTGTTCTTCTTTTCTTATTGGGAGCTTTCCCGCGTAGATAGTTTTTCTTGTTTTTGCTTTTCCCTTTTATTTGCCTGTTCTAGAAAACCAAAAACTCCAAAAATATTTCAGTGTGTTTCTCTGAATTTCTTTTCTTTTTATTTGAGTCATGCCGAGGAGAAGACCACGATGAATATGTTGAGTGGCTCTCATATGCATAATTGTAGATCTAACAAAGAGCCCATATTACCTTGTCTTCTCCTGTTGAATAAAATGTTTGCAGATTCCAGCTTAGTCCACGACACTCTTGCCCTATTATTATTTTCATATCGTTGGGTCGTGCAAGTGAAAGGCAATAATGATGATATTTGATGAACTGGCCCGTGGCAGAGAGAGATGGGTATGAGCTCGACTTGTTCTGTTTTTGTAAATATGTTTAACCTAGTATCCATGATTCAGCCCATTATGATTAAACATGTTTGCAATGACAATTATAGATTATAGTTTCTCATGCCACGCATAAGTAGCTAGGGGTGGATAATGATTTTTCTTGGATATCAACATTGCGTTAAAATGATCGTGATGTAGTATGATGATATGGTATCCTCCTCTGAATGTTCGAGTGGCTTGACTTGGCACATGTTCATGCATGTAGTTGAATCAAAACCAACATAGCCTCTATGATATTTATGTTCACGGTGTTCATATCCTACCCATGCTAGTGTCCAATGTTACTTATGCATAATGCATTTTCATGACCGTTGTTGCTCTCTAGCTGGCCGCTTCTCAACCTAATTGCTAGCCTTCGCCTGTACTAAGTGGGAATTCTGCTTGCACATCCAAAATCTTAAACCCAAGTTATTCTAGACGAGTCCACATACCTACCTATATGTGATATTACCCTGCCGTTCTGAGTAAATTTGCATGTACCATCTCTAAAAACTTCAAATAAATATCCTTTTTGTGTGCCTAGTGTTGGGGAACGTAGCATGCAATTTCAAAAAAAAATCCTACGCTCACGCAAGATCTATGTAGGAGATGCATAGCAACGAGAGGGGGAGAGTGTGTCCATGTACCCTCATAGACCGAAAGCGGAAGCGTTAGGTTAACGCGGTTGATGTAGTCGAACGTCTTCGCAATCCAACCGATCAATTACCAAACGTACGGCACCTCCGAGTTTAACACACGTTCAGCTCGATGACGTCCCTCGAACTCTTGATCCAGCAGAGGGTCGAGGGAGAGTTTCATCAGCACGACGGCATGGTGACGGTGATGGTGATGTGATCTGCGCAGGGCTTCGTCTAAGCACTACGTGAATATGACCGGAGGAGTAAATTGTGGAGAGAGACGCCGCACACGGCTTGGAACAATTGGTGTGTTTCGAAGGGGTGCCCCCCACATATATAAAGGAGGGCGAGGAGCAGGCCGCCCATGAGGGGGCGCGCCAAGAGGGGGGAGTCCTACTAGGACTCCAGTCCTAGTAGGATTCGCCCCCCCCCCCCTTTCCTTCTCATGGAGGGGGAAAGAGGGAAGGAGAGGGAGAGGGGGAAAGGAAAGGGGGGTTGCGCCCCTTTCCCTTGTCCAATTCGGACAGCCCATGGGGGGGCACCCCTTGTAGGCTCCCCTCTCTCTCCCCTATGGCACATGTTGGCCCATTACTTCCCCGGGGGGTTCCGGTAACCCCTTGGTACTCCGATAAATATCCGAAACATCCCGAAACCATTCCGGTGTCCAAATACTATCGTCCAATATATCAATCTTTACGTCTCGACCATTTCAAGACTCCTCGTCATGTCCGTGATCTCATCCGATACTCCGAAAAAACATCGGTCACCAAATCACATAACTCATATAATACAAAATCGCATCGAACGTTAAGCGTGCGGACCCTACTGGTTCGACAACTATGTAGACATGACCGAGACACCTCTCCGGTCAATAACCAATAGCGGAACCTGGATGCTCATATTGGTTCCCACATATTCTACGAAGTTCTTTATCGGTCATACTATAATGACAACATACATTATTCCCTTTGTCATCGGTATGTTACTTGCCCGAGATTCCATCGTCGGTATCTTCATACCTAGTTCAATCTCGTTACCGGCAAGTCTTCCGTTATGCATCATCCCGCAACTAACTCAATAGTCACATTGCTTGCAAGGCTTATTATGATGTGCATTACCGAGAGGGCCCAGAGATACCTCTCCGATACTTGGAGTGACAAATCCTAATCTCGATCTATGCCAACCCAACAAACACCTTCAGAGATACCTGTAGAGCATCTTTATAATCACCCAGTTACGTTGTGATGTTTGATAGCACACAAGGTATTCCTCCGATATCCGGGAGTTGCATAATTTCATAGTCGAAGGAATATGTATTTGACATGAAGAAAGCAATAGCAATAAAACTGAACGATCAACATGCTAAGCTGACAGATGGGTCTTGTCCATCGCATCATTCTCCCTATGATGTGATCCCGTTCATCAAATGACAACACATGTCTATGGCTAGGAAACTTAACCATCTTTGATTAACGAGCTAGTCTAGTAGAGGCTTACTAGCGACACTGTGTTTTGTCTATGTATCCACACATGTATCAAGTTTCAGGTTAATACAATTCCATCATGAATAATAAACATTTATCATGATATAATGAAATATAAATAACAACTTTATTATTGCCTCTAGGGCATATTCCCTTCACCTGGATCGTTCATGGAACGATAGGAGGTGGTTGGTATCTTCCATGCTAAGCGGGTTCTTCTCAGGTCGAGTGTTTATTCACTCGCCATTGCACGAGAAAAGGGGCGGTAATAGGGATGCTCAGTCCCAAATTGCAAAAAGAACATACAAATAATCAAACAAAATCTCCCAATGGAGTAATAACATTTACTTTATCGCTTGGGAACCGCTACTAATGTGTTTAGCATGGAAGATATTGATAACTGATGGTCGTGAAGTGAATAAGAAGGGTGCATATCTCAAAATATCATTTACCTCTGTTTTAAAAACCTGAGCTCTGGCACCTCTGCAAATCACGGCTTCCCTCTGCGATGGGACTATCTATTTACTTTTATGTTGTGTCACCACCTTCTAAAATAAGCGCCATAACCTGAGAGCACTGCTATCATGCTGATGCATTGTGTGTAGCTAATGTTGGGTGCATCATGACTCGATCTTTTCTGCCATGAATTACAATGTTTAGTCACTGCTTGAACTTTGCAGGTGCTCTGCATTAATGTTCTGCGGTCTCAGAAAGGGCTAGCGAGATACCACTATTGTCATATTATATCATGGTTGTTTTGATAACGTGTTGCCGTTTGAGATATCTTATTATTGCCCTCTAGGTGATTATGTCATTGATATGAGTTAATATAATTTTTAAGAGTTATTGTCTGCATGGTTAGTTATAATGTTGGCTGAAAACCTGGGTGTTGTTTAAGCCTATTTATGCAAACAAGAGCAAAAGAGTTCGTAAAAGTTTTTCTTTTTCACTTTCAGTTTATCAACTGAACTGTTTGAGGACAAGCAAAGGTTTAAGCTTGGGGGAGATGATACATCTCCAACGTATCTACTTCTCCGAACGCTTTTCCTCTTGTTTTGGACTCTAATTTGCATGATTTGAATGAAACTAACCCCGGACTGACGCTGTTTTCAGCAGAACTACCATGGTGTTGTTTTTGTGCAGAAATAAAAGTTCTAGGAATGGAACAAAACTTTGCGAGGAATTTTTACCCAATAAAAGAGAATTTCTGGAGCCAAGAGCCACCTGAGGGGGGACCTGGGTGGGCACAACCCACCAGGGAGCCCCTGCCCCACCAGGCGCGCCCAGGTGGGTTGTCCCCACCTGGTGGCCCCGCAGACCCTGAAACCGATGCTATAAAATCCTATTTTTCCAGAAAAATTCAGGGAGAAAGAATTATCACCATCCACAAGACAAAGCCGCCGGCACCTCCTGTTCTTCATCAGAAGGCCAGATCTGGAGTCCTTTTGGGGCTCCGGAGAGGCGGATCATTGTTCTTCGTCATCACCAACCCTTCTCCATTGTCAATTCCATGATGCTCCCCACCGAGAGTGAGTAATTCCTTCATAGGCTCGCTGGTCGGTGAGGAGTTGGATGAGATTCATCTGTAGTCTAGTTAGTTTTGTTAGGGCCTGATCCCTAGTATCCACTATGTTCTGAGATTGATGTTGCGATGAATTTGCCATGCTTAATGCTTGTCACTTTGGGCCGGGGTGCCATGATTTTAGATCTGAACCGTTTATGTTATCACCATTAATTATATCTATGTTCTAGATCCGATCTTCCAAGTTATAGTCACCTACTACGTGTTATGATCCGGCAACCCCGGAGTGACAATAGTCGGGACCACTCCCGGTGATGACCTTAGTTTGAGGAGTTCATGTATTACACGTGTGTTAATGCTTTGTTATGATTCTCTATTAAAAGGAGGCCTTAATATCCCTTAGTTTCCAATTGGACCCCGCTGCCACGGGAGGGTAGGACAAAAGATGTCATGCAAGTTCTTTCCATAAGCACGTATGACTATTTACGGAATACATGCCTACATTATATTTATGAACTGGAGCTAGTGCCTTATCGCCATAGGTTATGACTGTCACATGATGAATATCATCTAACAAATTACAGATCCAATGCCTATGAATTTATCTTATATTGTTCTTGCTAAGTTACTACTACTATAGTTACTGTTACACTTGCTGCAAAATCACTGCTATCACTATTACCGTTACTATTGCTACTACTACTATTATCAAAACTATCATACTACTTTGCTACTGATCACTTTGCTGCAGATAATTAATCTCCAGGTGTGGTTGAATTGACAACTCAGCTGCTATTACTTGCAAATATTCTTTGGCTCCCCTTGTGTCGAATCTATAAATTTGGGTTGAATATTCTACCCTCGAAAACTGTTGCGATCTTCTATACTTGTGGGTTATCAACACCCTAGACTCACGGGGATGGAATTTAAATCCTTTGACAAATGGTTCAGTGAGAGTGTGGTGTTGGTTGCACTTATCTGAAATGTTGGGACCGAGATCGGCATTGTGAACATATTGCTCAAATTCCTCCTTAATGCCCACACTCACCATATAGTCGTCGCATGTACTACAAAAAAAGACACATCCGTGACATTTTGGCCGAATGAATTTTTTTTTCTGTCATGCTTATGACACTTCTATGACGATAATTGTGACAAAACCTGGTATCATTATAGATGTGGTGGGATCCTACTTCTATGAGGTTGACCTACGAGGTTTGGTAGTAACTTGATCTGAAGTTTCATGATCATCATCATTAACTACCTCAATAATTGGTGTAGGCATCACTGGAACTGATTTCTGTGATGAACCATTTTCCAATTTGAGAGAAGGTACAACCACTACAAAAAAAGACACATCCGTGACATTTTGGGCCGAACGAATTTTTTTCCTGTCATGCTTATGACACTTCTATGACGATAATTGTGACAAAATCTGGTATCATCATTGATGTGCTGGGCGCCTACTTCCATGACAAAAAATCATGACAGAAAATGGGCTTTTCGTCCTAGGCGGGCCGGAGACGCAACTGCATGACATTCTTTGGGCCGTCCATGACGGAAAAAACCATGGTAGAAGCGAGGGCGAGGAAAATATTGGGGAGTTCCCGGTTACGATGGGTGGTCGGGGCCGAGGGATGCATGGAGGTTTGCGTGTTTCTCTCATACACGTACGCACGTATGTGTGAGGCGTTGCGTTCTAACTGAACCCGAGCGAGGCGTTGGGCTCTAACTGAACCCGAGCGATTGCACTAGCTACGTTACTGAACCTCGATCGATCCCTTGCTGTTAACTGAACCCGAGTGATTCCTTTGTTACTGCTGCTAACTGAAGCTGATCGATGTTGCCTCTTGATGAACAGTGAGCGTTGTTGTGGGGGTTGGATGAACAGTTCTTGGTGGGTGGGGGTGGATGAACAGGACCCCATGGTAGTGGAGGCCGTTGCCGCTGGATGAACAGGACCCCGATCGAGCCGGTTGGGGATGGATGAACAGGACCCCGTGGAGGATTGGATGAACAGGACCCCGGGGAGGGCTGGTTGAACAGTAGCCGGTGGAGGGCTGGATGAACAGTAGCCCGTGGAGGGGCGGTTGAACAGGACCCCGTGGAGAGGGCTAGTTGAACAGTAGCTGGTGGAGGAGCGGTGGAGGCTGGATGAATAGGAGCCCGTGGATGAAAAGTGGCTGGTGGAGGTAGGAGGGGAGACGCCGTGGATGAACAGTCGCAGGTGGAGGCTGGAGGAGGTCGACGGTGGATGAACAGTAGCCCATGGAGGCAGTCGATGGTGGAGATGAACAGTATCCCATGGAGTCCTGTTTTGTGGTACGCCACACCCCTCCCGATAAACAGGACCCCTGTTTCAACCGTAGCGCTCCAACACAAGTCAGTTTCCTCCATTTTGCGGTACGCCACACCCCTCCCGACCAACAGGACCCCGTTTCGACCGTAGGATGTCCAAGAGAAGTCCATTTCCTCCGTTTTACGGTATGCCAGATGAGGGAGTCCTGGATTAAGGGGTACTCGGGCGTTCGGGCTATGTGACATGGGCCAGACTAATGGGTCGTGAAGATACAAGACAGAAGACTCCCTCCCGTGTCCGGATGGGACTCTGTTTTGCGTGGATGGCAAGCTTAGCGTTCGTATGTAAAGATTCCTTTCTCTGTAAACTGACTCTCTACAACCCTAGGCCCCTCCGGTGTCTATATAAACCGGAGGGTTTAGTCTGTAGAGGCAATCAGAATCATAATCATACAGGCTAGACTTCTAGGGTTTAGCCATTACGATCTCGAGGTAGATCAACTCTTGTAATCCCATATTCATCCAAGATAATCAAGCAGGAAGTAGGGTATTACCTCCACCGAGAGGGCCCGGACCTGGGTAAGCATTGTGTCCCTATCTCCTGTTACCATGGATCCTAAGACGCATAGTTCGGGACCCCCTACCCGAGATCCGCCGGTTTTGACACCGACATTGGTGCTTTCATTGAGAGTTCCTCTGTGACGTCGACGACGGGATTGATGGCTCGCCTTGTTATCAAGGACAGTATCACTTCCGGAGGAGCCCTGGTCTCTGGCCAAACCCTTCGGCTGGCAGCTTTACCATGGCCGCCCGTTCGGCTGTTAAGCCGATGATGACCTCTCAAGTCATCGAAAACCGTCTCTGTGTTGGCCCCGAACACTCCAAACAGATGGATCCGGCAGATTTGTCATCTTTAAACGAACTCCTGGATCGCATCGCTGCCCTGGGGGTCGCTACAGGCTATGATCGGATTGGGCTTAAACCCGATCAGAGAGAAATCAAATCTCCGCCGATCACCCATCAGATAGCGGTCGTAGAGGAGCAAAACAACAACAACTCTTCCCCTATGCTAAAAATAAGCTATGTTGGGATCTCTGAGCTCGAAGAGCCGGATACCCGTCCGCGGGGTGACACCCCCAGTCCTCCGATCTTAGAATCAGGCGTTAAGCCTAGAGAATCATTGGACATCCCGGAGCCCGAACTAATGAGCTCGGAAGTTTTTCAAACTCCGGACTCCATGGTGGGTCAGGGTTCGGATTTAACGCCACCCACCCACCATAAACAATATTCGCCAAGCAATTCCGGTCACCCGGATATATGTGACCTCATGTACGTACGGCAGCAACCTCAGGAAATGGTCCATCACTTTTGGGCCAGATTCCTCCTTGTCAAGGACAGGATTAAAGGTTGCCGCGACGAGGACGCAATTTCAGTATTCTGCAATAATTGCATGGACAAAGGGATCCTCAATGCTCTCAACCACCGTTGCGTATCACACTTCACTGACTTGGCAACCATAGTACAGAAATACTGCGCAATGGAAAGCGCTTGGAAAACTCAGACAGCTCGCTGGGAACTACCGGCTTTCACACCACCTCCCAGGCAGGCAAAAAGGATGCACCCTCATGGCGCACCCAACCCAATGGGCAAGAAAATAAAACCCATTACGGGACGTGGAACCGTTCTTGAGGGATGGATCGAAAAGCCATGCGAAATACACACGACACCGGATACCGAACCAACCCACAGCCTTAGAGCTTGTTGGATACTCCGGCAAGTGGCCAAGAGCTTCGAGGATATCCTCACCAAAAACACATCGGAGCAGTACTCTCCGGAAAATGACGACCTCAGGGTATTGACGGTCTTTGAGACTTTCACTTTAAACAATCGGCGTAAGAGGGCACTACGTGACCTCGCCGAAGTCTGCCAAGTCGCAGCAATAAATCCTTGGAACGACACGGCCATAACTTTTACTGCTGATGACGAACCAAAATTTTGTTCAGTCCGGGCACTAGCCGCCTTGGTTCTCAACCCAATTGTGGATGGCTTTTGGCTCACTAAAGTGCTCATGGACGGCGGCAGTGGGCTGAACCTCATCTACGAGGACACGCTCAATAAAATGCAAATAGATAGAAGTCGCATCGAGCAAAGTAATATGACCTTTCGAGGAATCATTCCCAGTCGGGAAGGAAGATGTGTAGGAAAAATTAAGCTCGACATGGTATTCGGCACGCGGGAAAACTATTGGTCCGAAGAGATAACCTTCCAAGTGGTCTCTTTCAACAGTGGATATCACGCTCTATTGGGGCGAGACGCATTCACGCGTTTTCAAGCCATACCTCATTACGGGTATATGAAGCTCAAGATGCCCGGGCCCAACGGTATTATCACTCTCACCAGTGATCCGGACATAGCACTCCGCGCCGAAAACAAAACCGCATCCCTGGCCCTCGAGGCACTATCTGAGGCCCTCGCAGCCGAAGAGTTAACCGCACTATGCTCCACGGTGGATAGGGACGACATAATTCTTGATAAGTGGCCCAAATCCACCTCCTTCAAACCAGCAGACGAAATTGTCAAATTTTAGGTTCACCCAACGGACCCTAAGAAGACAGCCTCCATCGGGGCACAGCTGGACCCGACAATCGACGCCGCATTACGCGCGTTCCTGCACGAGAACTGGGACATATTCGCCTGGCACCCCTCAGATATGCCAGGAATCCCATGCAGGTTGACCGAACACAGTCTCAATATATTGAAGGGATATAAACAGGTCAAGCAAACACTGCGGCGCTTTTCCGAACCCAAACGACAAGCTATGGGGGAGGAGCTAGCCAAGTTAATTGAGGCCGGGTTCATTAGAGAAATAAAACACCCAGACTGGCTAGAAAACCTGGTGATGGTACCAAAGAAGGACAAATCCTAGCGCCTGTGTGTTGATTTCAAAGACCTCAACAAGGCCTGCCCTAAGGATCCCTTCCCCTCCCCCGCGTCGATCAGATCATTGATGCCACTGCAGGACACGACTCACTGTGCTTCCTCGACGCATACTCCGGATACCATCAAATCAAAATGAAGGAATCCGATCAAGCCGCAACGGCATTCATTACCCCATATGGGCCTTTCTGCTTCAATACTATGCCCTTCGGGCTGAAAAATGCGGGCACCACCTACCAACGCATGATTCAAACATGCCTGGAGAAACAAATTGGCAAAACGGTCAAAGGATATGTGGATGACATCGTCATCAAAACTAAGCACGTTGAGTCACTAATAGACGACCTGCGTCTCACATTTGACAACCTCCGTACATATGACATCAAGCTCAATCCGGAAAAATGTGTTTTCGGCGTCCCCGCTGGAAAACTGCTGGGCTTCATCGTTTCCAATAGAGGAATTGAGGCAAACCCAGCCAAAATCCGAGCTTTGTCACAATTGGCTACACCAACAGACCTCAAGCAGGTCAAAAAACTAGTCGGGTGCGTGGCAGCTTTAAGCCGCTTTATCTCCAGGTTAGGAGAAAAGGCATTGCCACTATATCGCCTGCTCCGACACACCGACCACTTCGAGTGGACGGACGCGGCAATGACCAGAATGGAAGAAATAAAAGCTCTTTTAGCAAGCAACCCAATTCTGGCTGCGCCAAACGTCGGTGAACCCATGTTATTATACATCTCTGCAACACACCACGTGGTGAGTGCGGTGCTCGTCGTTGAACGAGAGGAGGACGGACATAAATTCCCACTTCAGAAACCGGTATACTATGTATCCACTGTCCTCACACCATGCAAATCCCGGTACCCTCATTACCAAAAGATAGCATACGCGGTCTTCATGGTATCCCGGAAGCTACGACACTACTTTCAAGAGTGCTCGATCATGGTGGCTTCCAAAGTACCACTCAATGACATAATAAACAACCGCGACGCTATAGGCTGGATTGCTAAGTGGGCCATTGAGCTTTTGCTATTCGACATAACATACAAACCGCGCCGAGCCATCAAATCCCAAGTATTGGCTGACTTCGTCGCCGAATGGACAGAGGGCGAACTCCCTAAAGAGTACGGTACATATTCCAACTGGGTCATGCACTTCAATGGCTCTAAAATGCTGGCCGGTTTAGGAGCGGGTGTCGTCTTAACGTCCCCCACAGGAGACACAGTCCGATACGTACTCCAAATATTATACACAAACTCCAACAACACAGCCGAATACGAGGCCTTATTGCACGGTCTTTGGATGGCTGTCTCCATGGGCATACAACGCCTGGAGGTGCGTGGGGATTCAAACCTCTCAATATCCCAAATAAACGGAGACTTCGACACAAAAGATCCGAAGATGTCGGCCTATCGTAACGCCGTACTCAAAATATCAGCTCGGTTTGAGGGACTCGAGTTTCATCATGTGGCTCGAGAAAGTAATCAAGCGGCGGATGTCCTTGCTCGCATGGGCACCAAGCGTGACCCCGTCCTCCCTAACATCTTTGTGGAAAGGCTCTTCAAGCCATCTATGGCGTGGCAAGATGAGAGCGACAACACTAGTCCACATCCAATTATAGCCCCAGATTCCGAACACAACACCGATGTCATCGGGGGCTCGGCCACCGAAATAACACCATCAGCCCATCTAATAATGGCAGTAATTGCCCCATGGACCGAACCCTTCTTGGCCTACCTCAATAGGCGAGAGCTCCCTGAGGACCAGAATGAGGCCCGATGCATCGTTCGGCGTTCGAAAGCCTACAAGGTTCATGAAGGAGAGCTCTACAAGAAGAGCGCTACCGGAGTCCTTAAAAGATGTATCTCCGAAGAAGAGGGATGCCAGCTCCTGGCCGAAATACATGTTGGCCTCGGCAGTCACCATGCCGCAGCTCGGGCTCTTCTAATTAAGGCCTTCCATACTAGTTTCTATTGGCCGACGGCCCGAGCAGAGGCACAGGACCTTGTCCAACATTGTGTAGGATGCCAACTTTTTGCCAATCAAAGCCATATGCCGCCTACCGCTCTACAAACAATCCCCATTACTTGGCCTTTTGCAGTCTGGGGGCTTGACATGGTCGGACCCCTTACAGGGGGAAGCCATAAGAAAAAATACCTGCTGGTCATGGTAGATAAATTCACTAAGTGGATAGAGGCCAAACCAGTTAAAATGGCCGAAGCCGGACCAGTGATAGACTTTATATCTGGTATCCTACACCGTTATGGTGTCCCACACAACATCATCACCGATAACGGCTCCAATTTTACAGCCGACGAAGTGAAAACCTGGTGTGCTAACCTTGGCATCAAGCTCGATTATGCCTCCGTCTATCACCCACAAACAAACGGTCAAGTCGAACGAGCTAATGGTCTTATCAGGAGCGGCATTAAGCCCAGACTAGTGCGGTCTTTGAAAGAATCAGACAAACACTGGGTCGAGGAGCTCGACTCCGTACTCTGGGGGCTGCGGACCACGCCCAATCTGACTACCAGTTACACACCATTCTTCATGGTGTTCGGCGCAGAGGCTGTTTTTCCCTGCGACATCATTCATGACTCACCTCGAGTGCGCATGTACGAAGAGAGAGAAGCCGAGCTTGATCGGCAGGACAGTCTAGATGCCCTGGAGGAGGAGCGTGACGTTGCAAAAGCCCGTTCCGCATTCTATCAACAACAAGCTCGCAGATATCAAAGCAGAGAAGTGTGGGCCAAGACTTATAATGTTGGTGAACTTGTTCCATGCTTGCCAGAAAAGAAAAAGGACAAACTCAAGCCCAAATGGGAGGGTCCCTTCATTATAGATGAAGTTCTCAATGGAGGTGCGTACCACCTGCTTGATGCATCAGATAATCGCTTAGAGCCGAACCCGTGGAATGCCGCCAGACTCCGAAGATTCTACGCCAGAGCCAGACTCATTGTTCGTTTTCTTGTTCTTCTTTTTACATTTTCCTCTCTTTAAATTTTTTCAGCTTTATAGCTCTTATGCGGCTAGACCGCACACTTATGAGGTACACATCTTTAAATGTACACGCCCATAATACCTGGGGGCTTCTTTTACAGAAGCTTGTTATCATTTTTTGAGCATCAAGCTCACAAACATATGTGTCCTTCTCTCATATGTACCTTTTCTTCGCCATTATATGCACCTTTATGACTTAAGTTTTTGCCAAGCTGGGTTGCCTGGCTCCTGTGCTTATGCCCTACGTTCCTGTTTGTTCGGCTAGGGCATAAAGGGAGCACCTCTGCGATTGTTACAGCCGGGTCATCTGGACGTGTACCTCAAACTGGGTGAAGCTGAAAGCTAGCGTTCTTAAGGGAATAATCGGTCGGCGGACTAAAGACGTTTTACCCTCGTTGCAATGTGAACCCCCAGATACTATATATACTACGATTTTTTTGAATCACAGTTCCGGCATGCATACTAATGCATGTTCACCCAGGGAAAGGAACCCTTAACGGAACTATTCTCCCTGGAAGATGTTTCTTACAATCAACAAGTAATATAACATAGCTAGCCGGATACAACTTGTCTGTTCAAGCAACTATGACCCCTACACCTGGTTTCCACGCATGCCCCGGTATTTATTACCAGTTCGGTATTCAGAAACACTTCGCACCTTTGGGTCCGGAGGCGGAAGCGAAAAGGTCTGCCATGACAATCGTTTTACAATTCGGCTAGGGACAAATCTGTCAATTGAAGTACATAGTCACTTGGAGTCGGAAGCTACTTCTTCCTCTATACCGTCTAACAGGCTGTCTAACCTACAATCCTGTTGTGAAAACTTGGCGGCTATCTTTACTTGGTCATATACCAAGCTTACTGGAATTTCTTTCCCATCTGACCCCCGAGGCCCGACCCGGGCCATATGATTCGGATCAAGTCTGGTGTACCGCATTTTCACCATGGCCCAGGCCTCGCGTGCGCCTTCCCGGCAAGCTGATATCTTCCATAATCCAAAGCGGCGCCAAGCTCCCTTGAATAGCTTCACAAGCTCCTCCATACTTACTGGAGGGGATGCGGATGGCTATAAAGCTTTGGCAACACTCTGCATCGCTTTCCGAGCTCGATCGTGCACTTGGGACAGCTCTTGTAGCAGATCGCCTTGAGATCCGGACATTTCCTCTTCGGGACGGCCAGTCAGTATACCCGCAGACATAAATCTGTTTGCTCATTTCATTGCCGCATTACATGAAGGTAATTTCAAATGCATACTGAATATGCCGCCCCATAGCCTTTTGTTCTCTTTTACGGCGTCTGCTAGCTGGGCTCGCACGTCTTTTAGCTCTTCGCCCAGCAGGGTGTTGGAATCCTGAAGCTTGTTCTTATCATCCCTGGTCCGCGTCAACACATGTCCGCCAGCGTCCAGTTGCCTTTCGGCATGTTGTTTACCCGCTTGCGCGACCTTCAGTTCCTCTTTTAGTTGATCTAATGATCCTGCCATGGGAAATACAACAGTATTAACATTACTGGTATATGATTATATTTTTCTAATGGAGGGGAACATTACCAGGCGGTGCCTCCTAGGACTTCTCCAGTTCGGCGGTAACAACAGCTAGCTGGGTCCGACACTTTTCCAGCTCATGAGACAGCATGTTGTTCTTCTTCGTGAGTGCCTAATTATACAATGATCCTTAAATCAGTTGTTTCAACTGCTTTAAGTCTCGGGGGCTACGGGTATATGATTACCAGATATGTACAATACGTACTTACACACATATCTTTTAAATGCTGGTCAATGGCTCTCGTACGCCCATCCCAAGCAGCTCGGATGTACGCATCAGCCGAGCTGAAGGCATTGAACGCCTCTTTAGTAAAGTTGGGGTCGTGAAGAGTGGCTCTTCGGCGCTGATGATTCATGCCGCTCTCTACTTCAGAGTTCGTGATAGATACATGATGACCCACAAGTATAGGGGATCTATCGTAGTCCTTTCGATAAGTAAGAGTGTCGAACCCAACAAGTAACAGAAGGAAATGATAAGCGGTTTTCAGCAAGGATTCTCTGCAAGCACTGAAATTATAGGTAACAGATAGTTTTGTGATAAGATATTTTGTAACGAGCAACGAGCAACAAAAGTAAATAAAGTGCAGCAAGGTGGCCCAATCCTTTTTGTAGAAAAGGACAAGCCTGGACAAACTCTTATATAAAGAAAAGCGCTCCCGAGGACACATGGGAATTATCGTCAAGCTAGTTTTCATCACGTTCATATGATTCGCGTTCGGTACTTTGATAATTTGATATGTGGGTGGACCGGTGCTTGGGTGCTGTCCTTACTTGGACAAGCATCCCACTTATGATTAACTCCTATTGCAAGCATCCGCAACTACAAAAGAAGTATTAAGGTAAACCTAACCATAGCATGAAACATATGGATCCAAATCAGCCCCTTACGAAGCAACGCATAAACTAGGGTTTAAGCTTCTCTCACTCTAGCAACCCATCATCTACTTATTACTTCCCAATGCCTTCCTCTAGGCCCAAATAATGGTGAAGTGTCATGTAGTCGAAGTTCACATAACACCACTAGAGGAGAGCCAACATACATCTCATCAAAATATCAAACAAATACCAAATTCACATGACTACTAATAGCAAGACTTCTCCCATGTCCTCAGGAACAAACGTAACTACTCACAAAGCATATTCATGTTCATAATCAGAGGAGTATTAATATGCATATAGGATCTGAACATATGGTCTTCCACCAAATAAACCAACTAGCATCAACTACAAGGAGTAATCGACACTACTAGCAACCTACTAGTACCAATCCCAGGCTTAGAGACAAGAATTGGATACAAGAGATGAACTAGGGTTTGAGAGGAGATGGTGCTGGTGAAGACGTTGATGGAGATTGGCCCCCTCCCGATGAGAGGAGCGTTGGTGATGACGATGGCGATGATTTCCCCCTCCCGGAGGGAAGTGTCCCCGGCAGAACAGCTCCGCCAGAGCCCTAGATTGGTTCCGCCAAGGTTCCGCCTCATGGCGGCGGAGTCTCGTCCCGAAAGCTTGCTTATGATTTCTTCGGACGAAAGACTTCATATAGCAGAAGATGGGCACAGGAGGGCCAACAGGGGGCCCACGAGGCAGGGGGCGCGCCCGGGGGGTAGGGCGCGCCCCCACCCTCGTGGCCAGGGTGTGGTCCCCCTCTGGTATTTCTTCTGCTCAATATTTTTTATTATTTCCAAAAATAACTTCCATGGAGTTTCAGGACTTTTGGAGTTGTGCAGAATAGGTCTGTAATATTTGCTCCTTTTCCAGCCCAGAATTCCAGCTGCCGGCATTCTCCCTCCTTATGTAATCCTTGTAAAATAAGAGAGAATAGGCATAAGTATGGTGACATAATGTGTAATAACAGCCCATAATGCAATAAATATCGATATAAAAGCATGATGCAAAATGGACGTATCAACTCCCCCAAGCTTAGACCTCGCTTGTCCTCAAGCGGAAGCCGATAACGATAAATATGTCCACATGTTTAGAGGTAGAGGTGTCGATAAAATAAAATACGGACATGATGGCATCATGATTATTCTCATAACAGCAACATATATGGATAATGTCATATGGTTTCTTATGCTCAAGTAACAATCTATTCACAATGCAAAGTATGAATCAAAAACTTCATTAAGAACCAACAAACTATAATCTCCGTCATTGAAGCAACTGCAATTTTCATAACATAAGAAAGAGTCTATGTCAGAGCTCTTCAGCAAGTCCACATACTCAACTATCATTTAGTCTTTCACAATTGCTAACACTCACGAAATAATTGTGGTTACGGAGTTTTAATCGGACACAGAGAAAGATAGGGGCTTATAGTTTCGCCTCCCAACCTTTTACCTCAAGGGTAATGTCAACAATAATAGTTCATGCTAACTTACATCCAATTAGATATATATGTCAGGATCTTTCCAACACACTGTGCTTGCCAAAGGATAAAATGTAAAAAGGAAAGGTGAAGATCACCATGACTCTTGCATAAGGTAGAAGATAAAAGTAAAAGATAGGCCCTTCGCAGAGGGAAGCAGAGGTTTCCATGCGCTTTCAGCGTTGGATGCACAAAATCTTAATGCGAAAGAATGTCACTTTATATTGCCACTTGTGATATAGACCTTTATTATGCAGTCCGTCGCTTTTATTTCTTCCACATCACAAGATCGTATAAAGCTTATTTCCTCCACACCAATCAATCATACATATTTAGAGAGCATTTTTTATTGCTTGCACCGATGACAACTTACTTGAAGGATCTTACTCAATCCATAGGTAGATATGGTGGACTCTCATGGCAAAACTGGGTTTAAGGGTTTTCGGAAGCACAAGTAGTATCTCTACTTGGTGCAAAGAATTTGGCTAGCATGAGGGGGAAAGGCAAGCTCAACATGTTGGATGATCCATGACAATATACTTTATTTCAGATATAAGAAAACATAACCCATTACATTGTCTTCCTTATCCAACATCAACTCTTTAGCATGTCATATTTTAATGAGTGCTCACAATCATAAAAGATGTCCAAGATAGTATATTTATATGTGAAACCTCTCTTTCTTTATTACTTCCTATTAATTGCAACGATGACCAAAGCTATGTTTCTCAAGTCTCAACAACTTTTACTCTTTCTATGTGAAGTCATTACTCTTCATAAGATCAATATGATCTCTTTGTTTCTTTTTATTCTTTCTCTTTTCTTTTATTCCCTCAAGATCATAGCAAAATAATCAAGCCCTTAACTCAACACTAATCTTTATTATATAGCTCACGGACTCGATTACATAAAAGGGATCATAAAGCAAAACTCAAGACCAGATCATACTAAAGCTTTATTCTACTAGATCAAAATATTACTAAAAAGGATCAAACTAAGAAAAAGGTAAAGATAAGAGTGTGATGGTGATACGATACCGAGGCACCTCCCCCAAGCTTGGCAGTTGCCAAGGGGAGTGCCCATACCCATGTGATTATATCTCCTTTGTTGGCGAGGAAGGTGGTGGAGTTGTTGATGATGTGGGCTTGTCGTCCATCTTCCAAGGCATAGGCTCACCATCATAGAAGGATGATCGAGTCTCCGGGATCCTCAAATCTGCAGCCAAACTCATCCTCTTGAATCTATATTCATACTCACAGTTTTGGTTTTGCAGGTCATAGATTTGGGCTTGGAGGTGCTCGATCTTCTCGTGAAGGTTGAAGATGGTCTCCCCAATGTTCTTGGCATCCAGCTTGTGGTTGTTGGTGAACTCCGCGATCATCATGTGGTTGGAATTGAATCCATGTTCCACCATCCCCTGGCACTTGAAAACTTGTTGCTCCATTGCTTCGAGCCTCGTCTCCACACTTCCGATCCCCTTCGATCCCTCAACATCACGGATGTGCAACAACCATCACGCATCTCAATGGTTTGAGGGTGTTGCAGCACCTCCGAGAGGTAAGGGTTGATGACCTTGTTGAAGAACTTGTCCATGGGGCACTTAGAGACGTCATGATGATCTAGATCTGTCAGAAAAATAGCTCGAAACGAAAATGGAGGATATTTGCGTGATACAGGAGTCAAAAACTTCGGGAGATTATATAATGAATTTTTACCGACCAAAATACGTAACGTGCAAGAAAATGGAGTCCGGGGAGCACACGAGGTGCCCACGAGGCAGGGGGCGCGCCCTCCACCCTCGTGGAGGCCTCGTGTCCTTCCCGGACTTCTTCTTATTTTTCTAAATATTCCAAAACGGAGAAAAATTGCCATTAGAACTGTTTTGGAGTCGGTTTACTTACCGTACCACATACCTATTCCTTTTCGGAGTCTGAAACGTTCCGGAAAGTGTCCCTTATGTATTCCTCCGGGGTTACGTTTTCAATAAGGTTGGTTTCAACATTTATAGGATTACCTGAGATATAATGTTTGATTCTTTGACCGTTCACCACCTTCGGATTTGTGCCTTCGAAGTTGTTGATTTTTATGGCACCGGAACGATAGACCTCCTCGATAACGTAAGGACCTTCCCATTTAGAGAGAAGTTTTCCTGCAAAAAATCTTAAACGAGAGTTGTATAGCAATACATAATCACCTACATTAAACTCACGCTTTTGTATCCTTTTGTCATGCCATATTTTAACTTTTCTTTAAACAACTTGGCATTCTCATAGGCTTGGGTTCTCCATTCATGAAGTGAGCTAATGTCAAATAACCTCTTCTCACCAGCAAGTTTCAAATCATAGTTGAGCTCTTTAATGCCCAATATGCCTTATGTTCTAGTTCGAGAGGTAAGTGACATGCTTTTCCATATACCATTTTATATGGAGACATACCCATAGGATTTTTATATGTAGTTCTATATGCCCATAATGCATCATCAAGTTTCTTGGACCAATTCTTTCTAGATCGATTAACAGTATTTTGCAAAATTAATTTGAGCTCTCTGTTACTCAATTCTACTTGACCACTAGACTGTGGGTGATAAGGAGATGCAATTCCATGACTAACATCATACTTAGCAAGAATTTTACGGAAAGCACCATGAATAAAATGTGAACCACCACCAGTCATTAAATATCTAGGGACTCCAAACCTCGGAAAAATAACTTCTTTAAGCATCTTAATAGAAGTGTTATGATCAGCACTACTAGTTGGAATAGCTTCTACCCACTTAGTAACATAATCAACAACAACTAAAATATGTGTATATCCATTAGAGGCAGGAAACGGTCCCATATAATCAAAGCCCCAAACATCAAATGGTTCAATAACAAGTGAATAATTCATAAGCATTTCTTGACGTCTACTAATATTACCAATTCTTTGACATTCATCACAAGATAAGACAAACTTACGGGCATCCTTAAAGAGAGTAGGCCAATAAAAACCGGATTGCAATACCTTATGTGCAGTTCTATCTCCAGCGTGGTGTCCTCCATAAGCTTCGGAGTGACACTTGCGTAGGATCTGTTCCTGTTCATGCTCAGGTATACAACGTCTAATAACACCATCTACTCCTTCTTTATAAAGATGTGGGTCATCCCAAAAGTAATGTCTTAAATCATAGAAAAACTTTTTCTTTTGCTGGTATGTGAAACTAGGTGGTATAAATTTAGCAACAATGTAATTAGCATAATCGGCATACCATGGAGTAGTACTGGAAGCATTTATGACATTTAGTTGTTCATCAGGAAAGCTATCATCAATAGGTAGTGGGTCATCAAGAACATTTTCTAACCTAGACAAGTTGTCTGCAACGGGGTTCTCAGCTCCTTTTCTATCAATAATATGCAAGTCAAATTCTTGTAGCAAGAGAACCCATCTAATAAGTCTAGGTTTAGCATCTTTCTTTTCCATAAGATATTTAATAGCAGCATGATCCGTGTGAATAGTTACTTTAGAATCAACAATATAAGGTCTGAACTTATCACAAGCCAATACAACTGCTAAAAATTATTTTTCAGTAGTAGCATAATTTCTCTGGTCATTGTCTAGAGTTTTACTAGCATATTGAATAACATTTAATTTCTTATCAACTCTTTGCCCTAGAACAGCACCTACAGCATAATCACTAGCATCACACATAATTTCAAAGGGTAAATTCCAATCAGGTGGCTGAACGATAGGTGCAGAAATCAATGCTTTCTTAAGTATTTCAAATGCTTCTACACAATCATCATCAAAGACAAATGGTATATCTTTTTGTAATAGATTAGTCAGAGGCCGAGAAATTTTCGAGAAGTCCTTAATGAACCTCCTATAAAATCCAGCGTGACCAAGGAAACTTCTTATACCTTTGATGTCCTTGGGACATGGCCTCTTTTCAACAGCATCAACTTTAGCTGTATCAACTTCAATACCTCTTTCAAAAATTTTATGCCCCAAGACAATACCTTCATTAACCATAAAGTGGCACTTCTCCCAATTCAAGACAAGATTAGTTTCTTCACATCTCTGCAAAACTCGATCAAGGTTGCTCAAGCAAGCATCAAAAGAGGATCCATAAACGGAGAAATCGTCCATGAAAACCTCACAAATCTTTTCACAAAAGTCAGAGAATATAGCCATCATGCATCTTTGAAAGGTGGCAAGTGCATTACATAAACCAAAAGGCATACGTCTATCAACAGAAGTACCGAAAGGGCAAGTAAATGTGGTCTTAGCTTGATCATCAGCTGACACAGGTATTTGAGAGAAACCAGAATAACCATCTAGAAAGCAAAAATGTGTATGTTTGGATAATCTTTCTAGCATTTGATCAATAAAAGGTAAGGGGTAATGATCTTTTTTAGTAGCCTTATTTAATTTGCGGAAATCAATTACCATCCTATAACCTGTAATAATTCTTTGCGGAATCAATTCAGCTTTATCATTAGGAACGACAGTAATACCTCCCTTCTTAGGGACACAATGGACAGGACTTACCCACTGACTATCAGCAACGGGATGGATTATACCTGCCTCAAGGAGCTTTAGTATTTCCTTTCTTACCACTTGTTTCATCTTAGGATTCAGGCGTCGTTGGTGATCAATAACTAGTTTGGCATCTTTCTCCAAATTTATTTTATGTTGACATAGAGTGGGACTAATGCCCTTAAGATCATCAAGAGTATATCCAATAGAAGCACGGTGCTTCTTCAGAGTTTTCAATAATTTTTCTTCCTCCTTCTCTAAAAGGTTAGCACTAATAATAACAGGATATATCTTCTTTTCATCAAGATAAGCATATTTAAGAGTATCAGGCAATGGTTTAAGTTCAAACACGGGATCACCCTTGGGTGGAGGAGGATCCCCTAGGATTTCAACAGGCAAGTTGTGTTTTAGAATAGGTCCCTGTTTAAAGAACACTTCATCTATTTCCCTTCTTTCATTCATAAACATATCATTTTCATGGTCTAGCAAATATTGTTCTAAAGGATCACTAGGAGGTACGGCAATAGAAGCAAGACCAATAATTTCATCTTTACTAGGCAATTCCTCTTCACGGTGTTGTCTACGAAATTTAGAGAAATTAAACTCATGAGACAAATCACCTAGACCAATGGTAACAACATCCTTTTCGTAGTCTATCTTAGCATTAACAGTGTTTAAGAAGGGTCTACCAAGTATAATGGGACAAAAGCTATCTTGTGGGGAACCAAGAACGAGAAAATCAGCCAGATATTTAGTTTTCCCACATAAGACTTCAACATCTCTAACAATTCCAATTGGTGATATAGTATCTCTATTGGCAAGTTTAATTGTGACATCAATTTCTTCTAACTCAGTAGGTGCAGTATCATGCATAATTCTTTGTAGAAGTCAATAGGTATTGCACTAGCACTAGCACCCATATCACACAAGCCATGATAACAATGATCTCCTATTTTAACAGAAATAACAGGCATGCCTACCACAGGTCTATGTTTATCTTTAGCACAAGGTTTAGCAATTCTAGCAGTCTCATCACAGAAATAAATAACATGCCCATCAATATTATCAGCCAAGAGATCTTTAACAATAGCAATATTAGGTTCAACTTTAACTTGCTCAGGAGGTGTATAAGTTCTAACATTGCTTTTACGAACCACAATTGAAGCTTTAGCATGATCCTTTATTCTAATAGGGAAAGGTGGTTTCTCAACATAAGTAGTAGGAACAATAGGATCATTATAAGTGATAGTCTTTTCTTCGACTTTAATAGGTGCGGCTACTTTTACTTCTATGGGAGGATGATATTTAAACCACTTCTCCTTAGGGACATCAACATGAGTAGCAAAAGATTCACAGAAAGAAGCTACTATCTCGGAGTCAAGTCCATATTTAGTGCTAAACTTATGGAAAACATCGGTATCCATAAAAGATTTAACACAATCAAACTTAGGTGTCATACCTGACTCCTTACCTTTGTCGAGATCCCAATCTTTAGAGTTGCATTTAATTCTTTCCAATAAATCCCATTTATATTCAATAGTCTTCATCATAAAAGAGCCAGCACAAGAAGTATCGAGCATGGTGCGATTGTTATCAGAAAGCCGAGCATAAAATTTTTGAATAATCATTTCTCTTGAGAGCTCATGATTGGGGCATGAATATAAGGTTTACTTAAGCCTCCCCCAATCTTGAGCGTTGCTTTCTCCTTCGCGAGGCCAAAAATTATATATATCATTACGATCACGATGAACAAGATGCATAGGATAAAACTTCTGATGAAATTCCAATTTCAATCGTTTGTAGTTCCATGATCCCATATCATCACATAGCCTATACCATGTCAATGCATCTCCCTTCAAAGATAAAGGGAAGACCTTCTTCTTGATAACATCATCGGGCATACCTGCAAGCTTAAATAATCCACAAACCTCATCCACATAGATTAGGTGCTCATCAGGATGTAAAGTTCCATCTCCTGCAAAAGGATTAGCTAGCAGTTTTTCTACCATACCCGAAGGAATTTCAAAGTAGAAATTTTCCTTTTCAGTAGGTTCAGTAGGTTGAGGAGCAACTCTTTGCTCTACTGGTCGGGGTGAAGATACCCCGAACAAGCCCCTCAGAGGATTACTTCCATAGTAACAAGTGACAGTAAATTTCAGCACACTATATAATTTTTCCTTACCAAATTCCACCTACCAAAGGCGCTTCACTCCCCGGCAACGGCGCCAGAAAAGAGTCTTGATGACCCACAAGTATAGGGGATATCTCGTAGTCCTTTCGATAAGTAAGAGTGTCGAACCCAACGAGGAGCAGAAGGAAATGATAAGCGATTTTCAGCAAGGTATTCTCTGCAAGCACTGAAATTATAGATAACAGATAGTTTTGTGATAAGATAATTTGTAACGAGCAACAAGTAACAAAAGTAAATAAAGTGCAGCAAGGTGGCCCAATCCTTTTTGTAGCAAAGGACAAGCCTGGACAAACTCTTATATAAAGAAAAGCGCTCCCGAGGACACATGGGAATTATCGCCAAGCTAGTTTTCATCACGTTCATATGATTCGCATTCGGTACTTTGATAATTTGATATGTGGGTGGACCGGTGCTTGCGTGCTGTCCTTACTTGGACAAGCATCCCACTTATGATTAACTCCTATTGCAAGCATCCGTAACTACAAAAGAAGTATTAAGGTAAACCTAACCATAACATGAAACATATGGATCCAAATCAGCCCCTTACGAAGCAACGCATAAACTAGGGTTTAAGCTTCTGTCACTCTAGCAACCCATCATCTACTTATTACTTCCCAATCCCTTCCTCTAGTCCCAAATAATGGTTAAGTGTCATGTAGTCAACGTTCACATAACACCACTAGAGGAAAGACAACATACATCTCATCAAAATATCGAACAAATACCAAATTCACCTGACTACTAATAGCAAGACTTCTCCCATGTCCTCAGGAACAAACGTAACTACTCACAAAGCATATTCATGTTCATAATCAGAGGAGTATTAATATGCATATAGGATCTGAACATATGATCTTCCACCAAATAAACCAACTAGCATCAACTACAAGGAGTAATCGACACTACTAGCAACCTACAGGTACCAATCCCGGACTTAGAGATAAGAATTGGATACAAGAGATGAACTAGGGTTTGAGAGGAGATGGTGCTGGTGAAGATGTTGATGGAGATTGGCCCCCTCCCGATGAGAGGAGCGTTGGTGATGACGATGGCGATGATTTCCCCCTCCCGGAGGGAAGTGTCCCTGACAGAACAGCTCCGCCAGAGCCCTAGATTGGTTCCGCCAAGGTTCCGCCTCGTGGCGGCGGAGTCTCGTCCCGAAAGCTTGCTTATGATTTTTTCTTCGGACGAAAGACTTCATATAGCAGAAGATGGGCACCAGAGGGCCAACAGGGGGCCCACGAGGCAGGGGGCGCGCCCATGGGAGTAGGGCACGCCCCCACCCTCGTGGCCAGGGTGTGGGCCCCCTCTGGTATTTCTTCTGCTCAATATTTTTTATTATTTCCAAAAAGAACTTCCGTGGAGTTTCAAGACTTTTGGAGTTGTGCAGAATAGGTCTCTAATATTTGCTCATTTTCCAGCCCAGAATTCCAGCTGCCGGCATTCTCCCTCCTTATGTAAACCTTGTAAAATAAGAGAGAATAGGCATAAGTATTGTGACATAATGTGTAATAACAGCCCATAATGCAATAAATATCAATATAAAAGCATGATATAAAATGGATGTATCAATACATCATCCGAATCCTCAGAAGGAGGATAATCCAGCGGCACTCCTGCGTCAACCCCCGCCCTAGAGGCAGAGTCTGGAACCTGATTGGTGGAGGCGCGACCGGCAGGATCCCTGGACATAGCCGGTGAACACTCTTCATGATAAAAACACAACGGACAATGTGACAGTTCGATGTGACCGCCAGAGGGCATATTTAATGTCATACCTCCTTGATGGAGGCTCGGCCGTGTTGTCGTTCGCCTTCCTCCTCGAAGACCCGCCCGGTGCAGGCGCCGCCCTCTTATGAGACGCCTCTGGTGTGGCATGGCGCGCCGAGCGTTTCCCCTTTAGAGCATGGGACAGTGCGGCGGGTGAGGCATAATGAGGAAGTTCTTTTGGAGGAAATGTCTCCTGATTACTTACATATGAAGCAGGGAAGAGGCCAGGATAATCGGCCATGATGGCTACTTCTGTGCCATCATAGCTCGCCTGGTAGAAGACTCCCTCCTGGAGCTCTACAAATATGTCCAGATCCTCCTCGTATCAGGGATCGAGGTCCCGGTTGTGGTCCTCCGGCTGTGGAGCAGGTCTATGGATCCCTGCGATGACCTTCCGCCATTCCTATTAAAAATGGACGGGTTAATGTCACTCAAACATAATTCAGGGAGAAGATTGAGTAAGGTGGTGGGATTAAAACTCACCCAGTTAGGAGGATTGTACATGGAAAATCCCTCTCGGCGCTTAAGACGAGTAAACTCATCTTTCTCCCCTTTGTACACATCGGCCAATATTGTGGCCAGGGCGGCGGGGGTGTCCGAACCTTTTAGTCCGCAGCGTGAGGCGTCATCTTCCCCATTATAGTGCCACATAGGGAGCCCTCTGAATTGGAGTGGCTGGACACCCCGCGCTATGGAAGTCGCCATTACTCGATTATTGATAATCCGGACTGGGCGAGTGTCCTTATCTTGCCCATTAATTGTTGGACTTCCGCACTATCTTCCTCCTAGAAGCTCTGAGGGCGCCAGCTGTGGCGTTTCTCCAATGGAGCGCTGGAAAATTCGAGAAGGCCCATTCGGACTGGGTCGGGGAGGGCGACATCTTCAATATAAAACCACTCCGAGGGCCACTCTTTGGACGCCTTCTTCGGTGTGCCGGACAGGTATCCGGTCCCAGCTATGCGCCATACCTCGGCGCCGCCCACCTCGAATACCGATCCCTTTTGAGTGCGAGGGACGAGGCAGAAAAGCTTCCTACATAACTCAAAGTGGGCCTCGCAGCCCAGGAATAGCTCGCAAAGAGCGACAAAACCCGTGATGTGAAGGATGGAGGCCGGAGTAAAATTGTGCAGTTGGAGGCCGTGAAGGGATTGACAACCCCTTTATCGCGTTGGTTGCAAGGTTCTTATTTGTTTGTGTAGGTACGAGGGACTTGTGTGTGGCCTCCTACTGGATTGATACCTTGGTTCTCAAAAACTGAGGGAAATACTTACGCTACTTTGCTGCATCACCCTTTCCTCTTCAAGGGAAAACCAAAGCATGCTCAAGAGGTAGCAAGAAGGATTTCTGGCGCCGTTGCCGGGGAGATTTGCGCCAAGTCAAGGCAAGATTTGATCTCCCGTCAACTAGCCATTTGTGGCGCCGTTGCCGGGGAGATCTACGCTCAAGTCAAGACATACCAAGTACCCATCATAAACTCTTATCCCTCGCATTACATTATTTGGCATTTCCTCTCGTTTTCCTCTCCCCCACTTCACCTTTGCTGTTTTATTCGCCCTATTTTGCTTGTCTCTCTTTGCTTGCTTCTTGTGTGTCCGTGTGTTAGATAGTTTGTTTCGCCATCATGGCTAGCCCTCTTCCTTTGTCTCCCAATTTTGAAGTTCTCCACTTCAAACAAAGACAAGGAGAAAACTTAAAAGATGCTTGGTATAGGATGAATGAATCCTATCGTGATTGCACTATAGAGGGAGATTTCAAGATTTTACTTTGTAACTTTTATGTTGGGCTAACCATGTCCCATAGACAACTCTTGGATTTTGCCGCTAAAGGGAGTTTTATTAAAATTGATCCCAGTATCGCGTATGAGATTATAGAGGGAATAGTAGGAGTACTACCCCCACATAAGGGACTTCATCATAGTCACGAAGGAACCCAAGTTTTTGAGAAAATATGCGAGGTTACTAAAATTTTGCAAAAATCTCTTGAACCTCTTAAAAATGTTAGTGGGAACCTTCACCGCATGAATATGTTGATCACTCTTTGCAATAAGCGGTTGAATGCTCTTGATCTAAAGATCTCCGAGTATGAAGGGGAACTTAAGGAACCTCCCGGATCCGAGCATAACCCCATTAAAAAGATAAATACCAAAGATGACAATACCTAGATCTATTCTTGTTTTTATGCCTAGCTAGGCGCGTTAAGCGATAGCGCTTGTTGGGAGGCAACCCAATTTTATTTTTGTTCCTTGATTTTTGTTCCTGTTTAGTAATAAATAACTCATCTAGCCTCTGTTTAGATGTGGTTTTATGTTTTAATTAGTGTTTGTGCCAAGTAGAACCTTTGGGAAGACTTGGGTGAAGTCTTTGCGATCTTGCTGTAAAAAACAGAAACTTTAGCGCTCACGAGATTAGCTGCCATTTTTTACTAGAGACTGCTTTTAGGATGATTATTTTTGCAGATGATTAATAGATAAATTCCTCACGTCCACCAATTTATTTCAGAATTTTTGGAGTTCAGAAGTATACGTTTGATACATATTACTACAGACTGTTCTGTTTTTGACAGATTCTGTTTTTTGTGTGTTGTTTGCTTATTTCGATGAATCTATGGCTAGTATCGGGGGGTATGAGCCATAGAGAAGTTGTAATACAGTAGGTTTAACACCAATATAAATAAAGAATGAGTTCACTACAGTACCTTAAAGTGGTGATTTGTTTTCTTATACTAACGGAGCTCATGAGATTTTCTGTTTAAGTTTTGTATTGTGAAGTTTTCAAGTTTTTGGGTAGAGATTTGATAGATTTTGGAATAAGGAGTGGCAAGAGCCTAAGCTTGGGGATGCCCAAGGCACTCCAAGGTAAAATTCAAGGACAACCAAAAGCCTAAGCTTGGGGATGCCCCGGAAGGCATCCCCTCTTTCGTCTTCATCTGTCGGTAACTTTACTTGAGGCTATATTTTTATTCACCACATGATATGTGTTTTGCTTGGAGCGTCTTACATGATTTGAGTCTTTGATTTTTAGTTTACCATAATCATACTTGCTGTACACACCTTTTGGGAGAGACACACATGAATCGGAATTTATTAGAATACTCTATGTGCTTCACTTATATCTTTTGAGCTAGTTATTTTTTGCTCTAGTGCTTCACTTACACCTTTTAGAGCACGGTGGTGGTTTTATTTTATAGGAATTATTGATCTATCATGCTTCACTTATATTATTTTGAGAGTCTTTTAGAACAGCATGGTAATTTGCTTTGGCTATAAAATTAGTCCTAATATAATAGGCATCCAAGATGGGTATAATAAAAACTTCCATATAGAGTGCATTGAATACTATGAGAAGTTTGATACTTGATGATTTTTTTGAGATATGAAGATGGTAATATTAGAGTAACACTAGTTGAGTAATTGTGAATTTGAGAAATACTTGTGTTGAAGTTTGCAAGTCCCGTAGCATGCACGTATGGTAACCATTGTGTGACAAATTTGAAGCATGAGGTGTTCTTTGATTGCTTTCCGTATGAGTGGCGGTCGGGGACGAGCGATGGTCTTTTCCTACCAATCTATCCCCCTAGGAGCATGCGCGTAGTGCTTGGTTTTGATGACTTGTAGATTTTTGCAATAAGTATGTGAGTTCATTATGACTTGTCGGGTGGTAGGAGCGACATATGCCAACGGGTGGCTTATCATTGTGGGAGCCAGTAAGGCATCGCCGGTGCCTGGAAACGGGATGAGGCGAAGACATGCACGCCGGCGAATCTTACCTAGGTTTGGGGCTCTCTGTGCAGATAACGCCCCTAGTCCTGCTCTGCGGGGTCTCCGCATGATCACTAAATCAACACGAGTAGCTACAAATGCTCCTTGAGCTGTTTGGCTGGACGAAGAAGAAGGGCAAGGCTAGCTCTCCTTTTCTCTCTATGTGGTGTGTGAAACTATATGAGGTCAACCCTTTGCATGGGTGTCCCGGGGGGTTTATATAGGCCTGCCCCCGAGGGGTACAATGGTAATCCGCCCGGGCGCGGCTCCCAGCCGTCAGTGTCTGTGCTCGCCGGCTTCTCCGCCGACCATTGGGGCCCGCCGACTGGTGGGTCCCGCCGGCTGCCGGCCTCTTGGGCGACAGGCCGGCCCCACCGCTTGGGGGCCTTGTCGGCGGCTGGTTACTGTCGCCTCGCCTCTGATGACGAGGGCTTTGTCGAGGTAAGCGTGGCTACAGTGTCGCCGTCTTGCGGGCTCTCACTGTAGCCTCACCTCGTCTTGTCTCCTTAATGAGGCACATGTTTCGAGGGAGGGAGGTAGCCGGCTATTGGGAGCCGGCTACGCCCCCGGACGACTAGGGGAGGCCGGGCCGCCTTCGAGCGTCTCTATGGCTAAACGGGCCCGCCGCCCGCGGGCAGTACTGGCGCCTGTCATGGGTGACATCGAGGTCAACATGGCTACAGTGTCGCGCCGGACGGGAGATGGTTGACCCGTACGACGCTCTGTGGCCATGCCTGTTCTGGGATTCGGGGGTAGTGGGCTGTACTGCGGCCACGCCCCGTCTTATCACCGTTACGTGGATGCAGTCTTGGTGGGTGCAGTCTTGGTGGGTGCAGTCTTGGCCGGCTTCTGGGAGTCGGCTTTCTTCATGGCCGGCTTCTGGGAGTCGGTCCTCTTGGGGCCGGCTTCCTGGAGACGGCCATCTCGTAGCTTTATTTGGGAAGGTTTCTGAGGCCGGGTCGTCTTCTGGTAATTGGCCCTGGGGATAGCCGGCCGGGGGAAGGCGGCCCTATGCTCTGGATGCTTGAAGGCTCGAATGGCCTGATAATTTTTTGAAGAGCCAGGGGGGTCGGTTAGGCTACCCGTGGCCATTTACTCCGACAGTAGTCCCCGAAGCTGGTTGGGCTTCGAGGCTGAGAGGAGGTCGAGAAGCTCGGTCAGCTTCTTATCTTCACGAGCCAGCAGCTGGGAGGTGGCTTCGATTGGGCACGCCGTCTTGGCGAAATTTCTAAAGTCTGAAGGCGGGAGTCGGTTGGTGCGCACACCGGGCTGCGGGCCGGCCGCTCGCCGCCCGCGAACCACATGGCATCCTCCTGCTGAAAAAAGCCTGCCAACCCACGCGCGCAACAGGACGTCGCCGCAGGCCGGGGGCCCACCACTCCTACGCCTAGGCCCGGGCGCGGATTCTCTATGGCCCAAAGCTGTCCGCATGCCTTCCGGCGGCGGTTTCCGCACGCCGTTAGGGCGTAATAATCGCGGGACGTGGGGGAGTGGGCGCAGTTAATCCCACGTTCCCCCCCACGCCTCGCCCCTTCGGCTTCGCCGCACGAGGCTATAAGTAGGGGGAGGAGGGGAAGCGGCAGACGCTCGCACGCTCCTCTTCTCTCCGCCATCTTCTTCCTCCTCCTTTCCATCGCCGCAGCGTCTCGCCGTCGCGCCGTCCCACCAAACTTCGCACCACCCCGCCGCTTCGCCGCCGCGGGGCCGTGCTTCCTCCGCCGCCGCATCCTTTCTCGCCAGCTCCTCGCCATCATGCAGTACGGCGGGGACTAGGACGGCTCCAACGTCCATATGGACCACGTCGACTTCCTCCGCAAGACGCGGCGGTTGCCCGGCAAGGACCAGGTGCGGGTCTGTCTCGCGCCGGAGAAGGAGATCACGCCGGCGCCGGAGCAAGGCGAGTGGGTACTCTTCCGCTCGCATTTCCTACGCGGCCTCGGCTTGCCGGCGAGCGCCTTCTTCCGCTCCTTTCTCGACTTCTATCAACTCCAGCCGCACCACCTCACTCCGAACACGGTGGTGCTGCTGTCCGCCTTTGTCACCCTGTGCGAATGCTTTCTTGGCGTTCTCCCCACCCTCGAGCTCTGGGTGGAGTTCTTCCAAACCAAGCTCGGCACCCGCATGCAGGGCGTGCCGGCTCAGAGCGGCGCCTTCATCGTGATGCAGAGGCCGGCAGCCGACAACCCCTTCCCCGTCATCACACTGATCCAGTCGGTGAAGCGCTGGCAGAAGTCGTACTTCTATGTGAAGAACATCGCCCCGCAAGGCGACTACGTCAACTTGCCGGCCTACGTAGCCGGCCCGCCGGCTGAGAGGCGGCCCCAGTGGTCCTATCGGGCCGTGACGCTGTCACCGGCTGGAGCCGCGGCCGTCGCCCAACTCCGGGTAATGATCTAGTTGGAGGGCCTGACTGGGTCCGACTTGCTGGCCGCCTTCGTCGCGCGCCGGGTGCTTCCGCTTCAAAGCCGCCCTCATCTGATCTGTCAGATGAGCGGCCAACTCGATCCGAGCCGGATGTGCACCAAGGACATGCCTCACGACGAGGTGGCTCATATGGTGAATTATCTTGCGAACTGCAAGCTCTCCGCAGAGTGGCGGTTTGGCAAGGAGCCGTACTCCCGTGCTCATCCCCCGCCTACGGTATGCTCTCTTTATCCTTTCTTCTCTTAGTTTTGTCGCCGAGTTTTTCTTGGCTGACTCTGACCAGCCGGCACGTCTTGGCAGAGCCCTCTCCTTCGACCTGCGGCCGGGTTGGGGGCGGATCGCCGATTTCTTCCCGACCGGGCGGAGCATGACTTGGAGGACCACGACTTGGGGGCGGCCGCCATGGACGACAACACCGAGGCGGGAGGCGGCGAAGCAGGCAGCTCCGGGCTTGGAGTCAGCTTCGACGACTGGCCGGATGACGACGAGGCGGAAATCGTCCCACGCCGCCAGCCGGCGTCCGGCCATGGCGCGGGTTCCTCCACCGCGCCGCCTGCTCGGGGCGGCGGGCAGAAGTGCCGGGCCGCATCGGGCTTGTTCAGCAGTCGGCCGAAGAAGCCCAAGGGCGGGGCGGCGGCGACCAGGCGGGATGAGGCGGCCGCAAAGGCGGCCCGCTTCCGCAAGGTGGTGAAGCAGCCGCAGACGGTGTCAGCGTAAGTGTATATTCTTTTGCATACTCCTTCTTCTTTTCTTGTGGATTTCTGAACCCTTGTCTTGTTTCAAAAATCAGGGCTCCGCTTTCTCTTGAGCGGGTTGTTGCCGCCTCCTTGGTTGGATCACCGGGAGGATCCGGGAGCACCCGCCGCGTGGACCCCTGCGTCGAGCTTCAAGCGGCGACGGAGCGAAATGCGCGGGAGGAGCGAGAGGCAGAGGAGCTGAGGGCGGCTGCCGTCAAGGCGGCACAGGAGGAGGAGTCGGCGAAGGCGCGTGCCGACGCGGCGGCCAAGGCCCAAGCGAAGGCTGCAGCCGTGACGATAGCAGAGGGGGCCTTGCTTGTCACCCCTCTGCGTGTCGCGGCGCCCGAGGTCCCGGAGCCCCCGCCAGAGGAAGCCGGCGGCGACCTGCCGGGGTTGGAGAGGGAGGACGATGTCGTCGTCCTGGAGAGGGAGGTGGCACCGTCCTCGCCGACTGGGGCGGCCCAAGGCAGCCGGTCTAACGTGCCGCCTGGACAATCGGCTGGGGGCGAGCCGGCTGCGAGGACAGACCTGGTGGTCCAGTCGCCATCGCACCAGCGCGCGGGGAAGGCCACTTCGGACCCGCAGAAGGCCGCGGGCTCCAGCTCGTCGGCCCAGGACGTGGAGGCGGCCAGCGCCAGCTCGGGGTGGACGTCGGGTGGAGGGATGGCCATGGTGAATGTGGCGGCGCAAGAAGTCCGGAACCGGCTTCAGTCCCAGGCCGCGGCGCTGAGGCAATACAATGACGAGCTCCTCGTGACGCGAGCGGCCATTCGGGTAAGTCTTCCCGTTTTTGCTTTTTGATCTTGGTTTCTTCCGTGGGGGCGCGTCAGCGCACCCACTGGGTGTAGTCCCCGAGTTCTGAGTCGACTGCTGAGCAGGCGGCTTGGAACTTCTTAGCGGGCTTTGTTTGCTATCTTGTTCTCATTCGCTTCTCTGCCTGACTTGCAGGACTACCACAACCTCCGTGCAGCTGCCTTCAACTCCCAGGCTCGGGAGCTGACCCAGAAGAATGCTGATCTATCTGAGAGCCGGGGTAAGTGCTTCATCTTTTATCTCACGTGGGGGCGCGTCAGCGCACCCACTGGGTGCAGTCCCCGAGATTCGGGCCGACTGCTGAGCAGTCGGGTCGGATCTTTCTTGACGACTTCTTCCTTATTGCTTCTTTCTTCTCTGCCATGTCTGCAGCGGCCAACGCCAAACTGAGGGAGCAGCTGGGTGGGACTCAGGCCGCCCTTCGCGCTAAGGAAGCCGAGTTTGACGCCTTGGCCCAGGAGCGTGACCGCCTGGCCAAGAAGCTAGCCGACCAGGAGGAGAGCCACAAGGCGGCCCTGAAGGCGGTGCAGGACAGCGAGGCCGCCCTCCAAGCCGAATATGAGACGGAGGCAGCGAGCTGGGCCGAGGCGAGGCAGTCGTTGATCAACGGCTACGGCCAGATCGAAGACTTGGTTGACGGTAGGCCGCCCTCTTCTTCGTCCCTTGCTTGCCGCTTGCCGTTTGGTTCATTTTCTGACTTGGTATTTTTCTCTTCTTTCTCTTTCTTTCTTGCGCAGAGTACTTCCCTGGCTACTCTACTGCCGCCAACCAGGTCGTCGAGGCCCACCGCGAGGCGCAAAGGCAGGCTGGCGCCAAGATCGCGCCGAACGCTCGCCGGTCGCTGGAGGAACAGCTCTTGGCGATTCAAGCCCGCCTCCAGCCGGCTCACCGCATGCTCCGCCGGCTTCAGCGTGTTGGGGCGCAGGTGCTGGCCGCTCTCTGGCCCGGTGAGGTGATTCCCCGCACTCCCAGTCGGACTGCCGACTGGCTGGAGGTGGCGGCCGGCCGCTTCGAGGCCTGGAAGGCTTCTGCGGCTCGGTCAGGCGCCAGGCGGGCGCTGGAGTTCGTCAAGGCCTGGTATCCCGAGCTGAGTTTGGACCAGCTGGCCACCTGGCGGCAGGAGGCCGACACGGAGCTGGAGCCGGTGCGGCCGGCTATCATCCAGCGAGCCTCGGCGATCGCCGACTACACCGACACCAGCGCCTTTGCTCCTGAGGTGGACGACAACGGCGTTGCCCAGCCGGAGGAGTGGTTCGGGCTGAACCCGGCAGATGGCGAGGACTCGGCGGAGGAGATCGACTCCAGCGACGAGGGCGAGGAGGAGGAGGAGGGTGAAGGCGCCGCGCCAGATGGTGGAGCAGCCGGTCAGCCTCAGCTTGACCGTGCCTCCAGCAACAAGGCGCGTGCGAGCGCACCGCCTGCAGCCGGCGATGATCAAGCCGAGACTCGCCAGCCGGCCACTCCTCCAGCCGGCGCTGCCGTCTCCACCGACCAGCCCGGCTCCCCTGCTGCGCCCTTAGTCTAGTCTGCTGCCTCTACTTTCCTGTTTTATTACTCTTGGAACAGTATTTTGTTAAGTTTGCACAGTTCCACCCACTGGGGGTGTATTCGAACTATATTGACTGCCGGCCTGTTGAAGGCCTTATGTGTAAATATAATCATGCATGCGTTTGGCTTTCCCTTGTTCTTTGCTTTTCATCCTTCGGCTGTTTCCTTTGCCGCCCTCCCTTGGTTGCCGCCTTCCCAGCCGGACAGCTGCTCTGCAGTCTGTGGCTGGAGAAGTGCTTGGCCGGTTGGGAGGGCAAGTACTCTAGCTTTGTTGGATTGTAGCGAAGTGACTGGGAAGCCGGCCAGCCGGCTGTTTTGACAGCCGGTAGGCGTGGTTGGAGGCCGGCTTGTGTTATATAAGTTCGTTAGTCCTTAGCCGTTTTTCGTGTGGGCATCCTTTCTGCCTTTGGCTCTTGCCAGTCGGACAGTCGGTTCTTCGAGCTGCGACTTACAACAAGAGAGGGCTCGGGTGCTGGCACACTACTTGTCTGACTTCAGGTAGAACTTTTAATATAACTTAAGGCGGCCAGTCCCCGGGCCGACTAGTCGAACCCGGTGCCAGATAGAAAATCAAATGTAATAATACATTCATGGGTATGACACTCGTCATTCATAGATAAAGGAGGGCAGTCCCCGAGTGCGCCTCGGGGGGCCCGTTGTCTCGTACTTAATACAAAAAGGTAGCATGATACATACTGCTTTTAACTGTAAAATCTTCTCAGGAGGTTGGCGTTCCATGGTCGTTCCGACTCCTTGCCGGAATCATCCCTCTTGCGTGCTCTTGGCTTCTGTGCGTCGATCAGGTAGTAGGAGTCGTTGCCTAGGGCCTTGCTGACGACGAAAGGGCCTTCCCAAGGGGCCGAGAGCTTGTGCTGGCCGGCTGTTCGCTGGATCAGCCGGAGCACAAGATCGCCCTCTTGGAAGGATCTTGGCTTGACCTTCCGGTTGTGGTAACGGCGCAAACCCTGCTGGTAGATGGCGGACCGGCTGAGTGCTAACAGCCGGCCTTCTTCCAGCAGGTCGACGCCGTCTTCTCGCGCTTCCTTGGCCTCCGCCTCCGTGTACATGGTGACCCGAGGCGAGTCGAACTCGATGTCAGTTGGGATGACAGCCTCGGCACCATATACAAGGAAGAACGGAGTGAAGCCGGTTGACTTGTTTGGGGTAGTACGCAGACTCCAGAGGACAGCCGGCAGCTCATCGAGCCAGCAGCCGGCCGAACGCTCCAGTGGTACGACCAGTCGGGGCTTGATGCCGGAGAGGATGAGGCCGTTTGCTCGCTCGACCTGGCCGTTTGACTGCGGGTGGGCAACGGACGCTAAGTCCAGTCGGATGCCCTGTGTCGCGCAGAAACGTGCCAGTGCTCCCTTGGCAAAATTCGTGCCGTTGTCGGTGATGATGCTGTGTGGTACACCATACCGAGTAGTGATGTCTGCGATGAATGTCACGGCAGTCGGCCCGTTCAGCTTCTTGATCGGCTTCGCTTCAATCCACTTGGTAAATTTGTCCACGGCGACAAGCAGATGTGTCATGCCGCCGCGGGCTGTCTTGAATGGGCCCACCATGTCCAGCCCCCAAACGGCAAAGGGCCAGGTGAGGGGGATGGTCTTGAGTGCAGAAGCCGGCAGGTGTTGCTTGGAACTGAAGACTTGGCATCCTTTGCAGCATTTGACTAATTCCTTGGCATCTTCCAAAGCAGTCGGCCAGAAGAAACCATGGCGGAAAGCTTTGGCGACAAGTGATCTTGAGGCTGCGTGGTGGCCGCATTCGCCTTGGTGGATATCCTTGAGGATTGCTATGCCCTTCTCTGGCTCGACGCAGCGCTGGAAGACTCCAGTGACGCTACGCTTGACAAGTTCTCTGTTTATTATTGCGTATGCTCCGGCTCGGCGTTGCACTAGTCTTGCCGAGATCTCATCAGTCGGCAGCTCTCTGTTGACTAGGAAGTTGAGGATGGGCTGGGCCCATGATGGAGCTGTGACTTCTTCTATTGTCAGTACGGCCACTGTGACCCGGGTGGGTGGGTTGGGTGGTGGAGAGTTGGAGTCGGCCACCGCCTCTTGTGTCGCTGCAGTCCCCGGGCCGACTGCTGCAGTCCCCGGGCCGGGTTCTGAAGTCCCCGAGCCGGGTGCGACTACGGCAGTCCCCGGGCCGCTTGTCGAAGTCCCCGAGCCGCCTGCTGGGTTCCTCCAGTCGGATCCGGCTGCATCAGGGGCGGGCGGTACGAAGATAGAGTCCGATTCTGGAGACGGCTTGATAGACGGTTTGAGGAGGCGCTGGAGAGAGACACCGGTTGGTATAGCCTGTCGGGTGGAGCCGATCCGTGCCAGGGCATCTGCTTGGTCGTTGTCGGCCCGTGGCACGTGGAGGAACTCGCACCCTTCAAAGTATCCACTGATCTGCTGGACGAGGAATCGATAGCTCGCCATGTTTGCATCCTTGGCGTCCCAGTCGCCAGATGACTGCTGGACCACCAAGTCCGAGTCGCCATAACACAGGATCCGGCGTATGCCGAGCTCTTTGGCTAGCCGGAGCCCGTGTATGAGCGCCTCGTACTCAGCCACATTGTTGGAGGCGGCAAAATGGATTTGCAGCGTGTATCTGAGCTTGTCGCCTTTGGGAGAGGTGAGGACGATGCCGGCTCCCAAGCCGGTGCGCATCTTGGACCCGTCGAAGTGCATCCGCCAATGAGTGGAGTCGGGAGCCGGCGGTAGGTACTGGGTCTCGGCCCAGTCGACAAGGAAGTCGGCCAATGCTTGGGACTTGATGGCGGTGCGGGGCTGGTAGAAGATTGTGTAAGGAGCCAGCGCAATGGCCCACTTAGCCACCCGGCCGGATGCATCCCGGCTGCCTATGATCTCGGCAAGCGGGGCGGTGCATACGACCGTGATGGGATGCTCTTGAAAGTAGGGCTTCAGCTTCTTGGCGGCGAAGTACACTCCATAGCACATCTTCTGGTAGTGCGGGTAGTTTTGCTTTGAGGTGGACAGTACTTCGCTTAAATAATATACCGGCCTCTGGACTAACTGGGCTCGGCCTTCTTCTGGGCGCTGGACCACGATGACTGTACTGACCACTCGGCTAGTCGCGGCAATGTAGAGGAGCATGGGCTCCTTCTCAGTCGGCGCCGCCAGGACAGGTGGAGTGGTCAGCATCTTCTTCAACTCATGGAAGGCTTGGTCTGCTTGGTCGTTCCACTCGAAGTGGGTGGATTTCTTCATGAGTCGGTACAGGGGGAGAGCCTTCTCTCCTAGCCGGCTGATGAAGCGGTTTAGGGAGGCCAGGCACCCGGTGAACTTCTGAACGTCTCGCAACTTGGTGGGAATCTCCATTCTCTCAATGGCCTTGATCTTCACAGGGTTGCACTCAATGCCGCGTTCGGAGACCAGAAAGCCTAGAAGCTGGCCGGCTGGTACTCCGAACACGCATTTCTCGGGGTTGAGCTTGATCTGGAATCGGCGCAAGTTGGCAAATGTTTCTTTGAGGTCTTCCAGCAGGGTGCCGCGCTTCTCCGTCTTCACCACAATATCGTCTACGTAGACGTGGGCATTTCTGCCGAGTTGCTTGAGGAGGCATTTCTGCATGCAACGCTGAAAAGTGGCACCGGCATTCCTCAAGCCGAATGTCATAGTCAGGTAACAGAAAGCTCCGAATGGTGTGATGAAGGCGGTCTTCAGGCGGTCAGCTGGGTCCAACTTGATCTGGTGGTATCCTGAGTAGGCATCCAAGAAACTCAACAGCTCGCATCCGGCTGTGGAGTCTATCACTTGATCAATCCGTGGTAGGGCAAACGGATCTTTGGGGCAGGCTTTGTTGAGGCTAGTGTAGTCTATACACATACGCCATTTGTTGTTCTTCTTCAACACCAAGACCGGGTTGGCAAGCCACTCTGGGAAAAACACTTCCATAATGAAGCCGGCGGCCAGGAGCCGGGCTATCTCTTCTCCTACGATTCTTCTCTTCTCCTCCGACAGTCGGCGGAGAGGCTGCTTGACTGGTTTCGCGTCCGCTCGGACGTGTAACTTGTGCTCGGCGAAATCCTTCGGAACACCCGGCATGTCCTTTGGGGACCATGCAAAGATGTCTCGATTCTCACGGAGGAAGTCGACGAGCTCGCCTTCCTATTTACTGTCCAGGTTTGCACCAATGACAGCAAACCTCTCCGGGTTCTCCGGGTCCAGAGGTATCTTCTTCGTCTCCTTGGCCGGCTGGAAGGAGCCCTGAGCATCATATTCCTTGGGGTTGGGGGACAGGGCCGGCTGCTTGCCGGCCATGGCCACAACTCGCTCCAGCATCTTCTTCTCTTCTGCAACCACGAGGGACTCGGCCAGTCGGCTGCTGGCTGCAGCGCACTCGATGGACTTCTTGTAGTCGCCGGCTACAGTGATGATCCCCTTCGAGCTCGGCATCTTCATCTTGAGGTAGGCGTAGTGGGGCACAGCCATGAACTTGGCCAGGGCAGGTCGGCCAAGCAAGGCGTGGTAAGGGCTCTCTAGGTCCACTACTTCAAACCAGATTGCTTCTCGGCGAAAGTGATCCTTGTCTCCGAAGAGAACATCCATCTTGATCTTGCCGATTGGGGAACAGGACAGGCCGGGTACGATGCCATGGAACACGGTCCGGCTTGGCATGAGCTGCTTCGCCTTGAGGTTCAACTTCTCCATGGTGTCGCGGTACAGTATGTTGATACTGCTTCCGCCATCAATCAGCACGCGGGAGAATCGGGCAGCTCGCCTCTCCGTCGCGAGGGTGACGTCCAACACCAATGCGTAGGAGCCAGGAGACGGCATCACCTCTGGGTGATCGGCCCGGCTCCAGCTGATAGGCCTTTCAGACCAATGCATGAACTCGGGGTTGCTGGAGGCGACTGCGTTGACCTCTTGGTGCTGTCGGCGCCGGCTGCGCTTGTCTTCAACCTGGCTCGTGAAGACGACGTAGGCGGCGTGCTCATCTGGGAACTCATCCTGAATGGCTCCGACTGCTGGTCGAGCAGCCGGCTGCTGGGGGGCTGGAGGCGGCGGGCCGGGAGGCGGAGGCGGCACCAGCCCCTCGCCCTTGGAGATCCGTGTGAGCCAGTGGCACTTCCGGGTCGTGTGGTTGGACGGCTTCGCGCCGCTGTGGAACTTGCAGGGGGCATCGAGAGTCTGCTCGTAGGAGAAGGCCGGCTGCCAAGCCGGCCTGCCGCCCTTCTTCTTGGGAGCGGGCCGCTCTTCGGGCTGCTCGTCTTCGACAGTGGCCACCTGCCGACTGGTGGAAGGCGGCATAGGGGCCTTGCGCTTGTGGTCGTTCTGGTAGGGGCGTCGGTTGGAGTCACCAGCCGGCGTCTTGGGAGCCGGAGCGAGCACCTTCCCAGAGGCGTCCACTCGGAGCTCGGTCTTCATCGAGGAGTCGGCCGTGGCGTACTTGTCTGCTATGACCAGCAGCTCGTCGAGGGTAGCCGGCTCGTCGCAGAGGAGTCGGTGCTTGAGGAGGGTGCCCTCTCGGCACCCGGCGGTGAAGTATTCTATGGCTTGAACCTCGTGCACCCCCTCGCAGGAGTTGCGGAGCTCGGCCCACCGCGTGAGGTAGTCGCGAGTCGATTCGCTGGGCCCTTGGACGCACAAGGAGAGCTGGCGGGGCTTGGGAGGCCGCTTGTACGTGCTGGTGAAGTTGCGGACGAAGACTTCCGTGAAGTCCAGCCAGCTGTTGACGCTGTAGGGCTTGAGGCTGTTCAGCCAGGTGCGTGCCGTGCCTTGAAGCATGAGAGGGACGTACTTCACGGCTACGCGCCTGTTGCCGTTCGCTATGCTGACAGCGGTAGAGTAGTCGATCAGCCAATCTTCCGGCTTCACGGAGCCGTTGTACTTGGGCGTGTCTCTGGGGAGCGAGAACCCTTTGGGGAAGGGCTCGTCGCGGATGCGGGGGCCAAAGCAAGGCGGGCCGACATCGTCTTCTTCTTCTAGCGCCAGGGATCGTGCTAGGCGGTCGATCCGGTGGCGGGCGTCGTTCTCGCCGACTCCTTCGCGGTGGCCTAGTCGGCCACCGAGAGTCGGATGCGTGACAGGCGGCGGGGTGGGATATCTCTCCCCACGAGGCGGGGGAGGAGGCGGATTGCCTTGGCGCTCCACCGCTCGGGGCGGCCTTCTGCGTCGCGCTCGATGGTGATTCGAGTCCGGCTGCGGCTAGCAGCCGGCTCCTTGTCTTTCCTTGCGCGGGCGCCGCTCGCAGTCGGCGACCGGGATGTCGCGGCGTGTTCTCGGCGTGGGGGAGGACTCTCAGCGCGGGCGCCGGCTTCATGCCGTTCTGCGGCCGCGTCGATCAGCTGCTGGATGCGCCTTGTCATGTAGGGGAGCTCATCAGCCCCCAGCCCGTTCAGCTCTTCTGCGGCCGCCTGAGCGGCTCGCAGATTCTCGAGCGGTGTGGCGTAGACTGGGCGGTCTGCCCCCAGCATGCTGGCGATGGCCGCGCCGCGCTTCTTGACGAGGCCGGCTCGGCTCGGCCCGCCATGAGGCGGCGTACCAAAGGCGGCGCGGTCGACTTCGCGCTGGTGAGCCTCAGTGAGGCGTCTCATGGAGGCTATCTTCTGGCCCTCCGCGATGAGGGCGAGGCGGCGTGCCTCCAGAGTCTCGGCGTCGGCGTCGGCCGGGATGGGGGCGGACAAGTCATGCATCGCCGCTTGTAGGGCGTCGTGGGCGTTCTCGCCCGAGTCGGCGCCGTGGCTGATGACCAGCACCTCAGTGACAGCGCTGCTGCCACTGTCGGCTCGAGGGAGAGGGTCGTCGAAGATCACCACGTCGGTGGGGAAGGCGTCAAGCGATGCCGTGTCGGAGTCGACAAGCATCGGGTCGGTGGAGCCGACCGACTCCAAGTCCACAGCAAGCTCGCTGGAGACGTGAAGCTGGTCGAGGAGGCTGACGAGGCGGCTCTCGGGGTAGTCTGTGCCCGCGTCGGACGCGGGCTCGTCAGAGATGCGAGTCTCGCCAAGAAGGTCGGCGAGGCAGCTCGCCGCGTAGGCGTCGTCGACGCCTTGCAGCGCGTCAGGGCAAGCGCCATCGGGCGTAGCAGGCTGGCTACGCTCGCGGGGGAGGAAAAGGGTTCCCGTCCAGAACAGGTCTCCGGACGACGGTGCACCTGGCCCCACGGTGGGCGCCAAATGTCGGGTGGTAGGTGCGACATATGCCAACGGGTGGCTTATCATTGTGGGAGCCAGTAAGACATCGCCGGTGCCTGGAAACGGGATAAGGCGAAGACATGCACGCCGGCGGATCTTACCCAGGTTCGGGGCTCTCCGTGGAGATAACACCCCTAGTCCTGCTCTGCGGGGTCTCCGCATGATCACTAGATCAATACAAGTAGCTACAAGTGCTCCTTGAGCTGTTTGGCTAGAGGAAGAAGAAGGGCAAGGCTAGCTCTCCTTTTCTCTCTATGTGGTGTGTGAAACTCTATGAGATCAACCCTTTGCATGGGTGTCCCGGGGGGTTTATATAGGCCTACCCCCAGGGGTACAATGGTAATCCGGCTGGGCGCGGGTCCCAGCCGTCAGTGTCTGTGCTCGCCGGCTTCTCCGCCGGCCATTGGGGCCCGCCGACTGGTGGGTCCCGCCGGCTGCCGGCCTCTTGGCCGACAGGCCGGCCCCACCGCTTGGGGGCCTTGTCGGCGGCTGGTTACTGTTGCCTCGCCTCTGATGACGAGGGCTTTGTCGAGGTAAGCGTGGCTACAGTGCCGCCGCCTTGCGGGCTCTCACTGTAGCCTCACCTCGTCTTGTCTCCTTAATGAGGCACATGTTTCGAGGGAGGGAGGTAGCCGGCTATTGGGAGCCGGCTACGCCCCTGGCCGACTAGGGGAGGCCGGGCCGCCTTCGAGTGTCTCTCTGGCTAAAGGGGCCCGCCGCCCGCGGGCCGTACTGGCGCCTGTCGTGGGTGACATCAAGGTCAACATGGCTACAGTGCCGCGCCGGACGGGAGATGGCTGGCCCGTACGGCGCCCTGTGGCCATGCCTGTTCCGGGATTCGGGGGTAGTGGGCTGTACTGCGGCCACGCCCCGTCTTATCACCGTTATGTGGATACAGTCTTGGTGGGTGCAGTCTTGGCCGGCTTCTGGGAGTCGGCTTTCTTCATGGCCGGCTTCTGGGAGTCGGTCCTCTTGGGGCCGGCTTCCTAGAGTCGGCCATCTCGTATCTTTCTTGGGGAAGGTTTCTGAGGCCGGGTCGCCTTCTGGTAGTCGGTCCTGGGGATAGCCGGCCGGGGGAAGGCGGCCCTCTGCTTTGTATGCTTGAAGGCTCGAATGGCCTGATAATTTTTCGAAGAGCCAGGGTGGTACGCCCACGATGCGGCTATATCTCCCACGTGTCGAGGCATGACTTAGAGGCATAACCGCATAGTGGTTTTGTCGCAAGAAGGGTCATCTTCACACAATCCCATGTAATGAACAAGAATGGGATAAAGAGTTGGCTTACAGTCGCCACTTCACACAATACATAAATATTATTCATACATCATCCAAAATACAAACATATAGACCGACTACGGTCAAAATCCAGATGAAAATAAGACAACCCCAAATGCTAGATCCCCGAACGTCCCAACTGGGCTCCACTACTGATCATCAGGAAAAGACACATAGTAACGACCACGTTCCTCGTCGAACTCCCACTTGAGATCGACGCCATCATCTGCACTGGCATCGTCGGCACCTGCAACTGTTTTGGTAGAATCTGTGAGTCATGAGGACTCGGCAATCTCACACCCGCGAGATCAAGACTATTTAAGCTTATAGGAAAGGAGGTGTAATGAGGTGGAGCTGCAGCGGCAAAAGCATATATGGTGGCTAACTTGCGCAAATGAGAGCGAGAAGAGAAGCAACGGAACGGACGTCATCTAGCAATGACCAAGAAGTGATCCTGAACACCTACTTACGTCATACATAATTCAGACCGTGTTCACTTCCCGGACTCCGCCGAGAAGAGACCATCACGGCTACACACGCAGTTGATGTATTTTAAATGGGTCAAGTGACAAGTTCTCTACAACTGGACATTAACAAATTCCCATCTGCCTCATAACCGCGGGCACGGCTTTCGAAAGATAATACCCTGCAGGGGTGTCCCAACTTAGCCCATCATAAGCTCTCACGGTCAACGAAGGATAAACCTTCTCCCGGAAAGACCCGATCAGTCTCGGAATCCCGGTTTACAAGACATCTCGACAATGGTAAAACAAGACCAGCAAAGCCACCCGAATGTGCCGACAAATCCCGATAGGAGCTGCACATATCTCGTTCTCAGGGCACACCGGATGAGACATCCTACGAGTAAAACCAGACCTCGAGTTTCCAGGAGGGGGCCCCGCAGTCTGCTCGGTTCGGACCAACACTCGAAGGAGCACTGGCCCGGGGGGGTTAAAATAAAGATGACCCTCGGGCTCGCGAAAACCCGGGGGAAAAGGCTTAGGTGGCAAATGGTAAAACCAAGGTTGGGCCTTGCTGGAGGAGTTTTATTCAAGGCGAACTGTCAAGGGGGTCCCATAAATCACCCGACCGCGTAAGGAACGCAAACTCAAGGAACATAATCCCGGTATAACAGTAACTAGGGCGGCAAGAGTGGAACAAAACACCAGGCATAAGGCCGAGCCTTCCACCCTTTACCAAATATATAGATGCATTAATTAAATAAGAGATATTGTGATATCCCAACATATCCATGTTCCGACATGGAACAAACTTCAACTTCACCTGCAACTAGCAACGCTATAAGAGGGGCTGAGCAAAAGCGGTAACTTAGCCAAACAACGGTTTGCTAGGAAAGGATGGTTAGAGGCTGACATGGCAAAATGGGAGACATGATATAGCAAGTGATAGGTAGCGTAGCATGGCAATAGAGCGAACAACTAGCAAAGCAAAGATAGAAGTGATTTCGAGGGGTGGTCATCTTGCCTGCAAGGTTCTCAGAGTTGTCGAAAGCTTCATCCTCATAAGCGTACTCGAAAGGTTCCTCGTTCACGAACTCGTCTCCCGGCTCTATCCAAGACAAGAACACAACAAACGGAACCACAATCAACACGAGAAATGCACAAGCAACATGATGCAAAACATGTATGATATGCAAGATATGATATGCGATGCATATGCGTGCTCCGGAAGGAAAATGATGAACAAGGCAGTAACTTGGCAAACCAAGCATGCCACTGGAAAGATGAGATGATTTCGGTCGAAATCGATATAAAGATCACCGGAATCGGATGCACGGTTTGCAAATGGCAAGCAAAACAAGAATGACACGAATCTGCGATAAACAGCAAGATAGCACTTAAAATGCAACAAGCAACAATGCTACAGCACCCCAACATAGCAACAAAGCACATGTAAGTAATCTACAGGAGATACTTGACAAAAGATGAACACTGAGCTACGGCTACATCACAACATATCAAGCTCAAACAAGCATGGAAAAAATGCAAAAGATAACAGGATCACAGACTTGGTGAAAAACTGGGCATGGCAGTAAACAGCATCAGGTAGCAATGTGCGGAGCACGAAATCAACATGCTACAGGAACTTAACATAGAAAAACAAGGCATGGAAGTGTTCTACTAGAAGCACATGACAAAAGTCCCTTACTGACCATAAGCCAAAAAGGAGCAGAAGATATGATGGCAAGCATGTAAACATAGCAAGTTTCGTTATCAGGTTTCAGACTTAGCAGAAAACAGAGCATGGCAGAAATAATAATATGTACGCCTCTTTGTGAGCTTGATGCACTCACTACAGAGCAATGCATGAAAAACCAAGCATACCTACAGCAAGATGGCATGTTTATGAAGCTATCCATGGCAAGAACACAAGCATAGCATGTATGGATCAATTACAATAAGCTTGGCAAAAATGAATATCATGTTAAGAAACTACCAGAAATATTTTATAGCAAAAGTAGAGCAAGATTGAGTCATGCTATCGCACTCCATAATTGCTGACAATTGCAGGAATGGATCAATTACAACTATAGCTACAAAACATCCTTACTGAACATCTCCAAAATATGCATGGATCTCTCCGTAGCATCAAGTTTACATGGCAACAAAATAACAGCAGACGAGGACTTAGAGAAATCACCAAGTCCCTGAAATCAGAAATATTACGGGGCCTACTTTGCATGCTTGTGCTAGTCACCACAGAGATCACAAAAATACATGGACTACACCACTGGAAAGATGGCATGGCATACTTCAAAACACATGTAGAGCTCATGCCCAAAAGATGCACAGATTAAATGATACAAAAATAACAAATCTCCAAGTTCTGATAAGAACCAGAGAATAACAGCAACTAGCCCTCTTCCAACAGAGATTTGGGCATCAAGATGACCTCTAATTAACATGAGGCAATTGAACAAAATGAAGAGCATCACGAGATTAACAATTTGACATATTACACGCGCGAATCAGAGCTACATGCAAGGAGTTATGGCATCACGAACAAGTGCACATGCTGAGAAAATTTATGACAGAAATTAGGGGGGTCGAGGAAAGTCAACGCGTACGGTGGCTTTGATCGGATCTGGCCGGGGCACTGGTGCTCAGGCGCTCGGGGCTCCGGTGGTGCGGCTCGCCGGTGGGTAGGAGAGGAGAGGCCGGCGGGGCCTCCGGCGGAGGAGAGGCGGCGGACCTCGGCGCCGGCGGCGAGGGGCGCCGCGGCGCGGGCAAGCGCGGCCGCGACGGCGGGGCACGCGGGCGGGCGGCGGCGGAGGGCGGCGAGCGCGCGGCGGCCGGAGGACGCTGGAGGCGGCGGCGCGCGAGTCCACGGCGAGGGCGGCAGGCGGCGAACGGGCGCGGGCTCGCGGCGGGCTTCGCGGGCCGGCGGCGGGCGAGGCAGCGGGCGACGTGCGGCTCCGGATTGGTTGGTTGCGGCGGCGACGTGTGCGGCCGATGGACGCGCTTCCGGCGGCGTGGAGGGAAAATTTCTAGGGTTGGACTGCGCGAAAATCTCGGGATGCCCACATATTAATAGGTAGAGGGAGCTAGGAGGCTCCAAATGAGGTGCGGTTTTCGCCCACACGATCGTGATCGAACGACCTAGAGCATGGAAGAGAGTTTGGTGGGTTTTGGGCTGGTTTTGAGGGGGGTTTTGCTGGACACTCAAATGGACTTTGCGGATGCCCGGTTAACCGTTGGAGTACCAAACGACCTCCAAATGGAACGAAACTTGACCGGTGGTCTCCGGGTGGTATATTAAGGCCACTTGACAAGCCTCGGTCCATTCCAAGAAAGTTTGACACACGCACACGAAAGAAAACAAGAGGGGTGCACCGGAGGAGATAGGAGCGCCGGATTGGAAAACGGACAACGGGGAAAATGCTCGGATGCATGAGACGAACACGTATGCAAATGCAATGCACATGATGACATGATATGAAAATGCATGACATGACAAAATGCAAAACGAAAGACAAAACCCGACCACGGAGGGATTATCATAACACATAGCCAGAAATGGCAAGAGTCGGAGTTACAAATATGGCAAGTTACATGCGGGGTGTTACAACACTCCAGCACTACGAGAGGATCTCGTCCCGAGATCTAGGACTGAAAGAACTCCGGATATTCGGAACGGAGATGGTCCTCGCGTTCCCAGGTGGCTTCCCGGTCGGAATGGTGCGACCACTTCACTTTCAGGAATTTGATTGACTTGTTGCGAGTCTTGCGCTCAGTTTCTTCAAGAATAGCAACGGGGTGCTCATGATAAGACAAATCTTCTTGGAGGTCAATCTCTTCGAAGTCGATAGTGCGCTCAGGCGTCTTGAAGCACTTGCGGAGCTGTGACACGTGGAACACATCGTGCACGTTCACGAAGTTGGAAGGAAGCTCAAGTTGATAGGCGAGGTCGCCTCTCTTGCCAATGATCTTGAAAGGACCCACGTATCTAGGGGCAAGCTTCCCTTTGATACCGAAGCGACGAGTGCCTTTCATTGGAGAGACGCGGAGGTAGACATGGTCTCCGATCTCGAAAGCCAAATCACGATGCTTACTATCATAGTAGCTCTTCTGGCGCGATTGCGCGGCTTTGAGATTATCACGGATGACTTTACACATTTCTTCAGCTTCAGTGATTAAGTCATTGCCAAGAAGTTGGCGTTCACCAGTCTCTGACCAATTGAGAGGAGTACGGCACTTTCTGCCATAGAGAATCTCAAATGGGGCCTTGCCTGAACTCGCTTGGAAGCTGTTGTTGTAGGAGAATTCAGCATAAGGAAGACAATCTTCCCATTTCATGCCAAAGGAAATGACACAAGCCCTAAGCATATCTTCAAGAATTTGATTGACTCGCTCGACTTGGCCACTAGTTTGAGGATGGAAAGCTGTGCTGAAGCAAATGTTAGTGCCCATGGCCTTCTGGAAGGAGTCCCAGAACTTAGAGGTGAAGATGCTTCCATGGTCTGAAGAAATCAATTGTGGAATGCCGTGCAAGGAGACAATTCTGGAGGTGTATAGCTCTGCAAGCTGAGCTGCTGTGATGGATTCTTTGATTGGAAGGAAATGAGCCACTTTAGAAAGCTTGTCGATGACAACGAAGATAGCATCATTTCCGCGCTTGGATTTGGGAAATCCAGTCACGAAGTCCATTTCGATATGATCAAACTTCCATTCTGGGATAGCAAGAGGTTGGAGGAGGCCAGCTGGTCGTTGGTGTTCTGCTTTCACTCTTCGGCAGACATCACATTCATTCACGAACTGAGCAATTTCTCGCTTCATTCGAGTCCACCAATACGACTGCTTGAGGTCATGATACATCTTCGTACTTCCAGGATGAATGGAAAGGAGAGAATTGTGCGCCTCGTTCATTATGACTTTCCTTAGATCACCTTTAGGAACCACAATCCAGTCCTCGAAGAACAAAGTGTCTCTGTCATCAATGCGATAGCACTTGTATTTGGAAAGACCCTTGTCGATACCACGTTTCACCTTCTTCACCATGGCATCAAGGAGTTGTGCCTCACAAATTTGATCTTCCAAAGTAGGAGAGACTATGAGGTTGGCAAGAAGCCTTGAGGAACAACTTGGAGATTCAGCTTGCGGAAAGCTTCACAAAGATCCGGTTGGAATGGCTTGAGGATTAAGTTGTTGCAATAAGCCTTCCTGCTTAAAGCATCTGCAATGACATTGGCCTTGCCTGGAGTATATTCAATACTCGGATTGTACTCTTGAATCTTTTCGACCCATCGAGTCTGCCTGAGGTTGAGGTTGGGTTGAGTGAAGATATACTTGAGACTCTTGTGGTCGGTGAAAATGTCCACTTGTCTTCCCAACAAGAGATGTCTCCACGTTATTAATGCATGGACAACTGCCGCCAACTCAAGATCGTGAGTGGGGTAGTTCTTCTCGTTGGGCTTCAACTGACGAGAGGTATAGGCCACAACTTTCTTCTCTTGCATTAATACAGCACCGAGACCTTGAAGAGAAGCATCACAGAAAACTTCATACGGCTTGGATTCATCAGGAGGAGTCAAGACAGGAGCTGTGACTAGTTTCTCTTTGAGAGTGTTGAAAGCAACGTCACACTCAGGAGAACAGACATACTTCACATGCTTCTGTAGGAGGTTGGAAAGAGGCTTTGCAATCTTGGAGAAATTCTCAACGAATCTTCGGCAATAGCTTGCAAGACCCAGAAAACTGCGAAGCTGCTTGACATTTTGAGGAGGTTCCCAATTCACAACTGCGGACACCTTCTCGGGGTTAACAGCGATGCCCTTGGCAGAGATGATGTGACCAAGGAAAAGAACTTCATCGAGCCAAAACTCACATTTGGCGAACTTCGCATAGAATTGATACTCTCTGAGCTTGTCGAGCACCAATCGCAAATGTTTGGCATGATCCTTCTTATTCTTGGAGAAAACCAAGATATCATCGAGATACACCAGGACGAATTCATTGGTATAGGGGTTGAAGATGTACTAGTGGGAATTTTTCATTATAGAACTTGTCTTGTATATTCCAACAATGGGCTTCCTCAAATGCCCTAGGTCTTCGTGAGCAAGCAAGTTGGATGCACACCCACTTAGTTTCTTTTGTTGAGCTTTCATACATTTATAGCTCTAGTGCATCCGTTGCATGGCAATCCCTACTCCTCGCATTGACATCAATTGATGGGCATCTCCATAGCCCATTGATTAGCCGCGTCAATGCGAGACTTTCTCCTTTTTTGTCTTCTTCACACAACCTCCATCATCATATTCTATTCCACCCATAGTGGTATGTCCATGGCTCGCGCTCATGTATTGCGTGAAAGTTGAAAAAGTTTGACAATACTAAAGTATGAAAAAATTGCTTGGCTTGTCATCGGGGTTGTGCATGATGAGAGCATTTTGTGTGACGAAGATGGAGCATGGCCAAACTATATGATTTTGTAGGGATAAGCTTTCTTTGGCTATGTTATTTTGAGAAGACATAATTGCTTAGTAAGTATGCTTGAAGTATTATTATTTTTATGTCAATATTAAACTTTTGTCTTGAATCTTTCGGATCTGAACATTCATGCCACAATAAAGAAGATTACATTGAAAATTATGTTAGGTAGGATTCCACATCAAAAATTCCGTTTTTATCATTTACCTACTCGAGGACGAGCAAGAATTAAGCTTGGGGATGCTGATACGTCTCCAACGTATCTATAATTTTTGATTGTTCCATGCTATCATATTATCTGTTTTGGATGTTTAATGGGCTTTAATATGCTATTTAATATTATTTTTTGGGACTAACCTATTAACCGGAGGCCCAGTGCCAGTTGCTGTTTTTTGCCTATTTCAGTGTTTCGCAGAAAAGAAATATCAAACGGAATCCAAACGGAACGAAACCTTCACGAGGATCTTTCTTGGAACAAACGCAATCCAGGAGACTTGGAGTTGAAGTCAGAGACACAACAAGGCGGCCAGGAGGCAGGAGGGCGCGCCCAGGGGGTAGGCGCGCCCCCACCATCGTGGGCCCCTCGTAGCTCCACTGACCTACTTCATTCACCTATATATACTCTTATACCCTGAAAACATCCAGGGGAGCCACGAAACCACTTCTCCATCGCCGCAACCTTCTGTACCTATGAGATCCCATCTTGGGGCCTTTTCCGGCGATCTGCCGGAGGGGGATTCGATCACGGAGGGCTTCTACATCAACACCATAGCCTCTCCGATGATGTGTGAGTTGTTTACCACAGACCTTCGGGTCCATAGTTATTAGCTAGATGGCTTGTTCTCTCTCTTTGGTTCTCAATACAAAGTTCTCCTCGATGTTCTTGGAGATCTATTCGATGTAATACTTTTTGCGGTGTGTTTGTCGAGATCTGGTGAATTGTGGGTATATGATCAAGATTATCTATGAACAATATTTGATTCTTATCTGAATTATTATATGCATGATTTGATATCTTTGCAAGTCTCCTCGAATTATCGGTTTAGTTTGGCCTACTAGATTGATCTTTCTTGCAATGGGAGAAGTGCTTAGCTTTGGGTTCAATCTTGCAGTGCTCGATCCCAGTGACAAAAAGGGAACCGACACGTATTGTATTATTGCCATCGAGGATAAAAAGATGGGGTTTATATCATATTGCTTGAGTTTATCCCTCTACATCATGTCATCTTGCCTAATGCGTTACTCTGTTCTTATGAACTTAATACTCTAGATGCATGCTATAGAGCGGTCGATGTGTGGAGTAATAGTAGTAGATGCAGAATCATTTCCGTCTACTTGACACAGATGTGATGCCTATGTTCATGATCATGCCTGATATTCTCCTAACTATGCGCTTTTCTATCAATTGCTCGGCAGTAATTTGTTCACACCGTAATATATGCTATCATGAGAGAAGCCACTAGTGAAACCTATGGCCCCCGGGTCTACTTTACATCATATAAGTTTCCGATCTATAATTCTAGTTTACTATTTATTTTGTAATCTTTACTTTTCAATCTATACAACAAAAATACCAAAAATATTTATCTTATTATCTTTATTAGATCTCACTTTTGCAAGTGGCCGTGAAGGGATTGACAACCCCTTTATCGCGTTGGTTGCAAGGTTCTTGATTGTTTGTGCAGGTACTAGTCGATTTGCATGTAGTCTCCTACTGAATTGATACCTTGGTTCTCAAAAACTGAGGGAAATACTTACGCTACTTTGCTGCATCACCCTTTCCTCTTCAAGGGAAAACCAACACATGATCAAGAGGTAGCAGTACGCTTCGACCAGGTGGGTCCCGACTGTCAGGCACTTCCTTGCGTGCGAATATGTAGCTGGTGGGTCCTAGTAGTCAGGGGAAATGTTTTTTCGCAGAATACGGTGGCCTGTCCGGTGGGTCCCTGCTATCAGGTGGATGAATCATTGTTTTCCGCGTAATAAGGAGGCACTTCCTTGCTGCGGCCGTGGACCCAGCTGTCAGCCTCTCCACGTACAGTACTCTTCCGATGGAAGTCGTTCCTTGACCACGTTGACCATGCCGCACCGAGGGCACCAGGGCGGTGGACGACGACGAGGCCTAGGAAGGGGACAGCGTGGAGCTGGGGAAGACGTGGGAGTGGAATCCCAGGTTCGGCTGCGGTGTGAGGCTGCCGTCGCCGTAGAATAACAGGGGGTGTGGGTGAGTAGAGGGATGGCCTGGCCAGCGGTGGGAGTAGTAGGGGGCGGTGAGGCCTCCGCGGCATCACAGCCGGCCATGGGAGGCAGGAGCACGCGGCACGATCGGCGCGGGTTTGGGCGGCTGGAGCAAGAAGACCACAGGTTGAAGAAGCACTACGGCCGTTGGATGGACATTGTACGGTCATTGGAGCTAGAATCGTTCATATTGACTAAGTTGACAAAGCCCTCCATCCCCGTCAACTTAGTAGGCCCACAAGTCAGCCTCCCACTATGCTGGGTCCCAGCTAGCAGGGGGAGTATTCATTTTTTTGTGCGTAATAAGGAGGCACTTCCTTGCGTGCGAAGATATAGCTGGTGGGTCCGACCTGTCAGCGGGGTAACATTTTTTTCATGAAATACAGAGGCCCTTCCGGTGGTCCCATCTGTCAGGTGGAGGAATCATTATTTTGCGCGTAATAAGAGGCATTTCCTTGCTTGCGGCCATGGACCCAGCTGTCAGCCTCTCCACGTACAGTCCACTTCCGATGGATGTCGTTCATTGACCACATTGACCACGCCGCGCCAAGAGCACCAGGGAGGGAACGAGATGAAGCCAAGGAAGACTCGGCAGTTGTTTCCCACATGGAGGGGAGTACGAGGGTTTACTGGTTCGTCTGCCGTCGCCGGAGAATAACAGCAGGTGTGGGTGAGTAGAGGGATGGCTAGGCCAGCGATGGGAGTACGGTGGGGCGGTGAGGCCTGCGCGGCAGCACAGCCGCCCGCGGGAGGAGGGAGCAGGCAGTCCCGCCGGCGCTTGTTTGAGCGGCTGGAGCAGGAAGAGCAGAGATTGAAGAAGCACGACGGCCATTGGATGGACATCCAACAGTCACTGCTCTTGTGTGTTGACTAAGTTGACACGACGTTGCGTGTGCGTCAACCTTTTTTTTAGGAAAGCATACGCGTCAACCTGTAGTAGGCGCACAAGTCAGCCTCAAATCTGTGGAAAACAGCATACAACCCATCTGCCATTATTTCTAATAATTTACAGCCCATTTGCTAATTCTTAAGAATTTTTTTTGGAGCCCATCTTCTTTTTGTTAGCATTACACCCCATATTGTGGCCACGGTTACAAATTTTACAAAATTTTGCATATTTCGGTGCGGTCAACTGTTTTTTAATCCCGAAATATCGAGTCACATTCAAACTATTTTGAAAAATAATTTATATAAATATAAAATCCAAATAATTGTCCATGCATAAAAATCAATGGAATTTAAAATCTTGTAATAAAAAAAATTGAAACTAATTCCCGGTTTGATGTGTTTTAAAAATGTACAGCCCATTTCTGGGCAAACCGAATGAAACTCTCCTCGTCTGAAAGGTTTGCAGCCCAGCAGGGCTGATAAAGCAAGTAGGCCTCGTTTGGGTGTTTCTTAAAAAAAATAGAACTGGGATAGCCATTTTCAGCAAGAAAAAACACAACTGGGCTCATGATGTGGTAAACATAAATAACTCCCTGGCTAGACGGGCCACAGACCCCGCACAGCCCCGTTGTTACCCTCATCCGTCGCTAAAACTAGTATAAATAACAACTGTTTGTTCCTAAAAAAAGTAGATAACAATTGCGCGACCTGCTAGGTCCCTGGTGTCAGCCGCTCGTTGTGTAATTCTCTCGTTTATTGACTATGTTGACAATGGTGTGACCCCCATAACGAGGCACTTGCTTGCGTACTACCATGATGCTGGTGGGTCCCTACTGTTCATCCTCTCCACGTATAGTCATCTCCTTGTTCCTCTCGGTTGTTGACGACGTTGACAACTGAAAGTGCAACTATCCCTTGTGGTTTTAGTAATCATTAACAACATATAGCTCATTGAGCTAATGCTACTTCAAGATAAATATTTCAGGAAAGCTCAATGATTGGCATGGCATGGATTAGGAATGTGGACCCCTCAAAATGCTAAGGACAAAAGATTGGCTCAAGCTCCAAAGCTCAAGACTCTACACTTTACTTTTAGTGATCCAAGATCACGTTGAGTCCATAGGAAAAGCCAATACTATTAAAAGGGGATGAGGTGTTGCTTAATGGGTTACTTGCTCAAAGTGCTTAGTGATATGCTCCAAAAACCCTCAACCACTTTCCCATATCCACATATGTCCCAAACCAAAAGTCAAACTCGGCCCCACCGAAACTTTCTATCCGGCGCCACCGAGTTCAGTTGACATAGCCACTTCCACAAAACCTTAGTCACTTCGGTCTTACCGATAGGGATCTCGATCTCACCGAGATGGGATTGCAAACTCTCAGTTTCCCTTCGTAACATTCCGGTCCAACCGAGATGAGCGATCGGTCCCACCTAGTTCGCAATGCAAACTCTCTGTTTCTCTTTCATAACGTTTCGGTCTCACCGAGATAAGCGAATCGGTCCCACCGAGTTTGCCTGGCCAACTCTCTGGTTAGCTTATTACCAAAATCGGTCCCACCGAGTTTGTGTAATCTGTCTCACCGAGATTACGTTATCCCCTAACCCTAATGAAATCGGTTCCACCGAGTTGACATGTCGGTCCCACCAAAAAGCCTAACGTTCACATTTTGAACCAAATCGGTCTGACCGAGTTTCATTATTCGGTCCCGCCGAGTTTGGTGATCTGTGTGTAACGGTTAGATTTTGTGTGGAGGCTATATATACCCCTCCACCCACTCTTCACTCGTGGAGAGAGCCATCAGAACATGCCTACACTTCCATCATACATTTTCTGAGAGAGAACCACCTACTCATGTGTTGAGGTCAAGATACTCCATTCCAACCATATGAATCTTGATCTCTAGCCTTCTCCAAGTTGCTTTCCACTCAAATCATCTTTCACTAAATCCAAATCTGTGTGAGATAGTTGAGTGTTGGGGAGACTATCATTTGAAGCACAAGAGCAAGGAGTTCATCATCAACACACCATCTATTACCTTTTGGAGAGTGGTGTCTCCTAGATTGGTTTGGTGTCACTTGGGAGCCTTCGTCAAGATTGTGGAGTTGAACCAAGGAGTTTGTACGGGCAAGGATGTGACGCCCCAAGACCAGCGCTCCAGATGCCTTCCTTGTATTTCGAGATTCGTCGTGCAATTTGTTTTGTTCGTGGCATTCATCATTGCATCATTTGCATTGCATCATGTCATCATGCAACCCTTTTTAAAATTCAACTTAAATAAATCTTATGGATCTTTGATCCATTTAAATCGAGGGTATTCACATGATGATTTCTCTTTAAAACATATTCAAAGTCTCCTACTATTATTAGGGAGCTATTATAAATATTCCAATAATTTGGAATTTACCACAACACACTTGCATGTTAAATCCCTTAGCCTTTTCTTCTTCAAGTTTTGACTCTCTAACCTTGCCAATAATTCTTTTGCCACTTATCGAGGCTCTTCCTAATTGTTCAACATTTTTGGACACTTCGGAATCCTAGTCCTTGTTCAAACCATTTGAATTTAATTCAAAGGAATTTGAATTTAAATCTTGCAAGCATGGCCATTCCTATTTTCTTGGAACAAACACATTTTTGTGAGCCCGGGAAAATTATCCGCATGCCAAAGTCCCTTCTCTAACCTTTTTCCTTTCTCTCTTTTCTTTCTTCCTATTCTTTTTCTGTTTTGGGAAAATATGAGAGAGGGAGTGGAGAGCCCAGCAGCCTCTCTCTCCACTGGGCCGGCCTCCAAGGCCCACCTAGGCCCAGCCGCACCTAAACCCTAGCCCCGATCCCCCTCCTCATCTCCCGATCGATCCCCTCTCCCTCTCCCTCTCGTCTTTCCCTTTGCCGCCGCCACACAACACACGCACGCAGAGGGGCAGCGCCCCACGCCCGATCCCCTCGACCGCTACCTTGGCCTCCGGCCATGGCGCCCGCGCCGACGACCCTGTAGGCCGCTGCCCTGCTGCCATGTCCCGCTGCTGCCGCACGCCAAGTCCCGCGCCACTGTCGTCTTCATGACCTGCATCGGTCCCTGCCGCGTCCCTGCATCGAGCAGCCAGAGCCGCTCGTCGCCGAATCCCGTCTGCTACTGCCTGGATCCGTGCGTTCGCCATCGTCGGCTACCTCGAGGAGCCCCGCAGCATATCGTCAGACCGCACCATGCCCCGCCTCTTTCCCTCGTTCTCCTTTCTCCTCTTGTATCCATCTCTCTCTCAGCGCACTCTCTCTGCCCTTGGACAGGGACCTCAGCGACCTTGGCCCGCCATGGATGGTCGGCTCTGCCAAGCTCCCCGCTGCCGCATCACGCCCAGGCCGATCCTCCTCCGCCCGTTCCTTGACCATCATCTCCATCGACGACCTCTGCACCACCGCGAGGCTCCTCTCGCGAGCACCTCCTTCTAAACCCCTTCGGGTCCTCGGCGTGGCCCTGCCTCCACTAGCAGCCTCCTGCTACCTGTCGTCTCCATAGCCTTGAGGAGCCACCCAAGCTGTCGGTCGTTCTGGCCCTTGCACACCACTGTTGACCCGAGGAGACTAACACCGCCAAGTCCAAGGACGATCCCTGAAGATTTTGGACGCGCCAAGTTCCTCTTTCGGACCCGTCAAGTGTACAACGACTCTTGTGCGACTACGCGGATTCGCCAAGTACCACACCGGCAACACCGACGCCCGAACAAGCACACCGGCTATGTGGATTTCGGCAAGTCCCTCGACGACCGGCGCTCAGTACCACTACGTTTGCCATGTACAGCTACACCAAGAACGGACCGACAAGTACCCCGACAACGTGTGTACCTCTACAGTTGACCCGTGGACGTCAAGTTCCTCGCCGTGACCCCGTGGATGTCAAGTTCCTTGCCGTGACCCTGATCATCTATGGAGTGTGTACGACTACGAAACGTGTACCACTACTTCCACTACCGTCGCGAGAACGTCTACTTCCATCTACACCGCATCGAACACGCCCGCCCCAAAACGCACGCTTCGAAGGTATAACCACTGAGACGACTGCCGTGAACGAATGCATGAGTGATGTATGAGATGAAACCGCGTGTTTTCACCGTATGCGATTGACGTTGCACGTTCTTCCTCGTTTTCCATGTCGTCGACCCATGGGAACCCGGTAACCGGGATCACCCCACCATCTCTAGCATGTTCCGCACATCCGCACACTTGCTTCTTTTGCACCGCTATCTCAATGAGTTGTCGAAACCGGAACATTGCCGTGGCACCGTGTCCGTTATCGTCGCCGTGGCACCCTTCCCTTTCGTCATGATGACCAAATGCTTCATAACATGCTCATGTCAATATTTTCTTTAAATTGCATAAGACTTGCATATGTCATCTGCATCATGTTAACAACATTTAAAATTGTTGTTTGCTTTAAATTGCTAAATGCACATGGGGATTTTTCGGAATTGTATTTGTTGTTCTGGCCTTATTTAAACTTGCCTAGATAGGTAGTTTTATGTTTCACCTCTTGCCATGTTTAACAACATTTAATATTGTTGGGTATATAAACGGGAGAGAACTAAATAAGTAAATGTGGTGTTTCGTCGCATATTGAGCTCCACTTAACTTGTAGTATTGTTTGTTGCACTTTGCCATGCTTTGTCATGCTTTTAAACCGGACATGCATCATACTTGTTTGTGCATCATGCCATGTTTATGCTTGTGTGTTTACCATGTTGCTTGCTTCTTTCCGGTTTGCTTCTCTCGTTAGCTTCGGTTTTGTTCTGGAGTTGTGAGGATTCGTTCGACTACGTCCGTTTGTCTTCTTCATGGACTTGTTCTTCTTCCTTGCGAGATCTTAGGCAAGATGACCTTTACCCTCGATATCACTTCTATCTTTGCTTGCTGGTTGTTCGCTCTATCGCTATGTCACGCTACCAACCACTTGTTTATCATGCCTCCCATATTGCCATGTCAAGCCTCTAACCCGCCTTAACCGTGGGCAAGGCTTTCGAAAGTTTATACCCTGTAGGGGTGTCCCAACTTAGCCCATCATAAGCTCTCACGATCAACGAAGGATATTCCTTCTCCCGGAAAGACCCGATCAGTCTCGGAATCCCGGTTACAAGACATTTTGACAATGGTAAAACAAGATCAGCAAAGCCGCCCGACTGTGCCGACAAATCCCGATAGGAGCTGCACATATCTCGTTCGCTTTGAATAAAACTCCTCCAGCAAGGCCCAACCTTGGTTTTACCATTTGCCTACCTACCACCTATACATTTACCTTGGGTTCTGCAGACTCAAGGGTCATCTTTATTTTAAACCCCCTCGGGCCAGTGCTCCTCTGAGTGTTGGTCCCAAACGGGCAGCCTGCGGGGCCACCTTGGGGAAACTTGAGGGCTGGTTTTACTCATAGCTTGATCTATCTGGTGTGCCCTGAGAACGAGATATGTGCAGCTCCTATCAGGATTTGTCGGCACAGTCGGGCGGCTTTGCTGGTCTTGTTTTACCATTGTCAAAATGTCTTGTAACCGGGATTCCGAGACTGATCGGGTCTTTTTGGGAGAAGGAATATCCTTCGTTGATCGTGAGAGCTTATGATGGGCTAAGTTGGGACACCCCTGCAGGGTATAAACTTTCGAAAGCCGTGCCCGTGGTTATGTGGCAGATGGGAATTTGTTAATGTCCGGTTGTAGAGAATTTGACACTTGATTTAACTAAAATGCATCAACCGCGTGTGTAGCCGTGATGGTCTCTTTTCGGCGGAGTCCGGGAATTGAACACGGTTTGTGTGATGGTTGTACGTAAGTAGTTTCAGGATCACTTCTTGATCACTTCTAGCTTCACGTCTGTTGCGTAGCTTCTCATCTTACTCTCATTTGCGTATGTTAGCCACCATATTTGCTTAGTGCTTGGTGCAACTCCACCTCATTACCCCATCCTACCCATAAGCTTAAATAGTCTTGATCTCGCGGGTTTTGAGATTGCTGAGTCCTCGTGACTCACAGATTCTACCAAAACAGTTGCAGGTGCCGATGAGACCAGTGCAGGTGACGCAACCGAGCTCAAGTGGGAGTTCGACGAGAACCTTGGTCGTTACTATGTTTCGTTTCCTGATGATCAGTAGTGGAGCACAGTTGGGATGATCGGGGATCTAGCATTTGGGGTTATCTTCTTTTCATTTGGATTTGTCCGTAGTCGGCCTATGTGTGTGCTCTGAATGATGTATGAATTATATGTTCATTGTGTGAAGTGGCGATTGTAAGCCAACCCTATTTATCCCTTCCTTATTCAGTACATGGGATTGTGTGAAGATTACCCCTCTTGCGACAAAACCAAAATGCGGTTATGCCTCTAAGTCGTGCCTCGACACGTGGGAGATATAGCCGCATCTTGGGCGTTACAAAGGAGATCGCCTACTTCGTGAAGATCTACCCTAGTGAGGCAAGTCCTTCGTGGGCGATGGCCATGGTGGGATAGACAAGGTTACTTCTTCGTGGACCCTTCGTGGGAGGAGCCCTCCATGGACTCGTGCAACCGTTACCCTTCGTGGGTTGAAGTCTCCATCAACGTGGATGTACGATAGCACCACCTATCGAAACCACGCCAAAAATCTCCATGGTTACATTGCGTTTGCTCCCTCCAAACTCCTCCTTTTACCTTCATGTGCAATGTTTTACATTCCGCTGCTATACTGTTAGACTTGCATGTGTAGGTTGGTTGCTTGACTAGTGCTAAGTTGCTAAAATCTGTCAAGACTTAAAATTGGGAAAAGGCTAGATTTTTATTTGGTCAAGTAGTCTAATCACCCCCCTCTAGACATACTTTTCGATCCTACAAGTGGTATTAGAGCTATGGTCTCCATTTGCCTTGATTTCCATAGCTTTTGGTGATCATAGCCTTGGTTTCACAACCTAGGAGAGTATGGCGTCTAGCGAGGGAAATTACTACCGTAGACGTCCTTACTTTGATGGTACTAATTTTGCTAGTTGGAAGCATAAGATGGACATAACCCCGCCGTTTGGGCTATTGTGTGTACTGGCTTGTGAAAGTGCTAGTTATCGACTAGAGGCAGGGTAAATAGGCGATTTTTATGAAAGTCTTCAAAACATGAGAGTTTCGAAGACAAACAATAGAAATGAACCTATTGATATGCAGCGGAAGGTAGACCTAAGCAAGCCATAGTCAAGTATTCAATGAAGTGAAAGCACGAAGGCTAATAGCAGCTAGGTAGTAAAGATCAGGATGGAAGATAGTATGAAGCCAAACAATAATAGTAGTCACACAGTGAAGATAGACAGATAGTGCAGACAGGCAATGACTTCACGAAGACAAACTGTAAGTAAAGAGAGGGAGAGGATAGAACCAGACACTTGGTGAGGACAATGATTTATTGGACCAGTTCCAGTTGCTGTGAAAATTGTACGTCTGGTTAGGGAGGCTGAGATTCAACTCAGAAGACCGTGTCTTCACCTTATTCCCCGTGAGCTAAGGACACCCAGTCCTCGCCCAATCACTCTGGTAAGTCTTCAAGGTAGACTTCCAGACCTTCACAGACTTCGTTCACCGGCGATCCACAATGACTCTTGGATGCTCAGAACGCGACGCCTAACTGGCTGGAGGATTCACAGTCCTCAAGTGTAACAAGTCTTCAGGTCACGCGGACAGAAAGACTACAGTGATGCCTAACACTCTTTGGCTCTGGGTGTTTGGGCTTTGTCCTCGCAAGGATTTCTCTCTCTCTCCAAAGCTTCGGAGGTGGGTTGCTCTCAAACGACAAAAGTCGTGCACTAACTCTGAGCAGCCACCAATTTATGGTGTAGGGGGTGGGCTATTTATAGCCACTAGGCAACCCGACCTGATTTGTCCGAAATGACCCTGGGTCACTAAGGAACTGACACGTGTTCCAACGGTCAGATTTCAAACACACACGACAGCTTGGCTTGGGATACAAGTAAAGCTAACTCATCCAACTCTGGATAAGATTTGCTCTCATTGTCTTCGCTCGAAGACATAGGATTTGGTTGAACATCACTTCAGTCACTCTGACTTTGTTCACTGGGACCCCACTTAACAGTACGGTGGTTCCTATGACTCAACAAAGAAGAAAAGGAAACAATGAAACAACTAAGTCTTCGCGCTCCATAGTCTTCATGCGATGTCTTCTCATGTCATAGTCTTCAATGTGAATATCTTACATACCACCTTTGTCTTCAATGTCTTCATACATTTTTAGGGGTCATCTCCGGTAGGTAAACCGAATCAATGAGGGACTACTACCTGTGTTATCCTGCAATTCTCACAAACACATTAGTCCCTCAACCAAGTTTGTCTTAATACTCCAAAACCAACTAGGGGTGGCACTAGATGCACTTAAAATCTCCCCCTTTTTGGTGATTGATGACAAAGTGGTTGAAGTTTTCAACGGGGATAAAAGTATGTGAAATTGTAAAGGTTAAAGGTATTGTCTTCATAAGTAGCAATAGGCTCCCCCTGAAGATGTGCATATAAGTAATTTGCTTTTGGAATGCAAATGCACATGGCAGGTTGTACATGTGGAGATCCTCTTCAACTTATGAAGACAATTCATCATGCATGATTTGATATAACGAAGATATTAACATGCATAATGAAAAATGGACGTCTGCAATATGACTTCGTGCGGAATTTATCATCGCACATGCGGAATTTATCATCACATCACAGAATAGCAAACAAGTAGCATACGACCATCAAGTTTAAGTGTTACAACTCAAAGAACCAAATGTATCAAAAGCGAGAGTTGTAAACACTAGGCAAAATATAAAGCAACCGCCCATATGGACCCGCTTGAAGACTATCAACTCATATGCTTCTCCCCCTTTTGTCAGTAAGGACCGAAAAGGTTTGAAGACATAGAGGCTCTACTCGTTCCCAGAAGAAGTAGGTGAAGCTGCAGGGTCGGTGATGTCTACTACACAACCTTCTCCTTATAGACGTTGTTGGGCCTCCAAGTGCAGAGGTTTGTAGGACAGTAGCAAATTTCCCTCAAGTGGATGACCTAAGGTTTATCAATCCGTGGGAGGCGTAGGATGAAGATGGTCTCTCTCAAACAACCCTGCAACCAAATAACAAAGAGTCTCTTGTGTCCCCAACACACCCAATACAATGGTAAATTGTATAGGTGCACTAGTTCGGCGAAGAGATGGTGATACAAGTGCAATATGGATGGTAGATATAGGTTTTTGTAATCTGAATATATAGAAACAACAAGGTAACTAATGATAAAAGTGAGCGTAAATGGTATTGCAATGCTTCGAAACAAGGCCTAGGGTTCATACTTTCACTAGTGCAAGTTCTCTCAACAATAATAACATAATTGGATCATATAACTATCCCTAAACATGCAACAAAGAGTCACTCCAAAGTCACTAATAGCGGAGAACAGACGAAGAGATTATGGTAGGGTACGAAACCACCTCAAAGTTATTCTTTCCGATCAATCCATTGGGCTATTCCTATAAGTGTCACAAACAGCCCTAGAGTTCGTAGTAAAATAACACCTTAATACACACATCAACCAAAACCCTAATGTCAATACTCCAATGTCACCTCAAGTATCCGTGGGTATGATTATACGATATGTATCACACAATCTCAGATTCATCTATTCAACCAACACATAGAACCTCAAAGAGTGCCCCAAAGTTTCTACCGGAGAGTGAAGACGAAAACGTGTGCCAACCCCTATGCATAGGTACATGGGCGGAACCTGCAAGTTGATCACCAAAACATACATCAAGTGAATCAATAGAATAACCCATTGTCACCACGGTTATCCCACGCAAGACATACATCAAGTGTTCTCAAATCATTAAAGACTCAATCCGATAAGATAACTTCAAAGGGAAAACTCAATCTATTACAAGAGAGTAGAGGGGGAGAACATCATAAGATCCAACTATAATAGCAAAGCTCGCGATACATCAAGATCTTACCACCTCAAGAACACGAGAGAGAGAGAGAGATCGAACACATAGCTACTGGTACATACCCTCAGCCCCGAGGGTGAACTACTCCCTCCTCGTCATGGAGAGCGCCGGGATGATGAACCTGGCCACCGGTGAGGGATCCCCCCCTCCGGCAGGGTGCCGGGACAGGGTCCCGATTGGTTTTTGGTGGCTACAGAGGCTTGCGGCGGCGGAACTCCCGATCTATTCTGTTCCCCGAAGGTTTTAGGGCATATTGGTATATATAGGTGAAAGAAGTACGTCAGGGGAGCCACGAGGGGCCCACGAGGGTGGAGGGCGCGCCTAGGGGTGTGGGCGCGCCCCCCTGCCTCGTGCCTCCCTCGTTGCGTTCCTGACGTGCACTCCAAGTCTCTCGGGTTGCTTTCCTTCCAAAAATAACTTCTCTAGAAGGTTTCATTCCGTTTCTACTCCGTTTGATATTCCTTTTCTTCGAAACACTGGAACAAGGGAAAAATAGGAACTGGCACTGGGCTCTGGGTCAATAGGTTAGTCCCAAAAATAATATAAAATTGCATAGTAAAGCCCATAAAACATCCAAGATGGATAATATAATAGCATGGAACAATCAAAAATTATAGATACGTTGGAGACGTATCAGCATCCCCAAGCTTAATTCCTGCTCGTCCTCGAGTAGGTAGTTGATAAAAACAGAATTTTTGATGTGGAATGCTACTTGGCATAATTTCAATGTAATTCTTCTTAATTGTGGTATGAATATTCAGATCCGAAAGGTTCAAGATAAAAGTTCATATTGACACAAAAATAATAATACTTCAAGCATACTAACTAAGCAATTATGTCCTCTCAAAATAACATGGCCAAAGAAAGTTCATCCCTACAAAATCATATAGTTTAGTCATGCTCCATTTTCGTCACACAAGAATGCTCTCATCATGCACAACCCCGATGACAAGCCAAGCAATTGTTTCATACTTTAGTAATCTCAAACTTTTTTCAACTTTCACGCAATACATGAGCGTGAGCCATGGATATAGCACTATGGGTGGAATAGAATATAACGATGGGGGTTATGTGGAGAAGAGAAAAAAGGAGAAAGTCTCACATCAATGAGGCTAATCAATGAGCTATGGAGATGCCCATCGATTGATGTTAATGCGAGGAGTAGGGATTGCCGTGCAACGGATGCACTAGAGCTATAAATATATGAAAGCTCAACAAAAGAAACTAAGTGGGTGTGCATCCAACTTGCTTGCTCACGAATACCTAGGGCACTTGAGGAGGCCCATTGTTCGAATATACAAGCCAAGTTCTATAATGAAAAATTCCCACTAGTATATGAAAGTGACAAAACAAGAGACTCTCTATTATGAAGATCATGGTGCTACTTTGAAGCACAAGTGTGGTAAAAGGATAGTAACATTGTCCCTTCTCTCTTTTTCCCTCATTTTTTGGGCCTTCTCTTTTTTATGGCCTTTCTCTCTCTTTTTTTATTCCTCACTTGGGACAATGCTCTAGGAAATGATGATCATCACACTTCTATTTATTTACAACTCATTGATTACAAATCGATACTAGAACAAAGTATGACTCTATATGAATGCCTCCGGCGGTGTATCGGGATATGCAATGAACCAAGAGTGACATGTATGAAAGAATTATGAACGGTAGCTTTGCCACAAATACTATGTCAACTACATGATCATGTAAAGCAATATGACAATGATGAACGTGTCATGATAAACGGGATGGTGGAAAGTTGCATGGCAATATATCTCGGAATGGCTATGGAAATGCCATAATAGGTAGGTATGGTGGCTGTTTTGAGGAAGATATAAGGAGGTTTATGGGTGAAAGAGCGTATCATATCACGGGGTTTGGATGCACCGGCGAAGTTTGCACCAACTCTCAATGTGAGAAAGGGCAATGCACGGTACCGAAGAGGCTAGCAATGATGGAAAGGTGAGAGTGCGTATAATCCATGAACTCAACATTAGTCATAAAGAACTCACATACTTATTGCAAAAATCTACAAGTCATCAAAAACCAAGAACTACGCGCATGCTCCTAGGGGGATAGATTGGTAGGAAAAGACCATCGCTCGTCCCCGACCGCCACTCATAAGGAGGACAATCAAAGAACACCTCATGTTTCAAATTTGTTACATAACGTTTACCATACGTGCATGCTACGGGACTTGCAAACTTCAACACAAGTATTTCTCAAATTCACACTACTCAACTAGCACAACTTTAATATCACTACCTCCATGTCTCAAAACAATCATCAAGCATCAAACTTCTCTTAGTATTCAACACACTCATAAGAAAGTTTTTACTAATCTTGAATACCTAGCATATTAGGATTATTTAAGAAAATTACCATGCTATTTAAGACTCTCAAAATAATCTAAGTGAAGCATGAGAGATCAATATTTTCTATAAAACAAATCCACCACCATGCTCTAAAAGATATAAGTGAAACACTAGAGCAAACAACAAACTACTCCAAAAGATATGAGTGAAGATCAATGAGTAGTTGTATAATTATGTAACTATGTGAAGACTCTCTAACATTTAAGAATTTCAGATCTTGGTATTTTATTCAAACAGCAAGGAAAGCTAAAGAAAATAAAATGACGCTCCAAGCAAAACACATATCATGTGGTGAATAAAAATATAGCTCCAAGTAAAGTTACCGATGAACGAAGACGAAAGAGGGGATGCCATACGGGGCATCCCCAAGCTTAGGCTCTTGGTTGTCCTTGAATATTACCATGGGGTGCCTTGGGCATTCCCAAGCTTAGGCTCTTGCCACTCCTTATTCCATAGTCCATCGAATCTTTACCCAAAACATGAAAACTTCACAACACAAAACTTAACAGAAAACTCGTAAGCTCCGTTAGCGAAAGAAAACAAAACACCACTTCAAGGTACTGTAATGAACTCATTATTTATTTATATTGGTGTTAAACCTACTGTATTCCAACTTCTCTATGGTTTATAAACTATTTTACTAGCCATAGATTCATCAAAATAAGCAAACAACACACGAAAAACAGAATCTGTCAAAAACAGAACAGTCTGTAGTAATCTGTAACTAACGCAAACTTCTGGAACTCCAAAAATTCTAAAATAAATTGTTGGACCTGAGGAATTTATCTAGTAATCATCTTAAAAAAGAATAAACTAAATAGCACTCTCCAGTAAAAATTTGAATCTAATCTCGTGAGCGCTAAAGTTTCTGTTTTTTTTACAGCATGATCATAAAGACTTCACCCAAGTCTTCCCAAAGGTTCTACTTGGCACAAACACTAACTAAAACACAAAAACACATCTAAACAGGACCGATTATTTATTCCTAAACAGAACCAAAAAGCAAAAAAATAAAATAAAATTGGGTTGCCTCCCAACAAGCGCTAACGTTTAACGCCCCTAGCTAGGCATGACGATTTCAATGATGCTCACATAAAAGATAAGAATTGAAACATAAAGAGAGCATCATGAAGAACATGACTAGCACATTTAAGTCTAACCCACTTCCTATGCATAGGGATTTTGTGAGCAAACAACTTATGGGAACAATGATCAACTAGCATAGGAAGGCAAAACAAGCATAACTTCAAAACTTTAAGCACATAGAGAGGAAACTTGATATTATTGCAATTCCTACAAGCATATATTCCTCCCTCATAATAATTTTCAGTAGCATCATGAATGAATTCAACAATATAATTATCACATAAAGAATTCTTTTGATGATCCACAAGCATAGAAATTTTATTACTCTCCACATAAGCAAATTTCTTCTCATGAATAGTAGTGGGAGCAAACTCAACAAAATAACTATCATGTGATTGAAAATTAAGATCAAGATGAAAAATTTCATGGTTATAATTATTCTTTATAGCATACATGTCATCACAATAATCATCATAAATAGGAGGCATGCTTTTATCATAATAAATTTGCTCGTCAAAACTTGGGGGACTAAACATATCATCTTCATCAAACATAGCATCCCCAAGCTTGTGGCTTTGCATATCATTAGCATCATGGGTATTCAAGGAATTCAAACTAACAACATTGCAATCATTCCCATTCACATATTTTTATGCCAAGCATTCTATGTAATTCTTCTTCTAGTACTTGAGCACAATTTTCCTTCCCATCATTTTCACGAAAGACACTAAAAAGATGAAGCATATAAGGCACCCTCAATTACTTTTTTTGTAGTTTTCTTTTATAAACTAAACTAGTGCTAAAACAAGAAACAAAAAGATTCGATTGCAAGATCTAAAGATATACCTTCAAGCACTCACCTCCCCGGCAACGGCGCCAGAAACTGCTTAGTTGACGGGGTGTGAGTGCCGCTTACCTAGCCTCCCCGGCAACGGTGCCAGAAACTGCTTGATGTCTACTACGCAACCTTCTCCTTGTAGACGTTGTTGGGCCTCCAAGTGCAGAGGTTTGTAGGACAGTAGCAAATTTCCCTCAAGTGGATGACCTAAGGTTTATCAATCCGTGGAAGGCGTAGGATGAAGATGGTCTCTCTCAAACAACCCTGCAACCAAATAACAAAGAGTCTCTTGTGTCCCCAACACACCCAATACAATGGTAAATTGTATAGGTGCACTAGTTCGGCGAAGAGATGGTGATACAAGTGCAATATGGATGGTAGATATAGGTTTTTGTAATCTGAAAATATAAAAATAGCAAGGTAACTAATGATAAAAGTGAGCGTAAATGGTATTGCAATGCTTCGAAACAAGGCCTAGGGTTCATACTTTCACTAGTGCAAGTTCTCTCAACAATAATAACATAATTGGATCATATAACTATCCCTCAACATGCAACAAAGAGTCACTACAAAGTCACTAATAGTGGAGAACAAACGAAGAGATTATGGTAGGGTACGAAACCACCTCAAAGTTATTCTTTCCGATCAATCCATTGGGCTATTCCTATAAGTGTCACAAACAGCCCTAGAGTTCGTAGTAAAATAACACCTTAAGACACACATCAACCAAAACCCTAATGTCACCTAGATACTCCAATGTCACCTCAAGTATCCGTGGGTTTGATTATACGATATGTATCACACAATCTCAGATTCATCTATTCAACCAACACATAGAACCTCAAAGAGTGCCCCAAAGTTTCTATCGGAGAGTCAAGACGAAAACGTGTGCCAACCCCTATGCATAGGTTCATGGGCGGAACCCGCAAGTTGATCACCAAAACATACATCAAGTGAATCAATAGAATAACCCATTGTCACCATGGTTATCCCACGCAAGACATACATCAAGTGTTCTCAAATCATTAAAGACTCAATCCGATAAGATAACTTCAAAGGGAAAAATCAATCTATTACAAGAGAGTAGAGGGGGAGAAACATCATAAGATCCAACTATAATAGCAAAGCTCGCGATACATCAAGATCGTACCACCTCAAGAACACGAGAGAGAGAGAGATTGAACACATAGCTACTGGTACATACCCTCAGCCCCGAGGGTGAACTACTCTCTCCTCGTCATGGAGAGCGCCGGGATGATGAAGATGGCCACCGATGAGGGATCCCCCCTCCGACAGGGTGCCGGAACAGGGTCCCGATTGGTTTTTGGTGGCTACAGAGGCTTGTGGTGGCGGAACTCCCGATCTATTCTGTTCCCCGAAGGTTTTAGGGTATATTGGTATATATAGGTGAAAGAAGTACGTCAGGGGAGCCACGAGGGGCCTACGAGGGTGGAGGGTGCGCCCGGGGGGTGGGCACGCCCCCTACCTCGTGCCTCCCTCGTTGCTTTCCTGACGTGCACTCCAAGTCTCCTGGGTTGCTTTCCTTCCAAAAATAACTTCTCTAGAAGGTTTCCTTCCGTTTCGACTCCGTTTGATATTCCTTTTCTTCGAAATACTGAAACAAGGGAAAAAAAACATGAACTGGCACTGGGCTCTGCGTCAATAGGTTAGTCCCAAAAATAATATAAAAGTGCATAGTAAAGCCCATAAAACATCCAAGATGGATAATATAATAGCATGGAACAATAAAAAATTATAGATACGTTGGAGACGTATCAGTCGGCGTCGGGGTTTGGCGGTGCAGAAGAACTTGGTGCAGTGTCGACACGCGCTGAGGTTGGAGGTGGTGAGGTAGCATCATCTTGACCATCTATGACTCTGGCATTGACCGTTGCAGCTGAGGAGGAATAGTCAGAGTCTTCAAGAGAGGGAGTCTGACGCAAGACATCATTCCTTGGAGGAGTGGAGTCAAACTTGAATCTTTCAGTGAAGCCATCGTTTTGAAGATCTGCTTCAGCACTCAGCAATGTCAAACTCTTCCATGACCTCCGACAGTTTTAATGAGTGACAAATGCATTCTTGGTGGCAAGATTGCGAATGCGATTTACGTGCACCAAGAGGCTTTGCATCTGCCGCTTTAGCCAGTAGTGATGCTTATCCTGTTTCTAATGCAGGGAAACGAGAATCTCTCGGTCATTGAGAACACGAGATCGCTTTCGAGGCCTTTGAGCAATAGTGCTTTCAGTGGCTTCAGTTTGGGCACGGTGAGGGAAGCGTGTATTGCCAGCCAAAGGATAAACATGAGTGACGGCCTGAACTCCTTCAATGGGCTGTGTGAAGCTTTGGTGATCAGCATTGTGAAGACAAACAGGCTCCTTGGCAGGCTCCGGGTATATGGCTTCAACTGACATATCAACCTCTGGCAAAAATATCAGATGGTTGCGTGCAGAAGGCTGATAGTTGACGGCAGAGTGAAGCTTGATAAGGCGCATAACCCATGGAGCGTAGAACTTCAGACCAAAGATATCAGAGCCTGATGCAGCCAATTGCCTGATAAAGAATTCTTGAGCATTGAAGCTGATGCCATTGAAGATATAAAAGACCAATGTCTTCATCGCTCCTTCAAGCTTTGCTGCAGTAGAATGTCCCTTGATGGGCCATAGAGTTCGCCTTATGATATGATAGATTGTTCGGGGCAGATACTCTAGGTCTTCAACAAAGAACTCTCTTGGGTATTCAGCGTCGTGTGGTAGAAGCTTCATCATGCTTAGCATTTGGCTCATGTTGGGCTCTGGCTTCTGAAAGATGCTCTCCAATGCATTGCGGTGAAGCTGACAACCAGGCTCGAAGAGTTCACCTAGAGTGGGCAGGCCAGTTAGCTCAATGATATCAAGAGCTTTGGCTTCATGATGGACATTGCCTGTCATCCACTCAAGGACCCAAGTCTTCGGATCCCTGTTGTAGCCGCGAATGTGGAGGGTAGCATAAAATTGTAGCAGAAGCTCTTCATTCCAGTGCTCCTTATCAGTCACAAAGTTCAGCAGACCAGCATCACGGAAGCAGTCAAGGGCTTCTTCAAGGTAGGGCAGTCCAGCAATGGCTTTCGTGTCTAGACGCATATGTGGAAAGATACGCCCTTGATCATACAGAACACAGGAATAGTAGCTGCGCTGCTGATAGCTCCAGAACCGATCTGATGAAATCCTAGGCTTGGAATAGGGGTTCTTGGCACTATCAAAGAAAGTGTTGTGTGCAATGAAGCCATTTGCATTGAACGACCCTGGTGAAGTTGCTGTACCTGGAAACCTGGGCAACCTGGGCTTTGGCTTCTGGACCTGAGGCCTGTGCTCGATATGATAGTCAAATTGCAGACCAGCAGCAGGTGGAGGAACCAGAATGGGCCATCTGGCAGTGACCAGCTGACCATGATCATATGCTTGCTCGATGGTGTGTGGCCATGGAGGCGGTACAGGAGCAGTGGCAGTGGTATTGACTTCTGGCTGCAGATTTGCGTCAGGAGCAGCATTGGCTTCAGATGCAATCACTTCGGGCACCACATTAACTTCAGGCGCCATATCAGCTTCAGCCATGACAACGTCATTGGCTTTAGTGTTGGTGTTGGTGGTCGCCTCAATGTTATCAACCTCCACTCGAGTAGCTGGAGGGTCGGACACGTTCTCCTCGAGAACAACTTCAGGGATGGTTGGGGGTGTAGCAACATGTTCTTCTTCATCTCTTGGTTCTTCTTGGTCATCGGCTGATGCAGCCGGAATATCTTCAGCCGCGTTGGCTTCAGACTCGGAGTTGTTCATAGTTGGAGAGGCTTCAGGAAATACTTGGCGAGATACTGATTGGTGCTCTTCTCCTTCTGGAACACTCGACAGAGTGACTTGTGGCCTTGGTCCTTTACGATTGGTGCTCTTCTCCTTCTGCGTAACGCTGGCGACGCACGTGGAGATGGAGTAGGTTGGGCCTCAAAGTCATCATCTTCAAGCACCGGAGCGGTGACTTGAGTTGGGGGAGTAGTTGGTGTTTCTGCTTGACGGGGGGAGTCTTGAGGGTGATCAGCCCATGAATCATCCTGAGCGATTTGCATCAAGGGACGACCAATGCTGATGAGTTTTCTATTCGTGAGAACAGGCGATGATACCACATTTTGCTCGATCTGAGGAAGGACTTCATCATCTTCTACATTGTCATGTTGACCAATGTCTTCAGCTGTGGTGGGGTCAACAGCTGGAATGTCTTCAACTTGAGGAGCCTCTGTGGTGGCAGGCTCATGAACTATCATACGACGCTCTTGATGTGCAGATGCAGGACGAGCAACAGAAATTGGCTCGATGACAAGGGGCTCTGTGGGAGCAGCCCGATCTTTCTTCTTGGTTTTTCGCTTCTTGGCAGGTGGAGCCTCGTCAGTGGTGTTCTTGGTCTTGCGCTTTCTGGCTTCGGCTTCAGCTGCCCTTGTTTTTTGGAGCTTTGAAGCCACTATGGGGACCTTTGGCTTCATGCCTGTCATACTAGCGGGGAAGACAATGTGAGGTTCTTCTCGCCTGGATGCTTCAGCTTGGTCCACAGCAGACTTCTTCTTGGCAGCCATCTTGGGGTCAATGCCAGGATGCCCAAGTGCCTTGCGCTTCTCAGCTTCGTTGTAGGCTTGAACACACTTGGCAGCCAAGAGCTTCGTGCGCTCTTGAGAACCTTTGGCTTCATCACGTTTCTTGTGAAACGCCTCCTTGAGCTCATGCATCATTATCTTGAAGTTTTGGACGTCTGTCACACTGAGCTTGGCCATATGCTTCTTGAACTGTGCCTTCTCATCATCAATTTTGTGCTTCAGTTCAACGATTTTCTGAGCTAGAGCCAGCTCAGGAGCAATGGCGCCATGGAAGGAGACGCTGAGGCCAATATGGAGTTGCAGATCATCAAAAACTGAGGTTTGGGCTATCAAACCATTCGTCAATGAACTTGTTCAGGATGTTCACATCGAAGAGGGGAAGATCATTGAAGATTTCCGCCTCTTGCTTGCTCTTTATTAGCAGCTCAAGAGCATCATCGCCAAGATCGTCGTCACTAGACAGATCAATGGCGTCGTTCTCATTCCTCAGAACGGCAGCAAGGGTCAGTGCTTGACCAGTAGTCTGTACGGGCTTCTTCTTCTTAGACTTGGAGATGCGTGAGAGATCTTCAGAATGCACACTTGGTGTAGGAGGAGCAGTGGCCAGAGGCTTCACTCGTGAAGCTCTTGGTGCAGTGGAGGGCTTTGAAGCCTTGGGTTTCTTCTGCTTTTGAGGCTTCGGCGGAGCAGGAGCTTCATCAGAATCAGCTTCATCTCCAGACTGATCCACTGTGGCCCTCTGAGCAGCGATCTAGGAGAGGAGACCATCAAAGTTGTCGAAGGGGCCAATGACATTTGGATTGGCATCTCGTGTGCCATCAGCCCACGGAGCAGAAGGCCCTGGGTTGAAATTGCATCCGAGACTCTTGTTCTCTTTGGCCGAGTTCTTGGCAAACTGGAAGTTGCGCTTGAACAGATTGTCTTCACGACACCATATCAGAGAAAATGGGTCGGCATCAGCAGGCCGTGGTCCATGGACCATGCAAGGGTAGAAACCCTGAGCAATAGCTTCAGTTCTGGACCTGGGTGGAAGATTTTTGAACAAGATGTCTCCCCAAGGTCGCTTGATGGCATTCTTTTCAGCATATTCCTGGGTCACGAACCTGTACTTGAACCATTGTTCGGCCCAATATCTTCGAATCCATTTGATTCGAGTTTTGCGTTGGCCATAGCTCTCTTCAGGATCAGTTTTGTATAGCTCATAGAGATCTTCAGGCAGATCCATTGATGTGCCCCCGCGGTGCTGTCTGCCTCCCTTCCTTGCTGATTTTTCTGTGGCCATGTAGTTCAGACTGAATGGCTTCAAAGCTGTCAAAGTCTTCCGTCTGCTGGTCAGACAGGAACTGGCTTCGGGAGAGTTGATATGATGCTGTAAGAATTCTGCAAATGAATGCAGACTATGAGAACCAAGGGATTCTCCCACAGACATGTACCTGTGACAACATTAGAGATGCGAGGGAAGGGGAAGAGGTCATATGCATTCTCAGAAGATTTTGAAGAAAAATCAGTTTAGACGACTTTGACCTCATAGCGCGAAGACATTCACTTATATGTTGAGAGTTGGTTCCAGATTTGTACGAATCCAAGAATAGGTACAAGTGAGGAATCTAACTACGTGTGAAGCATAAGTGAATATGCTAGGCATCATATGAGATGCAAAATAGGATAGATCCAAATTTGTGGAGACAGAAACCACTTTTGGTAGGAAGGATGAATCTATCGGATCAAAAAGACGGTAAAAAGAGAGTTTTAATTTACCACACGATGAACTGCTAGACGAAGTAGAAGATGAGGCCGAGCAGTTCGATCTTCCGTGCCCTAACTTGGCGACGGAGGACACCTACGGCGGCGGCGGAGAAGAAGATGTCCACGGCCGGCGTGAAGATGGCGTCGGTGAGGTCGCGACAGCTAAGCGCTTCGTCGCTGGCATCGTCGAGAGCTAGCGGTGGCACTAGGGTTTGTTGAGGTGGAGAGGTGGAAGAAGTATTTTGACAGTGATGTAATGTGAATTCATAAGGAGAGGGACGGCACAGCGCAATTACGCAGGTGCCCTGGCGGTTCACATCTGAGGGACACGTGGCGAACATGCAACATATTGGAAGTTGTTCCATGTTCCCACGCACGCCTGGACTGTCGGGTGGTCATTCCGGCTTCTCTGGGTTTCAGGCAAGAAGGATTGAGCATTTAAAAACAGATTTAATGTTTGTCTCTGTATCTTCTGCTGACAAGAACGCAGAGAAGACATTCGACAGTTTCAACAGAATGTATATGATTTGGATAGATAGAGTTTGAGGTAGGAAGCATAGAGAGGTTAGGGTCCGATCACATTCACTTAGTCCAAAAGATTCAAACGAGAAGACATAGCTATAAGTGAATGCTGTAGAGGACAGAACACTAACATATGTATATATCAGAACAAGACCAAATCAACATTGTGAAGATAAACATGAAGTCATGTTACTGTTGAAGACAACCAAATGCGAAGACTTAGCAAATGTAACGCCAAGAGAAAAACATTCCAAACAAAGTTTGGTGGTGGCGTTACCCGCCGTATAGGAAGTATTAGACCCAGACACGGCGCACAATTATCGTGGCGCTCCGAAGTCAAATTCGGCATTAATGTATTCACACTCAGAGTGTAAGTCTTCATTGATTGAAGATATACATTACTTCGTGTGTTGCACATCTAAGTCATCAACATGCATAAGTGTTAGGATGTGTGCCTAATCACAGAACATTCGAGGATTCCAAGATATTTAGCTCACACCGCAACTAGCAAAACCTTTTCTCATCCAAGGGCTTTGTGAAGATATCTGCCAATTGCTCTTCAGTGTTGACGTGTATGATATCAATATCTTCCTTCATAACATGATCTCTGAGAAAGTGATGACGAATTTCAATGTGCTTTGTCTTCGAGTGCTGAACTAGATTGTTGGCAATCTTGATGGCGCTTTCATTGTCGCAGTAGAGTGGTACTTGTTTCAGATGGATGCCATAGTCCTTGAGAGTTTGCTTCATCCATAGAAGCTGAGCGCAGCAAGATCCAGCAGCAATGTATTCGGATTCAGCAGTGGAGAGTGATACACAGTTCTGCTTCTTTGAAGACCAACAGACAAGTGATCGTCCCAGAAAGTGACATGTGCCTGATGTAGACTTGTGATCCACCTTGTCACCAGCGTAATCAGCATCCGAGAATCCTACAAGATCAAACTCTGAGCCCTTTGGATACCATAATCCTAGTGTTGGGGTGTAAGCCAAATATCGAAGAATTCGCTTCACAGCTAAGTGATGCGATTCCTTTGGTGCCGCTTGGAATCGAGCACACATGCAAACACTAAGCATGATATCTGGCCTAGATGCACATAAATAAAGTAAAGAACCAATCATGGAGTGGTATACCTTTTGATCGAACTCTTTACCATTGGCATCGGAACCCAGATGACTCTTGGTTGGCATTGGCGTCGTGTAACCTTTGCAGTCTTGCATTCCAAACTTCTTCAGGCAGTCGTTGAGGTATTTCTCTTGAGATATGAAGATGCCATTGCTTTGCTGACGAATTTGAAGACCAAGGAAGAACTTCAGCTCACCCATCATGGGCATCTGATATTGCTCTTGCATCATGTGTCCAAACTCATCACTGTTTTTCTGGTTGGTGCAGCCGAAGATAATGTCATCCACATATATTTGGCACACAAACAGTTCATCATCATATGTCTTCGTGAATAGTGTAGGATCTAGGGAACCAGGTTTGAAGCCTTTGCTCTCCAGGAAGTCTTTGAGTGTGTCATACCAAGCGCGAGGGGCTTGTTTGAGGCCATACAATGCCTTGTTAAGCTTGTACACCATATCAGGATGTTTTGGATCTTCAAAGCCAGGAGGTTGTGCAACATACACTTCTTCTTCAATCTTGCCGTTGAGAAATGCACTCTTTACATTCATTTGATACAAAAGGATGTTATGATGATTTGCATAGGCTAGCAATATGCGAATAGCTTCAAGCCTAGCCACAGGAGCAAATGTTTCATCGAAGTCAATCCCTTCAACTTGAGTGTATCCTTGAGCAATGAGACGAGCCTTGTTTCTGACAACTTGACCATGCTCATCTTGCTTGTTGCAATAAACCCATTTTGTGCCTATTATGTTGTGGTTGCGAGGGTCAGGACGCTTGACAAGTTCCCAGACATTGTTCAGTTTGAACTGTTGAAGCTCTTCTTGCATGGCTTGAATCCATTCAGGTTCCATGAAGGCTTCAGCAACTTTCTTGGGTTCAGATATTGAGACAAATGCAAAGTGCCCACATAAATTTGCTAGCTGTGTTGCTCTTGAACGAGTGAGTGGACCAGGCGCATTGATGCTATCAATTATCTTCTCAATCTGTACTTCATTTGCAACACGAGGATGAACTGGACGAAGATTTTGCTCTTGCTGATCATTGTCATCGTTAGGAGGATTGTCTTCTAGCTGAGCATTGTCTTCAGGTTGATTGGGTGCAGAAATGATTAGTTCCTCTTCAGGCTGTGCTTCAGACGGTATGATTTCTCATGTTCCCATTAGCTTGATGGATTCACTAGGTGGAACTTCATCTAGCACATTTGGCAGATGCTCTCTTTGTGAGCCGTTAGTCTCATCGAATCGCACATCCAGAGTTTCAACCACTTTATAGTGAAAGAGGTTGAAGACTCTGTAGGAGTGCGAATCCTTTCCGTAACCAAGCATAAAACCTTCATGTGCTTTCGGTGCAAATTTTCAAGTGTGATGAGGATCCTTGATCCAGCACCTAGCACCAAATACTCTGAAGTAACTGACATTTGGCTTCTTACCAGTGAGGAGTTCGTAGGATGTCTTCTTCAGAAGCTTGTGAAGATAAACACGGTTGATGACATGGCATGCAGTATCAATAGCTTCAGGCCAGAACTTTCTTGGAATCTTGTATTCATCGAGCATTGTCCGTGCCATCTCAATGAGTGTTCTGTTCTTGCGCTCCACGATGCCATTCTGCTGAGGTGTGTACGGAGCTGAGAACTCATGAGTGAAGCCCAACGTATCCAGGTAAAGGTCGAGGCCGGTGTTCTTGAACTCTGTGCCGTTGTCACTTCTGATGTGCTTGATCTTGACGCCATAGTTGTTCATGGCACGGTTGGCGAAACGTCTGAATACATCCTGCACTTCAGTCTTGTAGAGGATTATGTGCACCCAAGTATATCTTGAATAATCATCGACAATGACGAAGCCATAGAGACAAGCAGTAGTAGTGAGAGTAGAGTAGTGAGTAGGACCAAATAAGTCCATGTGTAGCAGCTCGAAGGGTTGAGATGTCGTCATGATTGTCTTCGAGGGATGCTTGGCCCTTGTCATCTTTCCAGCTTCGCAGGCACCGCACAGATGATCTTTCTTGAACTTGACGCCCTCAATGCCTATGACGTGCTTGTTCTTTGCGAGAGTGTGCAAGTTTCTCATGCCGGAATGCCCTAGCCTTTGATGCCAGAGCCAGCACTCTGAAGCTTTTGCTAGAAGACATACGGCAAGCTGTGGTCCTGCTGAGAAATCTACCATGTACAGATCATCTTTCCGATACCCTTCAAATACTAGAGTACAAGGCAATGATATTTTCCAAATATCACAATCATGTTCAAGTCACAAAGCATTGAGACAGACATTAAGTTGAAACCAAGGGATTCAACAAGCATCACTTTATCCATGTGCTGATCCTTTGAGATTACAACTCTACCTAGACCCAATACCTTGCTTTTACTAGTGTCAGCAAATGTGATGTGACTCTTGTCAGATGGACGCAAGGTTGAGTCCATGAGAAGACTTCGATCACCAGTCATATGATTAGTGCGCCCGCTGTCCATAATCCATTATGAAGCATGAGGTGTCATACCCTACAGTACAGTTAGGGGGATAGGCTTCACCAAGAGTATTGTGAAGCATAAACATTTGACGGGCAAGAGGATTATCAAAGCTCAGATAAAGATTAGGACTGATAGGATGATTGGCAAGCAATTCAGGAACAAAATACATAGTAAGACCATTTGGGCATTTTATCTTGTGCCCCACAAGATGTTTTAGGTCCCCAGCAATAGCATCAGACGCCTTTGATTTCCGGAGGGAGACCTTTCCCTGCAAAAGAAAGTTAATTCTTCTTAACCACCCACATCTTCAGGGGTGGCTTAGAAGAAATGAGTCTAAGTGCAGCATCTGAGAACTTCAGCTTTGGAGCCCTAGCAAATAGCCTTGCAGGAGATGAATGATACTCATATGAATAAGCAGAAAAGTTCTTAGTTTTATGAACATAGCGCTTTGATGAAACCCGCTCACATTCATAAGTTTGAGCATGATTTCCCTGCAAAACATTGGCATTAGGATGACTCAAGTGAGTCATGTATCTGTATGAAGCCTTTGGACCATATGAAGCTTTTGGTCTGGGATTTGTCTTGTTCCCAGGCGGTGTCATGATGACATTCATAGGAAGATTCTTAAGACAACTTTTGGGAACCCAGATCTTCTTCATAGGTGGCCCATTCCTGCAGTTAGTACCAATATACCTGGCGAACACTTCATCATTCTGATTCTTAAACAGTTTATAGTTTGCATCAAAGGATTCATCAATGATAACTGGGTTAGCACAAGTGAAGCCAGATAAGGTGGATGGATCCACTAAAGGTCCCTTTGCAGCAACCCATGTGGTTTTGGGGTACTGCTCAGGCTTCTAGTAGGAACCATCAACATTCATTTTCCTCTCAAACCCAACACCCTCTTTCCTAGGGTTTCAGTCCAGTATCTGCTTTTTGAGGACATCGCACAGTGTCTGATGCCCCTTGAGACTTTTGTACATCCCTGTTTCAAGCAATGTCTTCAACCTAGCATTTTCATCAGCAATAGTAGTGGTATCCTCAGCAGAGGGGTTAGTTACCACATCAACAGTTGAAGATATTGCAACAGTAGCAGCAGTAGAACATTCAGCAACAGAAGTAGCATTATCACGCTCAAGGCATTTTACACATGGTGGTTCAAATCCTTCCTGAGCGGGACTGATCTGTTGAGCGCGAAGTGACTCATTCTCCTTTTGAAGATCTTCATGAGCCGCTGTCAATTTCTCAAGTTCTTGCTTCCTTTGAAGATAATCATAGGAAAGCTTTTCATGAGTCGTTGAGAGCGTTTCATGACGACTTTCAAGTTCCTGGTACTTAACATGAAGATTTTTTATGTCTTCAATTAAGGACTAAGATCGGGTCATTTCCGCGTCCAACAGGTCATCGCTTTTGTCTAACAGTTTTTGAGTATGTACCATAGCTTTCTCTTGTTCAGTTGCAATTTTAGCAAGTGTTTTGTAGCTGGGTTTTGATTCACAATCAGAGTCATCTTCACTTGATGTTTGAAAGTAGGCATCGCGTGATTTTACCTTGGCACCACGTGCCATGAAGCAGTAGGTGGGAGTAGAGCCGTCCTTGTCATTAGCATCAGCGTTGGTGACGGGGCCATTGTCTTCAGTGTTGAAGATGGACTTGGCAACGTAGGCTGTAGCTAGAGCTAGACTTGCAACGCCAGAATCGGACTCCTCCTTAGACTCCACGTCCGCCTCCTCAGAAGCAGACTCCTCCTCTGAATCCATCTCCTTGCCAACAAAAGCACGAGCCTTACTAGATGAGCTCTTCTTGTGTGATGAAGACTTGGACGAAGACTTGGAAGAAGACTTTGAGGATTTCTTCTTCTTGTTGTCATTAGAATCATATTCCTTGCTCTTCTTCTTCTTCTCATTGTCCCACTGTGGACATTCAGAGATGTAGTGTCCAGGTTTCTTGCACTTGTGACATGTTCTCTTCTTGTAATCATGAGTGGAAGCTTCATCATTTCTTGAGCTGGATCGTGAAGACTTTCTGAAGCCCTTCTTCTTAGCGAACTTCTGGAACTTCTTCACAATCATAGCAAGCTCCTTTCCAATGTCTTCAGGATCACCAGAACTGCAGTCAGATTCTTCTTCAGATGAGGAAACAGCTTTTGCCTTCAAAGCGTGAGTTTGGCCATAGTTGGGACTATAGATATCTCTTTTCTCAGATAGCTGGAACTCATGTGTGTTGAGCCTCTCAAGTATGTCAGACGGATCGAGTGTCTTGAAGTCAGGGCGTTCTTGTATCATCAGGGCAAGGGTGTCAAATGAGCTGTCAAGTGATCTCAGCAGTGTCTTAACGATTTCATGCTTGGTGATCTCAGTGGCGCCGAGAGCACGAAGCTCATTTGTGATGTCCGTGAGGCGATCAAACATGAGCTGGACATTCTCATTGTCATTTCTCTTGAAGCGGTTGAAGAGGTTGCGAAGAACACTGATCCTTTGATCTCTCTGGGTTGAGACGCCTTCATTGACCTTGGAGAGCCAGTCCCAGACTAGCTTCGACGTTTCCAGAGCACTCACATGGACACACTGTCCTTTGGTCAGATGACCACAGATGATGTTCTTGGCAGTAGAATCCAGTTGAATGAACTTCTTGACATCAGCAGGGGTGACACCTTCACCGGTCTTGGGAACACCATTCTTGACGACATACCAGAGGTCGACATCAATGGCTTCAAGATGCATGCGCATCTTAGTCTTCCAGTAGGGATATTCAGTTATATCAAAGACGGGGCACGCAACGGAGACTTTGATTATCCCTGCAGTCGACATAGCTAAAACTCCAGGTGGTTAAACCGAATCACACAGACCAAGGGAGTACCTTCCTCTGATACCAATTGAAAGTGCTAGTTATCGACTAGAGGGGGGGTGAATAGGCGATTTTTATGAAAGTCTTCAAAACATGAGAGTTTCGAAGACAAACAATAGAAATGAACCTATTGATATGCAGCGGAAGGTAGACTACACTAAGCAAGCCATAGTCAAGTATTCAATGAAGTGAAAGCACGAAGACTAATAGCAGCTAGGTAGTAAAGATCAGGATGGAAGATAGTATGAAGCCAAACAATAATAGTAGTCACACAGTTAAGACAGACAGATAGTGCAGACAGGCAATGACTTCACGAAGACAAACTGTAAGTAAAGAGAGGGAGAAGATAGAACCAGACATTTGGTGAGGACAATGATTTGTTGGACCAGTTCCAGTTGCTGTGACAACTGTACGTCTGGTTAGGAAGGCTGAGATTCAACTCAGAAGACCGTGTCTTCACCTTATTCCCCTTGAGCTAAGGACACCCAGTCCTTGCCCAATCACTCTGGTAAGTCTCCAAGGTAGACTTCCAAACCTTCACAGACTTCATTCACCGGCGATCCAGAATGACTCTTGGATGCTCAGAACGCGACGCCTAACTGGCTGGAGGATTCACAGTCCTCAAGGGTAACAAGTTTTTAGGTCACGCGGATAGAAAGACTTCAGTGATGCCTAACACTCTTTGGCTCTGGGTGTTTGGGCTTTGTCCTCGCAAGTATTTCTCTCTCTCAAAAGCTTCGGAGGTGGGTTGCTCTCAAACGACAAAAGCCGTGCACTAACTCTGAGCAGCCACCAATTTATGGTGTAGGGGGTGAGCTATTTATAGCCATTAGGCAGCCCGACCTGATTTGTCCGAAATGACCCTGGGTCACTATGGAACTGACACGTGTTCCAATGGTCAGATTTCAAACACACACGGCAGCTTGGCTTGGGCTACAAGTAAAGCTGACTCATCCAACTCTGGATAAGATTTGCTCTCATTTTCATCGCTCAAAGACATAGGATTTAGTTGAGCATCACTTCAGTCACTCTGACTTTGTTCACCGGGACCCCACTTAACAGTACGGTGGTTCCTATGACTCAACAAAGAAGAAAAGGAAACAATGAAACAACTAAGTCTTCGCGCTCCATAGTCTTCATGTGATGTCTTCTCATGTCATAGTCTTCAATGTGAATATCTTCACATACCACCTTTGTCTTCAATGTCTTCATACATTTTTAGGGGTCATCTCCGGTAGGTAAACCGAATCAATGGGGGACTACTACCTGTGTTATCCTGCAATTCTCACAAACACATTAGTCCCTCAACCAGGTTTGTCGTCAATACTCCAAAACCAACTAGGGGTGGCACTAGATGCACTTACAACTTGCAAGGTGAATTCTTTGATGGGAGAGAACCAAACCGTGAAGCTACCGCGGAAGAGTTGAAGATGCTGCAATACAATGCTCAAGCTTGTCATATTCTCTTCAATGGATTGTGCCCCAAAGAATTCAACAAAATCAGATGTCTTGAGAATGCAAAGGAAATTTGGGATACCTTGATTGATATGCACGAAGGTACCGACTCCGTCAAGGAATCCAAATTGGATGTGCTTCAAAGTCAACTTTACAAGTTCAAAATGAAGGATGGTGAAGGTGTCGCTGAAATGTACTCTAGGCTTGCTCTCATCACAAATGAGATTGCCAGCTTAGGGAGTGAAGAGATGATGGATAGATTCATCATCAAGAATATCCTAAGAGCCTTGGATGGAAAATATGATACCGTATGCACATTGATCCAAATGATGCCCAATTACAAAGATCTCAAGCCTACGGAAGTCATTGGAAGAATTGTTGCTCATGAGATGTCACTCAAGGATAAGGAAGAGCTTCACAACAAGTCAAGTGGTGCTTACAAAGCTCATGTGATGCTCCCACATCATCAAGTGAGAAACAAACCTTCAATGAAGAATTGAGCCTAATGGTGAAGAATTTCAACAAGTTCTACAAGAGTAGAAGCAAGGAAAGAAGTTCCAAGACAAGGTCCTACAATGACAAAAGATCTTCAAGTCGTGAACGAAATTGCTACAATTGTGGAAGACCCGGACACTACTCAAATGAGTGTACGGCTCCCTACAAAAGAAGAGAAGATTCTCCTAAAAGAAGAAGTATAAGAGAAGAATCACCACCAAGAGAGAGAAGGAGTAGAGATGATCGTTATGAACGTAGAACCTCTCGGAGAAGCAAGGATTCGAAAAGGAAGGACAAATCATCAAGGAGCTACACAAAGCAAAGACATCAAGCTCATGTTTGTGAATGGGTATCCGGCTCCGGCTCCAACCATCACTCCGAAAGAAGTTATCACTCCGACTCTGAATATATTCAAGATGAAGGTGTTGCCGGTCTAGCACTTGTGTCAACCAACTCCTATGACATATTTGATTCACCAAATGAAGGAATTGGAAGATGCTTCATGGCTAAAGGCCCAAAGGTATCACACCCCGAGTATGTTGATTTCAATAGTGATGAAGATGATTTGCTAGGAGATGATGATTTACTTGTTGATAAATCAAGTTATGAAAACTATGATGAACTTGCTATTAATCATGCTAATCAAGATAAAATGAATGACGATGATAAGAAGGAGATTGAGCGGCTAACTAAAAAATTAAACACTCTTAAGTTAGCTCATGAAACTACCTTGGAAGATCATCGAGAACTTTTAAAGACTCATGAGAAGTTACGCTTTGAAAAGCTCAACCTTGAGCAAGAGCATGAGTTCTTAAAGGCAACCAATGATGATCTTCGCAAGAAAAGTTTGTCTTACATTGCCAAGCGTTTACTCTTGTCCACTTACATGCCACAAGTAAAATCTAGCAACAAGAGTAAGAAAGATTCTTCATCTAGTAGTAACAATAATCATGCTAAATCCAATGTTGTTGCTTCTAGTAGTTCTCTTGATTCCACTAATGATTCTCTTAGCTAAGTTACACTTGAGGAAGAAAATAGCTTATTGAAGGGAATTATAGAGAAAGGTGTTTACAAGAGCCTTGCTAGTAGTAAGCAATTTGAGGAAATTGTACGCAAGCAAGGAAGACACCGGAAGAATCAAGGTGTTGGTTTTGAACGAAAGTTCAATGCCAATGGAGTTGAGTGGGAAGAAGATCAATACCCCAAGACGAAATTTGTTCCTCAACAAGAGAAGTATGATCCTACTTCTTTCCAAGGAACGCAAGCTCAAGATGATCTTCCACCACAAGACCACAAGCAAAAAGGCAAGGACAAGCTTCAAGAGGAGATTGATGCATTTGAAGAAGATCCCAAGGCCTTGGTCAAGTGGGTTGCCAAGACTACATCAAGTTCTACTACAACAAGTACGACTACAACTCCACGGATTCCCATCAAGATGGTGTGGATCCCAAAGAAGAAGAACTAGAGAGTTCTTGAGGGTGACTTCGCCAACGTACTTCACTCATATTCTTTGTCAAGGACATGTGCAACCAACTTCCACACCTTGCACGAGTTCAAGGAGTCACAAACCCTCTTGTTGGTAAGACAAGGACAAGGTAACCTAATGCTTTCATGGACATCATCTATGTGTACATCACTCTATGTCTATGGATATCCTTGTTTGTTCCTTGTGGGACTAACCCATGTAGGTATTGAAAGTGCAACTCACTCCAATGGATTGCTCCAAATGATATCACCATTGAGCATCCACATCTTCGACACCTACATGAAGTTTTCATCGACAAAACCCAAGGTTAGTTCATCCCTCTTAGGGGGAATATCACATCTAGGGGGAGCTTTACTCTAATCAATTGAGCTAAAGCAACTCTAATGGTGTGAACACAACAATGCTTTATGTAAAAGTGGTAACCCCACTTGTGCTTAAACGATGAGTATGACCTATGATCAAATGTTCTCATTTGACTCCTAAGTCAATATACTCATATATAGATGACCTAGTCATCGCCAATTGCTTGATAGATGCTAGAGTGTTTGTGCATGCTTTGTCACATATTTCATTTGCCATTTTATTGTGTGAGCATGTTGGTTGCATATTTTACTCATTCGAGGACATCCATTTGTTGTTTTGAATGTTTGGCCTTTTCTCTTTTGCCAAATGGATGGACAAGAATGCCTAAGAACCCCCTCTAGCTATCTATCCTTTTCTCGTCTCAAACTCTATTCATGCTACATCACAAAGTTTGATCAAGTCAGATTCGAACCACTCTATGTGAGGAGCAATCGGAGTCCCCGATTCGTCATAGACTTAAACTTCCAAAACCTCTTTGTGCATTTCGGGATGACCGAGTCATCCACTTCGGTCACACCGAGTTCACTAAGTTGATCTAGGTTTTCCATCTCGGTGCAACCAATTTGAACTTTTCGGTCACACCGAGTTGCAGTAACCACTTGCGATTCTGCATCTCGGTGCCACCAAGTTGTTCCACTCGGTCACACCAACAGGGTCGGGATATATAAACCCACGGGTGAGATTTTGGAAATTTCTTCAAACTCCTCAGCCCGCGCGTGTGTCCTACTCTGCCTCCTCGGGTCTCCGGACCGTCTCCTCGCCGCCAGCAACCTCCCGCCGCTGGTTTCCATCGCCGTCAACGGAAATCTGCTCCGCCGTTGCCGCCGTAGCAAACTTCCGCCGAACTAGGGTATGAGTTCGACTCTATGTGGTAATTCCTTAACTCTGATTCGTAGCACATTGCTTTGCCATGATCTTTACCACGTATGCAAAAAATCTATCCACAGAAAACATCCCTTAGGTTAGATTTGATTTGAAAATTTAGGGTTAGGTCTTCGTCGAACTCATTTCGGACCGACCAAGTTGTAGAAATCGGTCTCACCGATTTGGCTTAGGCCATTGCACATGCGTTTTCGGTCTGACCGAAAATTGCAAATCGATGCGATCGAGTTCGACTCTCTATGAAACCCTAGCAATCTTGGTGCCACCGAACTGTGACTCGGTCTGACCGAGTTCACGAGTTTAGGTTCCAAAATTGCTTTGGTATCACCGAGTTGAACAAATCGGTAGCTCCGAAATGCTTTCTGTGAAGAACTGAAACTATGTTTTTAAGTCATCTATTTTGCAAAAACTCTGCACTTTGTGATGCTCTTCCACTCTACCTCATCTACATCTATTCACAGGGTCTGCTGTCAGTGTGTTTGACAAGATGTCTGACCAGAGTGACAGTCAGAACAGATCTGAGGAACAGGTGCAATTGAGTGAGCGTTCAGATCCCTCAAGCAGCTATGATGAGGGCAGCAGGAACACACCTAGTAACTTGCCCAAGGTAGCCACTAGAGCAAGGAAGAAGAGGACCTTAGACTCTGAGGATGAGGACTATGTGGCTGTTGAGGATGAGGCCACCTCAAGGAAGAAAGTCTTGAAGGAGTATGGCACAACTGCTGCAACAAAGCCAGGCTTGAACAAGAAGGCACCTGCCAGAAGAATCCCAATGTCCAAGGCCAGGGCATCCACTCAGGAACCCTCCAAGTCAACTGGAGGATAAGATGTTGCTGAGGATAAGAAAAAGAAGGAGAGAAAGAGGGGAAGATGGTGCAAGAAGGTAGACCCCATGGCTGAATTTGAGAAGTATTCTTCTGATGAAGAAGAGGAAGAAGAAGAGGACGCCGCACCAGCACCCAAAGCTCAGAAGCTTATGGGAGATGCTATTAAGTCAGGGGCTGCTCCATCTAAGCCCAAGTTTGCTCCCAAAGCTCAAGCTCAGAAACCTCCAAAGCCCAAGAGGAACACCAGGAGCATTCCTGCAGAAGAGAAGAACAAGGCCCCAGTGCCTCAAGCTGAAGAAGAGGATGATGAATCTCTTGTTTTGAGAAAACTGAAACCCAAGATTCCAAACCACAATGACGCTCATCCAGTGGCTGAGGACATGCACATCAGAAAAGATGCTGGACTGAGATTATGGAGACAGTCTGATCCCTATGCTGTGAGGAGGAGGACTGCAGTTTACTACATGTTTCATACAAAAGAACAACAAGACTTCTATGAGACTATTTTGCTTGACAAGAAACCAATTGTCTGTGACATGAGATGGGTTGATTGGGATTACATCAAGGAGAAAGAAGACCACTTCCCAGGAGTTTTTGACAGCTTCAAAGCTTGTGGAGTAGACAAGTTTGTTGGGCAGAAGCTCACAAAGTGGAATGATGAGCTAATCATGCAGTTTTACTCCACTGCCCACTTCTATCCAGATGGGAAGATAGTATGGATGTCTGAAGGTACAAGGTACCAATCTACTATTGAAGAATGGGCTGAATTGATCAATGATCCAGAAGAACATGAGGATGACTTGGACATGTATGCAAAGAAGAAGAAAGACCATAACTCAATGGCAAACATGTCCTCAAAAGTTTAAGGTCATGAGCCTGATTGTAGAGACAATCAAGAGGACGGTTGCTGACCAAAAGAGAAGTTGTGGGTATGCTCCACATATTCAAGAGCTCATCAATGCTAAGATGGGCACATGAACATACTTGTTGGACAAGGAGCATCTACCTCTATATCCTGAATTTGAAGACAACAAGGTTGTGATGAATGAGGATGAACCATCATCAGCTCAAGCACAAGAGAATAGAGCTAAAGCTAAAGCAGAGAAAGCTGCCAAGATGCCAAGTGTTGAGGAAGCATCTCAAGTTTTCCTGAAGATCAAGCAAGATCAGCTTGCATATCTGATCCAATCTACTTTGAGGATTGAGAAGGGCTTGGCCACCCTGACTCAAAACTAGGAGAGCTTGGAGAGGATCATAGAGACAAAATCTTATGATCTTGATCTGAAGGTTACTAAGATACAAACAGCGGTTGAGCAGCTCCAGGAGGAAGCAGGAGAGAGGAAAGGGAAGGCAACAACTGATGCTTTTCTGCGAGTGCCTAGAGTCAGAGGTCTGCTGTAGCGTTAGTAACAGATACTAGAGCTACAACGCCAGCACCAGCAGCTACAGCTTCAGTGCCACCTCCAGCAGCCACTCCACCAGCTCCAACTACATCAACATATGCCTTCGTCCTTGGAGTTCTCTCTACACCTCCTCCCGAAGACCAAGCCTGAGAGACGCATAGCACTATGCATTTTCGAACTTTTTGGTAACTTGTTGCCAAAGGGGGAGAAGTGTATAGATCATAGGCTTCGAGAGAGAGTGTTTTGCTTCTTTGCCTCTCTTGCTTTTGGTTGAACTTTTTGTGTGCTTGGTTGATACTCTATGTCTGTGTGAGATACTTGCTTGATCATGTGATTGATCATATGCTACTTTAATGCTTGCTTGGATGATATTATCTCTTACATCTCTTATATGATCATTCACTTTGCTTGGTGATGAGTGCATTCTTTTAATTTTCATTATTTTGAGCGCTCCACCAAGATGTATGTGACATGGAAGAGTGACCCATGATCCTAATCGATTGTGCATTTGCATTCAAAAGCAAATCTTAAATAGTGCACAAATTTAGGGGGAGCTCTTGCTTATCACATACTTCTCAAAGCGACAATGTATTTCAATTGTATTATCATTTGTCGAAGCTTTGATCTATATGTTGTCATCAATTACTAAAAAGGGGGAGATTGAAAGCGCAACTATCCCTGGGTGGTTTTGGTAATTATTAACAACATATAGCTCATTGAGCTAATGATACTTCAAGATAAATATTTCAAGAAAGCTCAATGATTGGCATGGCATGGATTAGGAATGTGGACCCCTCAAAATGCTAAGGACAAAAGATTGGCTCAAGCTCCAAAGCTCAAGAATCTACACTTTACTTTTACTGATCCAAGATTACATTGAGTCCATAGGAAAAGCCAATACTATTAAAAGGGGATGAGGTGTTGCTTAATGGGTTACTTGCTCAAAGTGCTTAGTGATATGCTCCAAAAACCCTCAACCACTTTCTCATATCCCCATATGTCCCAAACCAAAAGTCAAACTTGGCCCCACCGAAACTTTCTATCCGGCGCCACCGAGTTCAGTTGACATAGCCGCTGCCACAAAACCCTAGTCACTTCGGTCTTACCGATAGGGATCTTGGTCTCATCAAGATGGGATTGCATACTCTCTGTTTCCCTTCATAACGTTTCGGTCCAACCGAGATGAGCAATCGGTCCCACAGAGTTCGCAATGCAAACTCTCTGTTTCCCTTTCGTAATGTTTTGGTCTCACCGAGATGAGTGAATCGGTCCCGCCGAGTTTGCCTGACCAACTCTCTGGTTAGCTTATTACCAAAATCGGTCCCACCGAGTTTGTGTGATCGGTCTCACCGAGATTACGCTATGCCCTAACCCTAATGAAATCGGTTCCACCGAGTTGACATGTCGGTCCCACCGAAAAGCCTAACGTTCACATTTTGAACCAAATCGGTCTGACCGAGTTTCATTATTCGTTCCCACCGAGTTTGGTGATCTGTGTGTAACGGTTAGATTTTGTGTGGAGGCTATATATACCCCTCCACCCACTCTTCACTCGTGGAGAGAGCCATCACAACATGCCTACACTTCCATCATACATTTTCTGAGAGAGAACCACCTACTCATGTGTTGAGATCAAGATATTCCATTCCAACCATATGAATCTTGATCTCTAGCCTTCTCCAAGTTGCTTTCCACTCAAATCATCTTTCCACCAAATCCAAATCTGTGAGAGAGAGTTGAGTGTTGGGGAGACTATCATTTGAATCACAAGAGCAAGGAGTTCATCATCAACACACCATCTATTACCTTTTGGAGAGTGGTGTCTCCTAGATTGGTTAGGTGTCACTTGGGAGCCTCCGTCAAGATTGTGGAGTTGAACCAAGGAGTTTGTACGGGCAAGGAGATCGCCTACTTTGTGAAGATCTACCCTAGTGAGGCAAGTCCTTCGTGGGCGATGGCCATGGTGGGATAGACAAGGTTGCTTCTTCGTGGACCCTTCGTGGGTGGAGCCCTCCATGGACTCGTGCAACCGTTACCCTTCATGGGTTGAAGTCTCCATCAACATGGATGTACGATAGCACCACCTATCGGAACCACGCCAAAAATCTCCGTGTCTACATTGCGTTTGCTCCCTCCAAACTCCTCCTTTTACCTTCATGTGCAATGTTTTACATTCTGCTGCCATACTCTTAGACTTGCATGTGTAGGTTGGTTGCTTGACTAGTGTTAAGTTGCTAAAATCTGCCAAGACTTAAAATTGGGAAAAGGCTAGATTTTTATTTCGTCTAGTAGTCTAATCACCCCCCTCTAGACACACTTTCGATCCTACAACAATGCAAGAGGGTGGGGCACCGCGCACGGTGAGCGAACCAAGGCGGAGGACGACGACGAGGCCTCGGACAGAACGAATAGGAGCCATGGAAGTTGCGTCGGTCCAGTCACAGGCTGAGGGGAGTACGAGGGTTGGCTCGTTTGGGTGCGGGTGCGTGTTGGGGCTGACGTCGCCGGAGAATAATAGGACATGTGGGGGAAGAGAGGGAGGGACTGGCCAACGTTGTAGGTTATGTTAGGCCGGCGGAGGCGCAGCCAGCCATGGGAGGCGGGAGTAGGCGGAGCCGACGGGGTGGTTTGGTTTGGGCGGGTGGAGGAAGAAGACAAGAGATAGAAGATACACGACAGATGTTGGATGTCAATCCAACGGCTGGTAGGCAGAATCGTTTATTGACTAGCTAGTAAGTCGACACCACCTTGGATAGGCTATTTCCTTGTGGGTCCCAAATGTCAGAATCCAAATCTGTCATGGTCATGTAGCCTTTCCTATGAAAATTTACATCCCATTTGGTGTGCTAGTTCAAAATAAGTTTGTGGGTGCTGGTGGGGGCTAATCACTTGGCTTCTGTAATGCACAGTGAGCTCAAGCAGCCGGCGAGAGTGATGTTATTTCCCTTGGTTGGGATTTGTTACAATATTTCACTCTAAATTAAACGAATGGCAAGCCATTTGCCTTGTTTCAAAGAAAATATGACAGTCACAGCCGACTTGAAAAGGGCAAGAACATCTAACTCCAGCTTACAAATTGTACAAAAGCACGAGGGTTAATTGTTCATCAGGTTTAGACAAAACCCAGGTTGAAAAGGGCAACAACATCTAACTCCAGCACTGTTTTTGGCAGTCACGGTCAAATGGATTGGTCAGATCCATAGAATGAACATCCTGGGTCGTAAAATTCACTGGATTATGACCACAATATGTTGTAAATAGAAGCCCGTCATGTTCAGAAGCTCTTTTGTCCACCTGAAACTCCTTTTTTTGCTCTTCGACATACACATCCGTCAAAACCATGCTGCTGATAAACTTAAGCCTGATGGACAATAGTAACCTCTCATTCAGCAGGAAGAATGTGACAAATCTAGTTTTTGCATGGTTGGCTACATATCGTTCTAGCGTTATTGTCTTCAATCGAATGTCATGAGAAGTGAGAAAATCCCGGTGCTTACGATTCCACCGATTGGTTATAACTTTCTTACCCTGTCCTGTTGCCTAAATAGACATGAAGATTGAAAACAGTTAAGGTCTAAGAAAGAGTGTCGAGAGATCAACAGCTGAACGGTTAATTCTAGTACACTATATGCGGGCTTCCAATGTGCGTGAAATTATCGCCTTTATATACAACTTCTCCGGACATGGAAAGCATTGCAGCAAGCGAATAATCTTGTTCAGATCAAAACTATTCATTTGGATATATAACATCTTGATAGAATCCAGCACCATTGATACGCTATCCATGGAGAAACTCTTCATTGAGCATAGAACATAATGTTAGTACAAAATGTGTACTCCAAGATGATATATAAGTTATGCGCAGAAATTTAAAATGCAGCTTATGGTTACAAGTGTAGATGATAATATAAAGTACCTGAAGAACTGTGGAGCCAAACACCATCTTTAAATGAGCACAGAGATCATGTATTACACTCAAGGTCTCCAGGTTAGGTGCAGAGAGGACTGTTATTTGCGACGGTGAATAACTAGAATCAAGGATCAACCTTTTAAGTGAAGGGGCATCTTGGATGATGAGCTGCCTTCCGTCAAAAGAAATTCGAATTCTTACAAGGTTAGGCGACTTTCTTTGGAGACAACCGATGCTAACCGTGAAAACAAGCACCAAACACTCCAGGGCAGGGCAACTGGAGTGGATGATGCTGTGCAATGAGGCCTCCAATATACGAACCCGCACAAGTGGAAGTTTCTTGAGAAATGGGAGTCGAAGGTTTAGTACCAGATTGTCTGGTAGGTAGGACAATGCAAAGGTGGCTGTGTGGAGAGAGGAGGAAAACCGCGAGATGGACATATCGGTGCTGAGGGCACAAGTACATGGCGTTCGGTATCTGGTAGGTGATTTCCAGGGGAATAGTAGAACTCAAGCAGCTGTAGTTATGTGAATTCAGGGGATTTCAGCCAGGCGTCCACCGTGCAGGGCATGGTATGCTTGCTCAGGTAGCATGACGGGATGCAGAGGCTTTGAACGGAGCCTTGGTGGGAGGAGATGATGGCTCGGGGGATTTCAAAATCATTGAAGAGAGATAGCTGACGACAGTCGAGATTAAGGGCCACGGCAAGCCATAGAGGGCGCCACCGAATTGAGAGGACTTGGGTGCGGCAGCAATCCTTGGTGGGGAGAAGCGAGATGATCTCCCCAAGGACAGCGTCGATCATTGATGCGGTCCACCCGAGATTCTACGGGTTCCTGGGATCCGGTGGGGGCGGGGTCGCCGCTTCTCCCTGCGCTGCCGGGTGCGGGATCTACAACAGGCGTCGCCACTGGCGGGAGCCTCATCTTCTTGGCGCTAGGGTCAGCCGACTCCATTTTTCTCAAGGTCATCGCGTCGCGCTCACGGATTTGAGCAGAGTAACAAATGACGGGCCTAGTTGTAGTGCGAGTGAAGAAGAAGGGGAGCTGGGGTTTTTCCGTAGTAGTGAGAAAGAAGGGGAGCTGGGGATTTCTGTAGGAGTGAGGTGAGGAATTTGGGGGTACGAGTGGAGCAAGATTATGTGAGGTGGGTGGGAGTGAGGAGGAAGAAGAGCACCCAGGTTTTTTTGGGGGGCGGTGTGCTGGGTGTGGGTAGCGCCTCTCATTAAGTAAATATATGGGCTTTTGAATTGATTTTAATATTTACTAGGGTGGATGGGCAGTTTTGTCTTGGGCCCAGAGAAACAATTACTACTTGTACAGTGGAGACACTCTACAGCTACCCAGAGAAACTACTACTACTAGTACAGTGGATACACTACCGCTTCTGGCTCCTCCTAGGTCATCAAAACGTCTCCCTCTACTGAATGCCGTTTTACTTTTGTTCACTGACATGAGGGCCATGCAGCACGCGGACCCAACTGCCATCCACCAAATTAGAAGGCAGTATGCAGGCGAAGAGTCACCCCAGTCGTAGCGCGGCAGTAACGGGCCGTCGTATCACAAACCCCACCTCCCCGCAGTCTTAAGTTTGACGGACGAAGCAACCATCATTTTCACTCTTCGCTGAATCCCCTTCTCCCTCACCGTCTTCAAGAAAGCCAACACTCGCATCTGCTACTATTCTTCTCGCCCAACGAAGGGAAGGTAAGCGGATCCGTGATGTTGGTATATTTTCGTTCAGAGAAAAAAATAACTTTTGCAAAGCAGTAACCGATCCTCACTCTCTTTTTTGTTTCATTGTCATTGCGATTGTGTTTTCCTTTCAGTGGTCTCCTAGTATTCGTCAGTTTCATGATGGACCAAGGAAAACCAGGCAAAGATCTGCCAATGTTGGAGCAGACGCGGGAGGCTGATCCCCACGAGACAGAGAGCTCCAAGAAGATGGAGGCAGCCACCGAGCTGGCCCCAGATACGCTCACGGCGCTACTGAGATGGTCAATGCCCCGTTTGAGGTTACAGCCCCCGTGGCCCTGCAGGAGCAGTTTTGCCCCTTTGAGGATGTGTCTGAGCTGCCCAAGGTGATTTTCTTTTTTGCCGATCTCGATTGTGGTTTTTCATCTAAGTATGTGGTGATGAATAATGCAAAATTCTATTAGCTTCGATGCCATGCTATACATAGTGGTTTAAATAACTTGTGTTTCTTATACTGGAAAGTAATTCAGAATTTGTTTCTGTTTCAATTAGAGCCCTGATGCAGACAAGGATTGTGTGGTTGTACATGTCACTCGCTATGAGGCGGATGACCTGAATATACGCACTGGGAAAACAGAGTTCTTAGGCTGTTGGACCCTGGAAGCCATTTGTGCTTATATCGATGTCGAGTTGTATTCCAGCATCACTGTTGTCAGGCATGTTGTCCAGGGTGTACTGAAGCACAAGAAGTTCAAAGCTACTCCTTCGTTTGTGAGGCATACTGTTCTTGTCAAGCTTACGCAAGAAGATGACGTGGCATGCCTCCACAAACAAGTTTATGAGTGGCAAGGCCACAAGGTTATCTTCATGATGGTTCACAAGATTGAGCTACTATCGGACGTCCTCGATGACGTTCATGGCAAGGTCCATCTTGTGTCCAACCCAAATTAGATCGAGGCATGAAATAGTTGCCCCAGCTAGTGTTTAATAGTAGTTTGGATTGTGTCTAATTATCCGAACCTTGCCTATGATCGAGCCCTCTGGGGCTAGTATTCTGTTTGAATCCGTCCATGGGAACTGCTGCTACTTTTGTGTGCCCGTGAATCATGTGAGAACCATCATAATTGTTGCCGAAACAGATGCGTCCTCACTAGTTTTTTCATGAATATGGCATGGTAAGACATAAGTTGTCACGGTTTATCATACGAGCAGTGTGTGTTTGATGAAATACAGTACTCGTTCAAGAACTGTGCGCCGACATATACATAAGTACTTGTAAACACTGTTGGTGCTACCCCACTTGGAAGCAGTTGTGCAAAACACGGCACATTGGCTCAGATCGCTTCAACACTAGGCTATCGACCAGCTAACAATCAATAATCTATTGTCTAACATATAAGCAACTACGTATATTGTTACAGTGGTTCATGCAGTTAACTGAGGCCACAATGTAAATTCCAAACATTCACACGCTAATCCAGCATTCATGTGGAACACTCACATTAGACTCGGCTTCATAAAAAACTTGAAAAGCATAAGTTAAGAAATTTTATACATCTCAATGATTCATAGAACATAACAAACATATACTAGTTCACAGCAAAAGACAAAGTTCTAAGAAGGTTTACAAGTCAGGAAAAATCAAGCAAGGCTTCTCTGAGCAAAGGGCCTCCCAGCAGGCTTAAATTTCCTGGAGTTCACTCTGGTTTTTTCTTGTTGCCACCATCCAGGGTTAGGTTCTCTCATTCCAGAACAACCAATTATAATTGTGTTCTCAGCTGGAATGCTGAACTGAACCATGTAGTGTACTGACCAGCTGAAATTCTTGTGCATTCCACTAAATTTAAGCACCGCTATTTGCAGAAATAAGCAGACCACAATGCCTCTTGTCCGCGCACCTGTCCCAAAAAACCTCCGTGCAGCCATGCCGGCTAGTCCTTGGTCCATGGATGAACTGGTAGAAAGTGCATTCTGGACTAGGATGCAGTTGTTTTCGCTCGTCCCTGCACTGCAATCAGGAAGTAAAATGTACGAATCAACTTCTTTTAGATTGTGTTGGTCATTCTTCCTAGTTACTACCAATGTAGGAATACCTGGAACACTGGTGGTTAGAGGACGACAGCTAGGAATAGCCATCTCATTTTGTGCAGTTGTACTAAAACTGAGGTGTGTACTTTTGATTGCGCGGATAGAAATGATATGGAGACAGACATAACTATTTGCGCAAATACAAAATACGGTTATTTAAATAGTGATAGATATTTGCAGTGGCGTATGATTAACAGCAGCATCTATCATGTTGTAATTGGCACTACATTGACAGTATGAAAGTGCCCTTAAGTAAGTAGCATCACATCACATCAACACTGCTACTAGATTAACATGCAGAACAATAGCATTAGTATTACTGTCATGAGAGTAGCACATGGTCAGTAAATGTGCAATCAAATTTGTGCAGTTCCACTGGGATGAAGCAATGTTAGCGGTGTGAGATTTAAGTGTAACTGCAAAAACACAATTCATGGGAAATAAAGCAAGATGGAAGCACTTCATAAAATGGTGGTGGCATTGCTTCAATTTATCGGCGGCACTAGTGTCACAGCACCAGATCAGCCCTTGCTTGATTTTTCTTGCCTCCATGCATCATGTTTAAATTCAAATGAAATTTGAATTGAGGAATTTTCAAAGCCTCAGAAACCTTTTAAAATGATCAACATTAAAATCTTGTCAAAGAAGCCTAAGAAAATGTTCCTGTTAAACCTTGAAAAATATTGGCAAGAATAAAATTCAAACCAATATTTTTGGAAGGTTTAACATAATTATTTTGGGCCTTTGAATTAATCCAATAAATATTTGAATTGGATCTATATTTGTTATATAATAAATATATGTTCAATAATTCTGGAAATTGTTGTTAGCTTTGGATAAGTCCATTTGGTTTACACAATTATTTTCATGAATTTTGAAAAATGGTTTGGTCTTTGAACTGAATCAAAACATAATAGAAAAAATAGAAAACAGAACAAATTATTAACAGAGAGAGAGAGAAAGGCCAGAGGCCACTTACCTAGCGCCCACCCCCACGGTTGGATGCGGACGAGCGTCCGCATCCCATAGCTGTGCTCCGCGCGCCAAACGACGCCCCGTAGGGCAAACCCGTGCTCGCCGCCGCGTCTGGCCTCGCCGGCGGCTAAACGCCGGCGAGTTGACCCCGTTTGACCCAGGCTGACCCCCTCCCCTGAGTCAATGACAAGTGGGGCCCGCCTGCTAACTAACCTGGATTAACTTTTAATTAATTCTAAATTAGTTAGTTTACTAACAGTGACACTGACGTGTGGACCCCACACGTCAGGTTTGACCTGGACGACCCCGCTGACCAGCTAACGTCACCTTGACGCAATGCTGGCGCATTAATTTAATTACTGGAATTATTTTTATACAGGAAATTCCAGAAAATACCCAAACCTTCTAAAATTCATAGAAATTCAACCATAACTCCAAATGAAACAAATTATATATGAAAAATGATCAAAAAATCCAGTCTTTCCATCTGTACTGGTTTCATGCATGTTTAAACAACTTAACCTTGCTGTTTAGTTCAAAACATGATAAGGCACTATTTAAATTCATAATTTGAGTTTGGGATTGAACCTTTGGTTCAAAATGACCCAAACCCATCTGTTTGTAGTTGCATTAGCCAAAACACATTCATATTGCCATGTCTTAGCATGCATCATAATTGTTGCATTGCATTGATTGTGTTCTTCCTTGTTTGCCGGTGGTTGTCCCCTCTCGATAGACGTGGTTCCGACGATGAGTTCGATGACACTGATGAAGAGCTATATGATCTTCGGAAGTGCCAGGCAAGCAAAAACCCCTTGTCCATTCCGATACAAACCCACTCTCTCGCTCCTTCTCTCTTTTACTGCATTAGGACAACAACGATTCAACTGTTTCATGCTGCGGTAGTTGAACCCCTTATCCTCTGCATGACCTGTCATTGCCACAGTAAATAGATGAAACCCACTAGCATGAGTAGGAGTTGTTTGAGCCCTGATGTGCCTACTCATTCCTGCTTGTTTGTCATGCCTGCTACTGCTTAGAGTTGAGTCGGGTCTGATTCATCGGGGATGAGTTGGAATGGTGATGAACATGTCCTACTGTGTGTGAGCTAAGTGTGTGAACACGATTTGGTAAAGGTAGCGGTGAGAGGCCATGTAGGAGTACATGGTGGGTTGTCTCATTGAAGCCGTCCTCAGGAACTGAGTTCTGTGTTTGTGATCCATGATACAGTTACTACCATGCATTGGGCCCGAAACCAATGGACCCTCTCGGCTTCTTAATCACCCTTGTCCTCTGTCCAGGAGTTGCAAGTAGTTTCTGGTGTTTGTAGTATGCTGGAGGCCGTGGGAAGCGCTGACCCGAGGGGTGGGCTGTGATGCGGTAGGCACGTGGCCGGGCATGCCGGGCGCCCGTTTGGTGTCTCGGAACCCTGTACACATCGTTCGGGGCCGTATGTGGAAACCTGAATAGGCGATAAACCTGGACTAGAGACTTGAGTGTTTAGGTAGGCTGTGGCCGACACCCACGTTGGGCTTCCGCTTGAAGGTTGCCGAGTACATGCTGTGTAAACGGCGGTAAGTGGTGAGAGCGTGTGTGACGAAGTACACCCCTGCAGGGTTAACATCATATATTTGAATAGCCGTGTCCGTGGTAAAGGACTTCTGGGTTGCCTATAACAGTTCATAGACAAGTGAAAGTGGATACTCTAAAATGCGCAAGATAAGCGTGAGTGCTATGGATGGCGTTCTCGTAGGGAGACGGGAGCGGATCCATAGTGGAGTATTGATATGGTGAATATGTGGACTCGTGTGCGCCACCTCAAAAGAGTTACTTGCAGTCGTAGTTTAGGATAGCCACCGAGTCAAAGCTGGCTTGCTGCAGTTAAACTCCACCACCCCCTTTGTTGATACCGATGCATATGTAGATAGTTCTGATGTAAGCCTTGCTGGGTACATTTGTAATCACGTTTGCTTATTTTATGTTTTGCAGAGAGACGTCAGTCTCGCTAGTAGTTCCGTGTGGACTTCGACATTTAGCTTGATACCTCAGCTACGATCGTGTGCCCTCGGCAGGATCTAGTAGATAGTCAGGCTTCTCAGCCTTTTTCATTTGTAGATGTCTGCACTCAGACATGTTAAGCTTCCGCATGTGTTTGACTTGTATGCTCTGAATGTTGGGTCATGAGACCTATGTTTGTAATATCTTGCTCCTCGGAGCCTATTGAATAAATACTTGAGTCGTAGAGTTATGTTGTGATGCCATGTTGTATTTACACATATCGAGCATATTGCGTGTATGATTGAAATGCTTGGTATGTGTGGGATCCGACAACCTAGTTGTTTATCCTTGGTAGCCTCTCTTATGGGGAAATGTAGTCTTGTGCTTCCATGAGCCATAGTAGTCCGCTACAGCCCGGTTCACCGGAGTCCTGCTAGCCCAGCACTACTGCTCCGGACACCTGATTGGCCGGCATGTGATTCACTTCGTTCTTGTGTCTGTACCTTCGGGGAAAGGTCACGCGGTGACATCCGGAGTCCTGCCTAGCCTGCTACAGCCCGGGTTCCCGGAGTCCTGTTAGCCCAGTGCTACAGCCCGGATTCGCACGCTGTTGACCGACATGCTCGATGTTGATTCACGTATGCCTGTCCCCGTAAGTTAGTGCTGCTTTGGGTTCACGACTAGCCATGTCGGCCCGGGTTCTCTGTCATATGGATGCTAGCAACACTGTCATATACGTGAGCCAAAAGGCGCAAACGGTCCCGGGCCATGGTAAGGCGACACCCGTGGGATTACCGTGCGTGACGCCGAAAGTGATATGAGGTGTTACAGGCTAGATCGGTGTGACTTAGAATCGGGGTCCTGACAACTAGACCATTACTTATAGTGACATTAGGTGGCATTGCTTAATGCTTCATGTGATTTTACATTAGCGGTAGCGATATGGGCGTATGGACAGCAGGGCCATAAAGTGGTGAGGCATGGTTGCCGAGAGCGGCAAACACTCAGGCAGCATGTCTACATTTGTCCCATTTTTTATCTCCTCGACGACATTTTTCCGATGTGAGCACAGGAAATCTAGACGTCCTCATTCTCATTTGTTTTGTCCCCCAACACCCCTCACTTTCTTTCCTTTTTCGACCAAGAGACGGGTCCACTTCCCCCACCCTTCGCCATCCAACATGCTTTCTTCGCCTTTTCAACCAAGAGACCAGTTGGGTAGCCAGTATCTACTACTTTCCCCCGTTTCCTCTTAGAACCAAGTCCTAGATTCATGCTACAGCTTTCCCACTTTCTTCCCTGTTTGAACCAACTCTTAGATTCGACTATATGAACTAGCTTTACCTCTAATAATAGTAAAAGCCTAGGTGGATTTGGAACATCCGATGGAAGTAGGAAAAGATCCACAGGCAGCCACGTGGGGAGCTGGGGCAATAGAGCAAGGCAGGTTTCGAAGGAATATATACCCGAGGGTCATCGGCATGTGGCAAAGACGGCGTCGGGGGGCTACATCTTGGCCACAATACTGCAAGCAGGAAGAAGGGGTCGGAGGCCGTCCCGAGCCGGCACTCTCTCGAAGAGAATAGCACGGCCACCGATCGGGACAGGGGGCAGCCACTGGTCTCCTCCCTCGCCGCTGACGACAGCGTGAACGATTGTAGGAACGAAAGTATGTCTAGAGGGGGGTGATTAGACTACTTGACCAAATAAAAATCTAGCCTTTTCCCAATTTTAGTTCTTGGCAGATTTTAACAACTTAGCACAAGTCAAGCAATCAACCTACACATGCAATTCTAAGAGTATAGCAGCGGAATGTAAAACAATTGCATATGAAGGTAAAGGGATGAGTTTGAGGGAGCAAACGCAATGTTGACACGCAGATTTTTTATCCGTGGTTCCGATAGGTTGTGCTATCGTACATCCACGTTGATGGAAACTTCAACCCACGAAGGCTAACGGTTGCGCGAGTCCACGGAGAGCTCCACCCACGAAGGGTCCACGAAGAAGCAACCTTGTCTATCCCACCATGGCCGTCGCCCACGAAGGACTTGCCTCACTAGGGTAGATCTTCACGAAGTAGGCGATCTCCTTGCCCTTACAAAATCCTTGGTTCAACTCCACAATCTTGTCGGAGGCTCCCAAGTGACACCTAGCCAATCTAGGAGACACCACTCTCCAAGAAGTAACAAATGGTATGTTGATGATGAACTCCTTGCTCTTGTGCTTCAAATGATAGTCTCCCCAACACTCAACTCTCTCTCATAGGACTGGATTTGGTAGAAATAAGATTTGAGTGGAAAGCAACTTGGGGAAGGCTAGAGATCAAGATTTATGTGGTTGGAATGGAATATCTTGACCTCAACACAAGTGTAGGTGGTTCTCTCTCAGAAAATATGTATTGGAAGTGTATGCATGTTCTGATGGCTCTCTCCACGAATGAAGAGTCGGTGGAGGGGTATATATAGCCTCCACACAAAATCTAACTGTTACACACAAATCACCAAACTCGGTGGGACCGATTCAGAGAACTCGGTCAGACCGATTTGGTTCATGATGTGACCGTTAGATGTTTCGGTGGGACCGACATGTCAACTCGGTGGAAGCGATTTCATTAGGGTTAGGGTATAACGTAATCTCGGTGAGACCGATTACACAAACTCGGTGGGACCGAATTTGGTAATAGTCAAACAGAGAGTTTGTCAGACAAACTCGGTGGGACCGATTCGCTCATCTCGGTTGGACCGATTCGCTCATCTCGGTTGGACTGAAACGTTACGAAAAGGAAACCGAGTGTTTGCATTGCAATCTCGGTGGGACCGATCGCTCATCTCGGTTTGACCAAAATGTCACGAAGGGAAACAGAGAGATTACAATCCCATCTCGGTGAGACCGAGATCCCTATCGGTGAGACCGAAAAGACTAGGGTTTCTGGCAGTGGCTATGTCAACTGAACTCGGTGGCGCCGGATAGAGAAGAATCGGTGGGGCCGAGTTGGACTTGTGATTTGGGACATATGTGGATATGAGATAGTAGTGGAGGGTTTTGGAGCATATCACTAAGCATTTTGAGCAAGCACCTCATTAAGCAACACCTCATCCCTTCTTAATAGTATTGGCTTTTCCTATAGACTCAATGTGATCTTGGATCACTAAAATAGAAAATGTAGAGGCTTGTGCTTTGAGCTTGAGCCATTCTTTTGTCCTTAGCATTTTGAAGGGTCCACTTTCTAATCCATGCCATGCCAATCATTGAGCTTTCCTGAAATATCTATCTTGAAATAGCATTAGCTCAATGAGCTATATGTTGTTAGGAATTACCAAAACCACCCAGGCATAGTTGCACTTTCAATCTCCCCCTTTTTGGTAATTGATGACAACATATAGATCAAAGCTTCGACAAATGATAAATAAGTTTGAAAAACATCGTCACTTTGACAAGTATCTGATAAGCAAGAGCTCCCCCTAAAATTGTGCATTATTTAAAATTTGCTTTTGAATGCAAATGCACAGTCAATTAGGATCATGGGTTATTCTTCCATGTCACATACATCTTGGTGGAGCGCTCAAAATGATAGAAGTTAAAGCATGCACTCATCACCAAAACAAGTGAATGATCATCTAGGATATAAGAAATTTATCATCCAACAAGCATTAAGGGTAGCATATGATCAAACACAAGATCAAACAAGTAACTCGCAAGTAGCTCACACAAGCACACAATAAAGTTTCAAACCAAACCAAATAAGTGCAAAGAGAGATAAAAACCAACACTCTCTCTCTCGAAGCCTGTGATCTATACATTTTTCTCCCCCTTTGGCAACAAGTTACCAAAAAGTTCAAAAATTGTAACACCCCAAAAATTTGACCTTGTTTTATTAATTAAAATTTTGCCAGGAAATTAAATTTTTATTTTTCTGGACTTCTCCTTTGATTTCAGAACCCCTCTTCTCTTTAATATTGTGGGTTTTTACCTCAAATGGAAACTTTCCAAAAGTATTATTGGAACTTGTATGCTCTCTTTATAAAATCAATTTTTTTTCAGTAGATTTATTTGCATAATTATTTTTCATGAGCTTTATTCTTTTAAAATGATCTTTCATAAATTTAGAGCCCCTTTTTCACTGCAACCTTTTGATAAATGCATTTAAAATTTTCACCAAAATTTGTGGATGTCATGTGAGGGTTCCACATCACTCCTATGCAAAAATATCCTTTGGTTATTGGAGGTTTTGAGCTCTACATCAATTTTCAAATCTGGTCCAGTAGGTATTTTTGCACTACAACCTATTTAAATATTCTTCTAAAAATTCTTCCAAGTGTTTGGAGATGTAAGTAGATGCTCATAATTCAACTTCATGCAAAAACCCAGTGTTGTTCTTTGAAAAATTTGAGTGAATCATCCTCATCTTCATTCTGCTCCAGTTTGGTGATTTGTACTGCAACCCTATTTTATTTTGCTCTAGTGCCCTTGAGCTTTTTCCTACTTATAGTCCTCCCTACCAAACTATTAAGTCCAGGAGTTTGGACCCTTTGGAGTATCTTTGGTGCATGCAATGATAGCCTTTAGTTTCTGCCCAAAACTGGTTTTCTCAAAAACTTGCACTAACAAATTTCTGTTTTTGCCAAACTAACCTTACCACCTTCTTTAGCTCCTAAAGAGAGTAGGATCTGGGGAGTTTAGCCACCCCAAGAGTTGCCTAGATGCCCATGGCATTCTGTCGAACACCCTGTGTGCAGGAACAGTTTTGGCATGATTTCTAGTTTGCATTGTGAGCTTGAGCCCCTGACCCATCCAGCATGTCCACTAACCTCCTAGCTATCCCTAACCCTGGCCTGTTAGCTGCCAGCATCACCCAAGCTCACTGCACGCGCTGGCTTTTCGTCGAACACCTGGTGTGCGTGCTCTGGGCGCGGCCAGAGCGCGCGTTTTGCACGTGCGTGCGCACGGGTCGCCGCGTCGCACCCCTGGCCCTTGCTCCCCTGCAGAGCCGCGCCCTGCACTCGCCCACTCACCAGAACCATCCAAGCCTCCCTGGCACCCTACAGCGCCACCGTCAGAGCTCCCTTGGCGGCACGCCGGCGTCGGCAGCAGGCTCTGCCGTGGACGGCGCCGCCCAAGCCACCCGCGCGCGCCAGCTGCCCCCTGGGAACAGCCCGAGCTTATCCGCAAGCCGTCGGCATGCGCTCGTCGCCACGTAGCCCTGCAACCATAGGACAGCGGTCGCCGGCGATCCTATCCACGGCCGCCACGGGACCGACCTCGAGCACCTATTTAAGGAGACCCCGAGCTCCTCCGAGCCCTCAGGCAACCCCAGGCCACCCCCATAGTACTCCCGCAGCCAGCAATCGACGGGGAGGGGCCTTCTTCCTCGTCTCCGGCCAGTTCGGTCGCCGCCGCAATCTAGTACAATCTGTCGCAGCCAGGCCCTCCCCCGCCCATCCAACGCCACCAACCGTCTCCCCATAGTCTTGCGGAGCTGCCTAGCGCCTCAGCCTCGACCAAGGACCACCATAGCCCGAAGCCCACTTTGCTCCCGAACCACCGTCCGCCGCGGAGCTCGCCGCCGGTGACTTCCTCCGTCCCCACCTGCCTAGCGCCCACCGGGAGGACTGCCCTAGACTGGCGGATCCATCCCTGCCCTCGGGGCCCCGTGGGGAGCTGCCGTTCGTCGACGGCGATCGCCGGAGTCCCGCCACCGTTCGGGCAGAGAGAGAGGAGGGAGGGAAGACCAGTCAAACCTGACCAGTGGGCCCCCTGGACCCACTGTCAGTGACCCGCGCGCCCGTCCACTCTGGTTATGTGAAAGCGCAAAAGTCCCGAGTACGTCTCCTCTGCTTCGAAAGCGTATTCCCCCGAAGCGTTTTCTTTTCTGATTTTATTAAAACAGAACTTTGACTATCTTGACTGGCTATAACTTTTAAAATAAAACTCCAAATGAGTTGATTCTTTTTCCTACCTCTCTCAAATTTCATCTAGTTTATTTTAAGATTTATTTCAAAAATATTTGAGACAACTTTTTGTACTGTTTTTGAAATATGTGTTATTTGAATATTTCTCAAAATTGGATTTTGGAGAAAAAGGCAACCTTCAAAAAGTGCACCCCCACATGCATACACTTGAAGGCAAGCATTCTGAACTCTGGCATAATATTTTTGTAAGGTGTTTTGATACGGTTACAACACCACTTGTCTTGGAGCATACGTTATTTTTATGTGACGATAAAAATCATTCGTATGAATGCACAATGGAGATTCTTTGCTGGTAGTAATGGTCATGCCAATGATAGTAGTCATCCTCGTGAGCTTTTCATGCATACCGGAAGGAAGCCGGGAAGGTCGCTGTCTTGGGTAGACACGAGTTGTCCCTAGTTCCTCGTCGAGACGAGTGTGTCCGGTATGGCATGGTGAGGTTTGATGGGTGGTGACTCTATCTGTTAATGGAAATATATTTGTCTTATGGAGAATGCTTGGACCTCCTGAGTCGGCCGTAAGTCGAGTCTTGTTCAGTGACTTCCCCTTCTTGTTTTGTTCTACCACTTGTCCCTGCCGCACGTAGGGTACGGTTCAGTAAGTTGTCAACCCCTTACCAAAGCACACACCATACAGAGAGGCCATGGTGGAAGATACCGGAGGCCTCCGGTAGGCATGCCACCTGGTCTGGGGGCATGGGTGTTTCCGGTTGGGACCGAGAGGGGGGCACCCCTTAGAGCGCGCGATATAAATTTGATCCCATGCTACGTCGAGGTTGTAGCCTCCCCACTTAGAGTTTTACTTGACAGGTGTCGTGGGTGATTCCAGACACCGGTAAGTTAAGCTGGTGTGTGCAGGTCAGGCGTGTTTTCAATTAAAAGGCCGTAGGCGGAATTAGTCCCGATGGACTAAATAAATCCGTTACTCGTGGGTAAAGAGTACACCCTCTGCAGAGGTTATATCTATACGGATAGCCACGTCCATGGGTAAGGACTGCAGTCTGAGATGGGTCTAGTGACGGTTTTCGGATGGAGAAACGGCTAGACTAGATCATTGGATTATGATTATGTTAGTGACGGTCTTCGGATGGAGAAACGGCTAGACTAGATCATTGGATTATGATTATGTTAGTGACGGTCTTCGGATGGAGAAACGGCTAAACTAGATTAGTTTATGACCTGTGACGTATGAGGATTATGTTTATTATTGTGGACTAACCACTTACATTATTTGAATTATTGAGTATCCCTGGGACGGTTCTACCTCCTGTATATTCACTGTGATTATTCTTATATAAGCCCTCTCTGTGGTGTCGCTCAGACGCCCGACTGCGGCATGCATGTTATTTAATTATTCTTTATAAGCCCTTTATGTGGTGTCGCTCAGACGCCCGACTGCGGCATGCTTGTTGTTTATTTATCCTTTATAATCCCTTTATGTGGCGTCGCTCAGACGCCCGACTGCGGCATGCTTGTTGTCTATTTATCCTTTATAAGCCCTTTATGTGGTGTCGCTCAGACGCCCGACTGAGGCATTGTTAATTTATTTGCAACCTTTCGAGGAGTCATTTCAGACACTCGGTCAGTGCATTCTATTTTTTACTCCCGTATTGCATGTTCATATTTTTCCTGCATGCGTGCATCACAGATTTTCGTATATTTCGTGACAGACGTTATGATCATAGAACATTCCGGAGCGTGATTACCCCCTTGTTATATTACCCCCGTGTTCTAAATGTTTGCGAGTACATTCAAACGTACTCACTGGCTTGTCCCTGGCTATTGTCTTGGCCAGATTTCTTGCGTGGAGAAGAGCGTGACAACGACAGCCCCGGAACCTATGCAGTGTTGATAGCAACCTCGCGAAGATAGGAGTTATCCCGGTCAGCTGTTCTTGTGGGAAATGGAGTCCCATAGACAGAGATGAACCTCAAACCGCTTCCGCCATCAACCACTAGGAACCAAGTGTTGTACTCATAGGCCACAATGGTCTTGTACTACATATTTTGTACTTTGCTTGGAATTCTTGTATCAAGTTGGTGCCTCATCAGCTACCAGTAATCCTGGGGCTGGTGAGCACAAGGGCCATTTTCTGGAGAATTGATATCCCGAAAATCTGGTCCTGACAGACTTGGTATCAGAGCCAGGCTGACCATTGGCTAATCCTATCTTAGCCAGGTCAATAAACCTAGGTTAACCAACCCACCAGGCCTTAACCCAACCCCGGCCAAGCTTCTCGTCTAAGATAGCCACGCAGTGACCCCGACGCTTTTGGCAGTCGGTGCCCAACCTATCAGCCTAGCCTGTCGATCACGCGCCAGTGACCGACACCTAATGTCTCATTCGCAAGCGTGCGAAGGAAGACTCCGCCCCTTTTTCTATAAAAAGGGCACGCTAGCCTCAACCCAGCACAGCACAGCCTCTTTCCCAAACCAAGTCACGATGCCTGGCCCCATTGTTCACAATGAGACCACAGCAACCAACCTTGGAGGTTTTGTGACCGTGCTCGCAAACCTCACCCGCCGTGCCTATGCATTAGAAGAGCCCCCAGAATATGTTGTGTACCAAGAACTCATGAGCGGTGAGAGCCGTCAGTTCTGGGCCACTGTACACATTTATGGTAGGGGTCTATCGCCAGAACGCCCCTACAGGTTCACTGGGAGGACCACTCCCTTTGAGCCACAAGCCATCCATTGGCAGCTCGAGAAGCTATAGTTCAACTCCGGCACTTGTCGCCCAGAGTTAACTGTCGCTCGTTCTACTACTACCCCAGTCGTAACGGGTATGGTAGGCCGCCCCAGGTTGCCAACGGAGATCACGAGACGGATCCTGCACTATTGCATCTGGTGCGCTATATAAGTGCACTAGAGGAACTGTTCGATCAAATCACCCTTGATCTGATCGCAGCTCGTGGAGAACTGTTTCGCCGAGCCCCGGCGAGAGGAGAAGTGGAGCCCGACGCCGACAACCCAGTCGTGCTGTTCGGACACCCAATCGAGCCCTTGAGGTCTGCCCCAGCCATCGACCAAAATACGTTGGTGTCCCCAGAAGCGCTTCGTCGCCTTTTGGGAACACACTCCAACGGGATTGTAGCCAACAACCCCCGCGATGGTCATCATCGCTACCCCGACCCTGCAGCCCCTCAACCTCATCCGGCTAATCCCGACGGTGAAACCCGTGGAGAAGCTTCGACGTCCACTAGGCAAGCCCGCTTAGATATTAACGGAGTAGACTAAGTCACTCGAGTAGTACCGAGCCTTAGTTTTTCTACGCCTTGTAATTGTGTGATTCTGTGTCACCATTATTAAAGGATGTCTGCTTGCGCGCCCCAGTACCAGAGACGTTTTCTCAGGACCCTGTCCTTTTGCCTTTTTCATCGTAAACGTCATAGCTATGTTTATTTGTGTGTTGCAGCTTATGTTTGTACCCAAAATTCGTGCTATGAGCAAACTCTTGATTTCAACTAATGGGAGTTTTATTTTTTAAAAACAACCCTTAGCAAATCTCGAGGACGAGATTTTTCTTAAGGGGGGTAGTGTTGTAACACCCCAAAAATTTGACCTTGTTTTATTAATTAAAATTTTGCCAGGAAATTAAATTTTTATTTTTCTGGACTTCTCCTTTGATTTCAGAACCCCTCTTCTCTTTAATATTGTGGGTTTTTACCTCAAATAGAAACTTTCCAAAAGTATTATTGGAACTTGTATGCCCTCTTTATAAAATCAATTCTTTATCAGTGGATTTATTTGCATAATTATTTTTCATGAGCTTTATTCTTTTAAAATGATCTTTCATAAATTTGGAGCCCCTTTTTGCACTGCAACCTTTTGATAAATGCTTTTAAAATTTTCACCAAAATTTGGGGATGTCATGTGAGGTTTCCACATCACTTTATGCAAAAATATCTTTGGTTATTGGAGATTTTGAGCTCTACATCAATTTTCAAATCTGGTCCAGTAGGTATTTTTGCACTACAACCTATTTAAATATTCTTCTAAAAATTCTTCCAAGTGTTTGGAGATGTCAGTAGATGCTCATAATTCAACTTCATGCAAAAACCCAGTGTTGTTCTTTGAAAATTTGAGTGAATCAACCTCATTTTCATTCTGGTCCAGTTTGGTGATTTGTACTGCAACCCTATTTTATTTTGCTCTAGTGCCCTTGAGCTTTTTCCTACTTATAGTCCTCCCTACCAAACCTTAAGTCCAGGAGATTGGACCCATTGGAGTACTTTTGGTGCATGCAATGATAGCCTTTAGTTTCTGCCCAAAACTGGTTTTCTCAAAAACTTGCACTAACAAATTTCTGTTTTTGCCAAACTAACCTTACCACCTTCTTTATCTCCTAAAGAGACTAGGATCTGGGGAGTTTAGCCACCCAGGAGTTGCCTAGATGCCCATGGCATTCTGTCGAACACCCTGTGTGCAGGAACAGTTTTGGCATGTTTCTAGTTTGCATTGTGAGCTTGAGCCCCTGACCCATCCAGCATGTCCACTAACCTCCTAGCTATCCCTAACCCTGGCCTGTTAGCTGCCAGCATCACCCAAGCTCACTGCACGCGCTGGCTTTTCGTCGAACACCTGGTGTGCATGCTCTGGGCGTGGCCAGAGCATGCGTTTTGCACGTGCGTGCGCACGGGTCGCCGCGTTGCACCCCTGGCCCTTGCTCGCCTGCAGAGCCGCGCCCTGCACTCGCCCACTCACCAGAACCATCCAAGCCTCCTTGGCGCCCTACAGCGCCGCCGTCAGAGCTCCCTTGGCGGCACGCCGGCGTCGGCAGCGGGCTCTGCCGTGGACGGCGCCGCCCAAGCCACCCGCGCGCGCCAGCTGCCCCCTGGGAACAGCCCGAGCTTATCTGCAAGCCGTCGGCACGCGCTCGTCGCCGCCACGTAGCCCTGCAACCACAGGACGGCGGTCGCCGGCGATCCTATCCATGGCCGCCACGGGACCGACCTCGAGCGCCTATTTAAGGAGACCCCGAGCTCCTCCGAGCCCTCAAGCAACCCCAGGCCACCCCCATAGTACTCCCGCAGCCAGCAATCGACGGGGAGGGGCCTTCTTCCTCGTCTCCGGCCAGTTCGGTCGCTGCCGCAATCCAGTACAATACGTCGCAGCCAGGCTCTCCCCCGCCCATCCAATGCCACCAACCGTCTCCCCATAGTCTTGCGGAGCTGCCTAGCGCCTCAGCCTCGACCAAGGACCACCATAGCCCGAAGCCCACTTTGCTCCCGAACCACCGTCCGCCGCAGAGCTCGCCGCCGGTGACTTCCTCCGTCCCCACCTGCCTAGCGCCCACCGGGAGGACCGCCCTAGACTGGCGGATCCATCCCTGCCCTCAGGGCCCCGTGGGGAGCTGCCGTTCGTCGACGGCGACCGCCGGAGTCCCGCCACCGTTCGGGCAGAGAGAGAGGAGGCAGGGAAGACCAGTCAAACCTGACAAGTGGGCCCCCTGGACCCACTGTCAGTGACCCGCGTGCCCGTCCACTCTAGTTAAGTGAAAGCGCAGAAGTCCCGAGTACGTTTCCTCTGCTTCGAAAGCGTATTCCCCCGAAGCGTTTTCTTTTTCTGATTTTATTAAAACAGAACTTTGACTAATCTTTGACTGGCTATAACTTTGAAAATAAAACTCCGAATGAGTTGATTCTTTTTCCTACCTCTCTCAAATTTCATCTAGTTTATTTTAAGATTTATTTCAAAAATATTTGGGACAAATTTTTGTACTGTTTTTGAAATATGTGTTATTTGAATATTTCTCAAAATTGGATTTTGGAGAAAAAGGCAACCTTCAAAAAGTGCACCCCCACATGCATACACTTGAAGGCAAGCATTCTGAACTCTGGCATAATATTTTTGTAAGGTGTTTTCATACGGTTACAACACCACTTGTCTAGGAGCATACGTTATTTTTATGTGACGATAAAAATCATTCGTATGAATGCACAATGGAGATTCTTTGCTGGTAGTAATGGTCATGCTGATGATAGTAGTCATCCTCGTGAGCTTTTCATGCATACCGGAAGGAAGCCGGGAAGGTCGCTGTCTTGGGTAGACACGAGTTGTCCCTAGTTCCTCGTCGAGACGAGTGTGTCCGGTATGGCATGGTGAGGTTTGATGGGTGGTGACTTTATCTGTTAATGGAAATATATTTGTCTTATGGAGAATGCTTGGACCTCCTGAGTCGGCCGTAAGTCGAGTCTTGTTCAGTAACTTCCCCTTCTTGTTTTGTTCTACCACCTGTCCCTGCCACAGGTAGGGTACGGTTCAGTAAGTTGTCAACCCCTTACCAAAGCACACACCGTACAGAGAGGCCATGGTGGAAGATACCGGAGGCCTCCGGTAGGCATGCCACCTGGTCCGGGGGCATGGGTGTTTCCGGTTGGGACCGAGAGGGGGGCACCCCTTAGAGCGCGCGATATAAATTTGATCCCATGCTACGTCGAGGTTGTAGCCTCCCCACTTAGAGTTTGGCTTGACAGGTGTTGTGGGTGATTCCAGACACCGGTAAGTTAAGCTGGTGTGTGCAGGTCAGGCGTGTTTTCAATTAAAAGGCCGTAGGCGGAATTAGTCCCGATGGACTAAATAAATCCGTTACTCATGGGTAAAGAGTACACCCTCTGCAGAGGTTATATCTATTCGGATAGCCACGCCCATGGGTAAGGACTGCAGTCTGAGATGGGTCTAGTGACGGTTTTCGGATGGAGAAACGGCTAGACTAGATCATTGGATTATGATTATGTTAGTGACGGTCTTCGGATGGAGAAACGGCTAGACTAGATCATTGGATTATGATTATGTTAGTGACGGTCTTCGGATGGAGAAACGGCTAAACTAGATTAGTTTATGACCTGTGACGTATGAGGATTATGTTTATTATTGTGGACTAACCACTTACATTATTTGAATTATTGAGTATCCCTGGGACGGTTCTACCTCCTGGATATTCACTGTGATTATTCTTATATAAGCCCTCTCTGTGGTGTCGCTCAGACGCCCGACTGCGGCATGCATGTTATTTAATTATTCTTTATAAGCCCTTTATGTGGTGTCGCTCAGACGCCCGACTGCGGCATGCTTGTTGTTTATTTATCCTTTATAAGCCCTTTATGTGGCGTCGCTCAGACGCCCGACTGCGGCATGCTTGTTGTCTATTTATCCTTTATAAGCCCTTTATGTGGTGTCGCTCAGACGCCCGACTGAGGCATTGTTAATTTATTTGCAACCATTCGAGGAGTCATTTCAGACACTCGGTCAGTGCATTCTATTTTTTACTCCCGTATTGCATGTTCATATTTTTCCTGCATGCGTGCATCACAGATTTTCGTATATTTCGTGACAGACATTATGATCATAGAATATTCCGGAGCATGATTACCCCCTTGTTATATTACCCCCGTGTTCTAAATGTTTGCGAGTACATTCAAACGTACTCACTGGCTTGTCCCTGGCTATTGTCTTGGCCAGATTTCTTGCGTGGAGAAGAGCGTTACGACGACAGCCCCGGAACCTATGCAGTGTTGATAGCAGCCTCGCGAAGATAGGAGTTATCCTGGTCAGCTGTTCTTGTGGGAAATGGAGTCCCATAGACACAGATGAACCTCAAACCGCTTCCGCCATCAACCACTAGGAACCAAGTGTTGTACTCATAGGCCACAATGGTCTTGTACTACATATTTTGTACTTTGCTTGGAATTCTTGTATCAAGTTGGTGCCTCATCAGCTACCAGTAATCCTGGGGCTGGTGAGCACAAGGGCCATTTTCTGGAGAATTGATATCCCGAAAATCCGGTCCTGACAAAAATGCATAGTGCTAAACGACTCTCAGGCTTGATCTTCGGGAGGTGGTGTTGAGAGAACTCCAAGAACGAAGGCTTCTGATGAAGTAGCTGGAGCTGGTGGAGTAGCTGCTGGAGGTGGAACTGGAGCTGTAGCTGCTGGTGCTGATGCTGTAGCTCTAGTGTCTGTCACTAGCACTGCAGCAGATCTCTGTCCTCTGGGCACTCTGGCAATAGCATCTGTGGTAGACTTGCCCTTCTTCTCGTCAGCTTCCTCCTGAAGTTGCTCAACTGCAGTTTGGATCTCTGTTACCTTGACATCAAGGTCATAGAATTTCTGCTCAATGATCCTCTCCAGACTCTCCTGGTTCTTGGTCAGGGTGGCCAAGCCCTTCTCAATCCTCAGAGTGGATTGGATCAGATATCCAATCTGATCTTGCTTGCTCTTCAAGAATACCTGAGATGCCTCTTCCACAGTTGGCATCTTTGCAGCCTTCTCAGCCTTAGCCTTCTCTCTCTTTTCTTGTGCTTGAGCTGAAGATGGGTCATTCTGATTCATCCAACAGTGTTGTCTTCAAATTCAGGATAGATGGGCAGGTGCTCCTTATCCAAGATGTACTTGCCTTTGCCCATCTTTGAGTTGATTAGCTCCTGAATGTGTGGGGCATACCCACAACTTCTCTTCTGATCAGCTGCAGTCCTCTTGATTGTTTCAACAATCAGGCTCATGACTTTGAACTTCTGTGGGACATCAAATATGTGCAGCAAGTTTATAGCATGTCCTCTGATCATCTTGTGATCACCTGACTTGGGTAGCAGTGTGTGCCTTAAGATCCAGTTGGTTGTTGGCAGACCAGACAACAGATAGTGAACTGATCCAAACTTATGTGTATCCAAAGCAGCATCTGGGATCTCCTTGTACATGTTAGCCATACTGTTGTGGTCTTTCTTCTTCTCTGCATAAATGTCCAAGTCATCCTCATGTTCCTCAGGAGCATTTATAAGCTTGGCCCACTCATCAACTGTAGATTGGTACCTAGTACCCTCAGACATCCATACAATCCTTCCATCTGGATAGAAGTGGGCAGTGGAGTAAAACTGCATGATGAGCTCATTATTCCACTTGGTGAGCTTCTGGGCAACAAAAGTATCCACTCCACATGCCTTAAAGCTATCAAGCACTCCAGGGAAGTGATCTTCATTCTCCTTGATGAATTCCCAGTCAGTCCATCTCATATCACACACAATGGGCTTCTTGTTAAGCAAAACAGTCTCATAGAAGTCCTGTTGTTCCTTAGTGTGAAACCTGTAGTCCACAGCAGTTCTTCTCCTGATAGCATATGGATCAGACTGTCTCCATAGTCTCAATCCTGCATCCTTCCTGATTTTCATGTTTTCTACAACTGGGTGTGCATCAGTGTGGTCAGGGATCTTGGGCTTCAGCCTCAAAATAACAGAATCATCTTCTTCTTCAGCAGCAGCTTGAGGCATTGGGGCCTTGTTCTTCTCTTTAGCAGGTATGTTTCTGGTGCTTCTCTTGGGTTTTTGCTTTGGAGCTGGAGTAGCAGCCTTGGGAGCAGCTTTGGGCTTAGATGGAGCAGCCCCTGATTTGATTGCATCTCCCATAAGCTTTTGTGCTTTGGGTGCTAGTGCAACATCCTCTTCCTCTTCTTCTAAATCTCTCATCATTGATGGCTTCCCAATAACTCTGGCAATGGTCTTTTTGACCCTTTCTTTTCTCTTCTTGCCATCTCCAGTTTCCTTGGTTCAGGAGTGAACTCCATTGTTTCTCTTGTGGCAACTTTTCTTGGCTTAGACATGGGCTGTCTTCTTGCTGGCATCTTTGTTTTCAGACCTGGCTTAGTTGCAGCAGCTGAGCCATACTCTTTCTTAAGCACCTTCTTCTTTGAAGTGGCTTCATCTTCAACTGCCACATAATCTTCATCTTCAGAGTCAGAATTCCTCTTCTTCCTTGTCCTGGTAGCAGCCTTTGGCAGATTGCTTGGAGTGCTCCTGCTGCCTTCATCATAGCTGCTAGAGGGATCTGAACCCTCACTCATCTGTACCTGTTGCTCAGACCTGTTCTGACTATCACTCTGGTCAGACATCTCTGCAAATACTCTGACAGCAGACCCTGTCAATAGGTTATAGATGAGGTAGAGTAGATGAGCATCACAAAGTACAGGAGTTTTGCAAAATGGATGACTTAAAATCTTAGTTTTAGTTCTTCACAGAAAGCATTTCGGATCTACCGATTTGTAAACTCGGTGATACCGAAGCAGCTTTTGGAACCTGAATTAGTGAACTCGGTCAGACCGAGTCAAAGTTTGGTGGTACCGAGACTGCTAGGGTTTCACAAAGAATCGAACTCGGTCACACCGATTTGCAATTTTCGGTCAGACCGAAAACGCGTGTGCTTTGGCCTAAGCCAAAATCGGTGAGACCGATTTCTACAACTCGGTCGGTCCGAGATAAATTTGGTGGAGACCTAACCCTAAATTTTCAAATCAAAACTAATCTACGGGATGTTTTCGGTGGACAGGATGGTTCCAATCGTGGCAAGAATCATGGCAAAGCAATGTGCTAAGAATCGGAGTTAAGGATTAGCACAAAGATCAATTTCGTACCCTAGTTCGGCGACGAACTTGCTACGGCGGCAACGGCGGTGAAGATTTCCGTTGACGGCGGTGGAGACCAACGGCGGGAGGTCGCTGGCGACGAGCGGACGATCCGGAGACCTGAAGAGGCAGACCTGAAGACGAGTAGGATCATACTTCTCTTGTTGAGGAACAAACTTCGTCTTGGGGTATTGATCTTCTTCCCACTCAACTCCATTGGCATTGAACTTTCGTTCAAAACCAACACCTTGATTCTTCCAGTGTCTTCCTTGCTTGCGTACAATTTCCTCAAATTGCTTACTTCCGGCAAGGCTCTTGTAAACACCTTTCTCTACGATTCCCTTCAATAAGCCATTTTCTTGCTCAAGTGTAACTTGGCTAAGATAAGCATTAGTGGAATCAAGAGAACTACTAGAAGCAACAACAATGGATTTAGCATGATTGTTGTTACTACTAGATGAAGCATCTTTCTTGTTCTTGTTGCTAGATTTAGATTGTGGCATGTAAGTAGACAAGAGTAAACGCTTGGCAATGTAAGAAGAACTTTTCTTGCGAAGATCATCATTGATTGCCTTTAAAAACTCATGCTCTTGCTCAAGGTTGAGCTTTTCAAAGCGTAGCTTATCATGAGTCTTTAAAAGTTCACGATGATTTTCCAAGGTAGTTTCATGAGCTAACTTAAGAGTGTTTAATTCGTTAGTTAGACGCTCAATCTCCTTCTTATCATCATCATTCGTTTTATCTTGATTAGCATGATTAATTGATGTTTCATCATAGTTTTCATCACTAGAGTTGTCAACAAGTAAATCATCATCACCTAGCAAATCATCTTCATCACTATTGAAATTAACATACTCGGGATGTGTTACCTTTGGACCTTTGGCCATGAAGTATCTTCCAATTCCTTCATTTGGTGAGTCAAATATGTCGTAGGAGTTGGTTGACACAAGTGCTAGACCGGCAACACCTTCATCTTGAGTATATTCGGAGTCGGAGTGATAACTTCTTTCGGAGTGATTGTCGGAGTCGGAGCCAGATACCCATTCACCAACATGAGCTTGATGTCTTCTTTTTGTGTAGCTCCTTGATGACTTTTCTTTCCTTTCCGAGTCCTTCCTTCTCCGAGAGGGTCTTCATTCATAACGATCATCTCTACTCCTCCTTTCTCTTGGTGGTGATTCTTCTCTTCTACTTCTTCTTTTGGGAGAATCTTCTCTTCTTTTGTAGGGAGCCATACACCCATTTGAGTAGTGTGCGGGTCTTCCACAATTGTAGCAATTACGCTCACGACTAGAAGATCTTTTGTCATTGTAGGACCTTGACTTGCAACTTCTTTCTTTGCTTCTACTCTTGTAGAACTTGTTGAAGTTCTTTACCATTAGGCTCAATTCTTCATTGAAGGTTTGTTTCTCACTTGATGACGTGGGAGCATCACACGAGGCTTTGTAAGCACCACTAGACTTGTTGTGAAGCTCTTACTTATCCTTGAGTGACATCTCATGAGCAACAATTCTTCCAATGACTTCCGTTGGCTTGAAATCTTTGTAATTGGGCATCATTTGGATCAATGTGCAGACGGTATCATATTTTCCATCCAAAGCTCTTAGGATCTTCTTGATGATGAATTTGTCGGTCATCTCTTCACTTCCCAAGCCGGCAATCTCATTTGTGATGAGAGCAAGCCTAGAGTACATTTCGACGACACCTTCACCATCCTTCATTTTGAACTTGTCAAGTTGACTTTGAAGCACATCCAATTTGGATTCCTTGACGGAGTCGGTACCTTCGTGCATATCAATCAAAGTATCCCAAATTTCCTTTGCATTCTCAAGACGGCTGATTTTGTTGAATTCTTCGGGGCACAATCCATTGAAGAGAATATCACAAGCTTGAGCATTGTATTGTAGCATCTTCAACTCTTCCGTGGTAGCTTCACGGTTTGGTTCTCTCCCATCAAAGAATTCACCTTGCAAGCCAATACACCCAATAGCCCAAACGGTGGGGTTATGTCCAAGAATATGCATTTTCATCTTATGCTTCCAACTAGCAAAATTTGTACCATCAAAGTAAGGACCTCTACGGTGGTAATTTCCCTTGCTAGACGCCATACTCTCCTAGGTTGTGAAACCAAGGCTTTGACCACCAAAAGCTATGGAAATCAAAGCAAATGGAGACCAAAGCTCTGATACCACTTGTGGGATCGAACGTATGTCTAGAGAGGGGTGATTAGACTACTTGACAAAATAAAGATCTAGCCTTTTCCCAATTTTAGTTCTTGGCAGATTTTAACAACTTAGCACAAGTCAAGCAATCAACCTACACATGCAATTCTAAGAGTATAGCAGCGGAATGTAAAACAATTCCATATGAAGGTAAAGGGATGAGTTCGAGGGAGCAAACACAATGTTGACACGGAGATTTCTTATCCGTGGTTCTGATAGGTGGTGCTATCATACATCCACGTTGATGGAAACTTCAACCCACGAAGGGTAACGGTTGCGCGAGTCCACGGAGGGCTCCACCCACGAAGGGTCCACGAAGAAGCAACCTTGTCTATCCCACCATGGCCGTCGCCCACAAAGGACTTGCCTCACTAGGGTAGATCTTCACGAAGTAGGCGATCTCCTTGCCCTTACAAACTCCTTGGTTCACTTCCACAATCTTGTCGGAGGCTCCCAAGTGACACCTAGCCAATCTAGGAGACACCACTCTCCAAGAAGTAACAAATGGTGTGTTGATGATGAACTCCTTGCTCTTGTGCTTCAAATGATAGTCTCCCCAACACTCAACTCTCTCTCATAGGATTGGATTTGGTAGAAAAAAGATTTGAGTGGAAAGCAACTTGGGGAAGGCTAGAGATCAAGATTTATGTGGTTGGAATGGAATATCTTGACCTCATCACAAGTGTAGGTGGTTCTCTCTCAGAAAATATGTATAGGAAGTGTAGGCATGTTCTGATGGCTCTCTCCACGAATGAAGAGTGGGTGGAGGGGTATATATAGCCTCCACACAAAATGTAACCATTACACACAAATCACCAAACTCGGTGGGACTGATTCAGAGAACTCGGTCAGACCGATTTGGTTCATAATGTGACTGTTAGATGTTTCGGTGGGACCGATTTCATTAGGGTTAGGGCATAACGTAATCTCGGTGAGACCGATTACACAAACTCGGTGGGACTGATTTTGGTAATAGTCAAACAGAGAGTTTGTCAGGCAAACTCGATAGGACCGATTCGCTCATCTCGGTTGGACCGAAACGTTACGACAAGGAAACAGAGTGTTTGCATTGCAATCTCGGTGGGACCGATTGCTCATCTCGGTTTGACCGAAACGTTACGAAGGGAAACCGAGAGATTACAATCCCATCTCGGTGAGACCGAGATCCCTATTGGTGAGACCGAAAAGCCTAGGGTTTCTGGCGGTGGCTATGTCAACTGAACTCGGTGGCGCCGGATAGAAAGAATCGGTGGGGCCGACTTGGACTTGTGAATTGGGACATATGTGGATATGAGAAAATAGTGGAGCGTTTGGAGCATATCACTAAGCATTTTGAGCAAGCACCTCACTAAGCAACACCTCATCCCTTCTTAATAGTATTGGCTTTTCCTATAGACTCAATGTGATCTTGGATCACTAAAATAGAAAATGTAGAGTCTTGTGCTTTGAGCTTGAGCCAATCTTTTGTCCTTAGCATTTTGAAGGGTCCACTTTCTAATCCATGCCATGCCAATCATTGAGCTTTCCTGAAATATCTATCCTGAAATAGCATTAGCTCAATGAGCTATATGTTGTTAGGAATTAACAAAACCACCTAGGGATAGTTGCACTTTCAACGATGCACCTACACCCTGCCTCGGTCGAGGTGGTCCGGACGGATTTGTGACCAGCCGTGAGCAGAGAGAGTGTGTGGCCACCTGTGTCTTGCTTAGATCTGGAGAGCATGAGAGAGTGAAAGAGAGGAACCCTAGTAAAGCAAGCGCTAAGGCTCCTGTTTATATAGATAGTGGAGTGATTTTGTTGTACTAGCTTCAAAAAAATGCGCTCCTACGTGTACCCGCGAGTGGGTGTGAGAGAACTAGTGCGTGCGTGCACCGCTTCTCTTCGTGAGAGTACAATATACTATGCCCAAAGAACGTTTGCCACAAGAGTAATAGTATAAGTGTGTGACGTGTGAGTTAAAATAAAAGGTGCGCGACATATTTTGTTTTTTAGAAGTTCTGAGGGTAGGGTGTGAAGAGCACATGTGTGACGTCTACCTGCAGATAGACGGTGGGTGTGAGAGGACTCGGGAGAGTCGTGACTCGTGAGGGTGTGTGTGCATGAGAGAGAGGGGGCACGTATCAATGCAATGCATGTGTCCGTAAATCATTATCTGACAAACATTTGCCACAAGCCATTTCCTGACGAACGCCGTAAGAAGCGTTAGATCAGCATCCGACAGTGTCAGTTTTTCCATGTCATTTAACAGAACAGCCACTCCTCCTACACGCAAATCTTCCACGTGAGTGTTAGCAACTGTCGTATGGTCCTCCCTCCGTTCCAAAATGCAGTGCATATAGCTTTATTGAAAATTCGAACCTCGCAAACTTTTACCGAGTTTTCGTGTACCAAAATGCACATATAGAATACCCAGTATATATTATTTCATTCATCTTAGAGAGGTAACTATAAAGATGGGGGAGTAGTCTACAAAGAAAGACCGTCGTATCACCTGCAGCAATTTCAACCATCCTTTGGTGTGGAGGAATATCATAGGAACTTTATATGATATGATTTTTATAGGATCTTTTCCTTTAGAGCTAATTGGTTCATAGGAATAGATTCATATACTAAACATTTCAAAGGAACAACTCGGTGGCACCGAGATGCAGAATCACAAGCGGTTACTGCAAGTCGGTGTGACCGAAAGGTTCAAATCGGTTGCACCGAGATTGAAAACCTAGATCAACTCAGTGAACTCAGTGTGACCGAAGTGGATGAATCGGTCATACCGAAATGCACAGAGAGGTTTTGGAAGTTTAAGTCTATGACGAATCGGGGACTCCGAGTGCTCCTCACACAGAGTGGTTCGAATCTGACTTGATCAAACTTTGTGATGTAGCATGAATAGAGTTTGAGATGAGAAAAGCATAGATAGCTAGAGGGAGTTCTTAGGCATTCTTGTCCATCCATTTAACAAAAGAGAAAAAGGCAAACAACCAAAGCAACAAATGGATGTCCTCGAATGAGAAAAAAAATATGCAATCGACATGCTCACACAATAAAATGGCAAAAGAAATATGTGACAAAGCATGCACAAACACTCTAGCATCTATCAAGCAATTGGCGATGGCTAGGTCATCTATATATGAGTATATTGACTTAGGAGTCAAATGAGAACATTTGATCATAGGTCATACTCATCGTTTAAGCACAAGTGGGGTTGCCACTTTTACATAAAGCATTGTTGTGTTCACACTATTAGAGTTGCTTTAGCTCAATTGATTAGAGTAAAGCTCCCCCTAGATGTGATATCCCCTGTAAGAGGGATGAACTAACCTTGGGTTTTCTCGATGATGACTTCATGTAGATGTTGAAGATGTGGATGCTCCATGTTGATGTAGATCATTCGGAGCAATCCATTGGAGTGAGTTGCACTTTCAATACCTACACAGGTTAGTCCCACAAGGAACAAACAAGGATATCCATAGACATAGAGTGATGTACACACAAGATGATGTCCATGAAGGCATTAGGTTACCTTGTCCCTTGTCTTACCAAAAAGAGGGTTCGTGACTCCTTGAACTAGTGCAAGTTGTGGAAGTTATTTACACTTGTCCTCGCCAAAATGATATGAGTGAAGTATGTTGGCGGAGTCACCCTCAAGAACTCACTAGTTCTTCTTCTTCGGGGTCCACATCATCTTGATGGGAATCCTTGGAGTTGTAGTCGTACTTGATGAAGTAGAACTTGATGCAGTTTTCGGAACCCACTTGACCAAGGCCTTAGGAGCTTCTTCAAATGCATCAATCTCCTCTTGAAGCTTATCCTTGCCTTTTTGCTTATGGTCTTGTGGTGGAAGCTCATCTTGAGCTTGTGTCCCTTGGAAAGAAGTAGGATCATACTTCTCTTGTTGAGGAACAAACTTCGTCTTGGGGTATTGATCTTCTTCCCACTCAACTCCATTGGCATTGAACTTTCATTCAAAACCTATACCTTGATTCTTCCGGTGCCTTCCTTTCTTGCATACAATTTCCTCAAATTGCTTACTCCCGGCAAGGCTCTTGTAAACACCTTTCTCTATAATTCCCTTCAATAAGCTATTTTCTTGCTCAAGTGTAACTTGGCTAAGAGAATCATTAGTGGAATCAAGAGAACTACTATAGGCCACAACATTGGATTTAACATGATTGTTGTTACTACTAGAAGAAGAATCTTTCTTACTCTTGTTGCTAGATTTAACTTGTGACATGTAAGTAGACAAGAGTAAATGCTTGGCAATGTAAGAAGAACTTTTCTTGCGAAGATCATCATTGATTTCCTTTAAGAACCCATGCTCTTGCTCAAGATTGAGCATTTCAAAGCGTAACTTCTCATGAGTCTTTAAAAGTTCTCGATGATCTTCCAAGGTAGTTTCATGAGCTAACTTAAGAGTGTTTAGTTCTTTACTCTAATGCTCAATCTCCTTCTTATCATCATCATTCGCTTTATCTTGGTTAGCATGATTAATAGCAAGTTCATCATAGTTTTCATCACTAGAGTTGCCAACAAGTAAATCATCATCACCTAGCAAATCATCTTCATCACTATTGAAATCAACATACTTGGGGTGTGATACCTTTGGGCCTTTAGCCATGAAGCATCTCCCAATTCCTTCATTTGGTGAGTCAAATATGTCATAGGAGTCGGTTGACACAAGTGCTAGACCGGCAACACCTTCATCTTCAGTATATTCGGAGTCGGAGTAATAACTTCTTTCGGAGTGATGGTCAGAGTCAGAGCCGGATACCCATTTACCAACATGAGCTTGATGTCTTCGCTTTGAGTGGCTCCTTGATGATTTGTCCTTCCTTTCTGAATCCTTGCTTCTCCGAGAGGTTCTTCATTCATAACGATCATCTCTACTCCTCCTCTCTATTGGTGGTGATTCTTCTCTTCTACTTCTCCTTTTGGGTGAATCTTCTCTTCTTTTGTAGGGAGCTGTACACTCATTGGAGTAGTGTCCGGGTCTTCCACAATTGTAGCAATTATGCTCACGACTCGAAGATCTTTTGTTATTGTAGGACCTTGACTTGGAACTTCTTTCCCTGCTTCTACTCTTGTAGAACTTGTTGAAGTTCTTCACCATTAGGTTCAATTCCTCATTGAAGGTTTGTTTCTCACTTGATGATGTAGGGGCATCACATGAGGCTTTGTAAGCACCACTTGACTTGTTGTGAAGCTCTTCCTTATCCTTGTGTGACATCTCATGAGCAACAATTCTTCCAATCACTTCCGTTGGCTTGAGATCTTTGTAATTGGGCATCATTTGGATAAATGTGCACACAGTGTCATATTTTCTGTCCAAGGCTCTTAGGATCTTCTTGATGATGAATCTATCGGTCATCTCTTCACTTCTTAAGCCGGCAATCTCATTTGTGATGAGAGCTAGCCTAGAGTACATTTCAGCGACACCTTCACCATCCTTCATTTTGAACTTGTCAAGTTGATTTTTAAGCACATCCAATTTGGATTCCTTGACGGAGTCGGTACCTTCGGGCATATCAATCAAAGTATCCCAGATTTCCTTTGCATTCTCAAGACGATTGATTTTGTTGAATTCTTCGGGGCAAAATCCTTTGAAGAGGATATCGCAAGCTTGAGCATTGTATTGCAGTATCTTCAACTCTTCCGCGGTAGCTTCACGGTTCGGTTCTCTCTCACCAAAGAATTCACCTTGCAAGCCAACACACACAATAGCCCAAACGGCGGGGTTATGTCCAAGAATATGCATTTTTCATCTTATGCTTCCACTAGCAAAATTAGTACCATCAAAGTAAGGACCTCTATGATGGTAGTTTCTCTTGCTAGATGCCATACTCTCCTAGGTTGTGAAACCAAGGCTATGATCACCAAAAGCTATGGAATTCAAAGCAAATGGAGACCAAAGCTCTGATACCACTTGTAGGATCGAAAGTATGTCTAGAGGGGGGTGATTAGACTACTTGACCAAATAAAAATCTAGCCTTTTCCCAATTTTAAGTCTTGGCAGATTTTAACAACTTAGAACAAGTCAAGCAATCAACCTACACATGCAAGTCTAAGAGTATAGCAGCAGAATGTAAAACTTTGTATATGAAGGTAAAGGGAGGAGTTTGGAGGGAGCAAACGCAATGTAGACACGGAGATTTTTGGCGTGGTTCCGATAGGTGGTGCTATCGTACATCCACGTTGATGGAGACTTCAACCCATGAAGAGTAACGGCTGCGCGAGTCCATGGAGGGGTCCACCTACGAAGGGTCCACGAAGAAGCAACCTTGTCTATCCCACCATGGCCATCGCCCACGAAGGACTTGCCTCACTAGGGTAGATCTTCACGAAGTAGGCGATCTCCTTGCCCGTACAAACTCCTTGGTTCAACTCCACAATCTTGACGGAGGCTCCCAAGTGACACCTAACCAATCTAGGAGACACCACTCTCCAAAAGGTAATAGATGGTGTGTTGATGATGAACTCCTTGCTCTTGTGCTTCAAATGATAGTCTTCCCAACACTCAACTCTATCACACAGATTTGGATTTGGTGGAAAGATGTTTTGAGTGGAAAGCAACTTGGGGATGGCTAGAGATCAAGATTCTTGTGGTTGGAATGGAATATCTTGGTCTCAATACATGAGCAGGTGGTTCTCTCTCAGAGAATGTATGCTGGAAGTGTAGGCACGTTCTGATGGCTCTCTCCATGAATGAAGAGTGGGTGGAGGGGTATATATAGCCTCCACACAAAATCTAACCATTACACACAATTTACCAAACTCGGTGGGGCCGAATCATGAAACTCGGTCGGACCGATTCAGTTCAAAATGTGAACTTTAGGCTTTTCGGTGGGACCGACATGTCAGCTCGGTGGGACCGATTTCATTAGGGTTAGGGCATAACGTAATCTCGGTGAGACCGATCACATAAACTTGGTAGGACTGATTTCTGTAATAGGCAAACAGAGAGTTGGTCATGCAAACTCGGTGGGACCGATTCGCTCATTTCAGTGAGACCGAAACGTTATGAAAGGGAAACAGAGAGTTTGCATTGCGAACTCGGTGGGACCAATCGCTCATCTCGGTTGGACCGAAACGTTATGAAGGGAAACAGAGAGTTTGCAATCCCATCTCGGTGAGACCGAGATCCCTATCGGTGAGACCAAAGTGACTAGGGTTTTTGGTAGTGGCTATGTCATATAAACTCGGTGGCGCCGGATAGATCAAATCGGTAGGGCCGAGTTTGACTTTTGGTTTGGGACATATGTGGATATGAGAAAATGGTTGAGAGCTTTTGGAGCATATCACTAAGCATTTTGAGCAAGCAAGCCATTAAGCAACACCTCATCCCCATTTAATAGGATTGGCTTTTCCTATGGACTCAATGTGATCTTGGATCACTAAAATGAAAATGTAGACCCTTGAGCTTGAGCCAATATGTGTCCTTAGCATTTTGAGGGGTCCACATTCCTAATCCATGCCATGCCAATCATTGAACTTTCTGAAATGATCATCTTGAAGGAGCATTAGTTCAATGAGCTATATGTTGTTAGGAATTACCAAAACCACCCAGGGATAGTTGCACTTTCATTAGGCCACCCTTTTAATTTTGCAGAGTGATATTGGTTTCATCTTTCATATGGTTTCTAGCTTGCATTGCTTCTAACTAGTTCAAACACCATGTGCTTAGTTTACACTTTATACATCATACGAGTCAATATGTCATGTCGTCCTGTTTTTCATACAGATTCCATCCTCCTATCATGCGGCTGCCTTACATCAAAGTAGTGTTCGTCAGTATCATGCATCAATGTGAAGGAAATATGCCCTAGAGGCGGCCAAGGTGAGGGCGCCCCCCCCCAAGCCCAATCCGAATTGGGAAGGGGGCCGGCCCCCCTTTCCTGCTCTCCCTCTCCCTCTTCCTTCTTCTCCTAATCCAACTAGGGAAGGGGGAAACCTACTCCTACTGGGAGTAGGACTCCCCCCCTTGGGCACGCCATAGAGAGGGCCGGCCCTCCCCTCCTCCACTCCTCTATATACGGGGGAGGGGGGCACCCCATAGACACACAAGTTGATTGCTTAGCCATGTGCGGTGCCCCCCTCCACAGATTTCCACCTCGGTCATATCGTTGTAGTGCTTAGGCGAAGCCCTGCATCGGTAACTTCATCATCACTGTCATCACACCGTCGTGCTGATGAAACTCTCCCTCGACCTCAGCTGGATCTAGAGTTCGTGGGACGTCACCGAGCTGAACGTGTGCAGATCGCAGAGGTGCCGTACCTTTGGTGCTAGGATTGGTCAGATCGTGAATACGTACGATTACATCAACCGTGTTTTCATAACGCTTCCGCTTTCGGTCTATGAGGGTACGTAGACAACACTCTCCCCTCTCATTGCTATGCATCACCTAGATAGATCTTGCGTGATCGTAGGAATTTTTTTGAAATTACTGCGTTCCCCAATAGTGGTATCAGAGCTAGGTCTATGCGTAGATGTTATATGCATGAGTAGAACACAAAGAGTTGTGGGTGATAATAGTCATACTGCTTACCAGCATGTCATACTTTGATTCGGAGGTATTGTTGGATGAAGCGGCCCAGACCAACATTACACGTACGCTTACGCGAGACTGGTTCTACCGACGTGCTTTGCACACAGGTGGCTAGTGGGAGTCTGTTTCTCCAACTTTAGTTACGTCCAGTCCTTGTTGAAGGTTAAAACAACACACTTGACAAAAAATCATTGTGGTTTTTGATGCGTAGGTAAGAACGGTTCTTTCTAAGCCCGTAGCACCCACGTAAAACTTGCAACAACAAAGTAGAGAATGTCTAACTTGTTTTTGCAGGGCATGTTGTGATGTGATATGGTCAAGATGTGATTATATATAAATTGTTGTATGAGATGATCATGTTTTGTAACGGTTATCGGCAACTGGCAGGAGCCATATGGTTGTCACTTTATTGTATGAAATGCAATCGCCATGTAATTGCTTTACTTTATCACCAAGCGGTAGCGATAGTCGGAGAAGCAATAGTTGGCGAGACGACAATGATGCTTCGATGGAGATCAAGGTGTCAAGCCGGTGACGATGGTGATCATGACGGTGCTTTGGAGATGGATATCAAAGGCACAAGATGATGATGGCCATATCATATCACTTATATTAATTGCATGTGATGTTTATCCTTTATGCATCTTATTTTGCTTAGTTCGACGGTAGCATTATAAGATGATCTCTCACTAAATTTCAAGGTATAAGTGTTCTCCCTGAGTATGCACCGTTGCTACGGTTCGTCGTGCCGAGACACCACGTGATGATCGGGTGTGACAAGCTCTACGTTCACATACAACGGGTGCAAGCCAGTTTTGCACATGCAGAATACTCGGGTTAAACTTGACGAGCCTAGCATATGTAGATATGGCCTCAGAACACTGAGACCGAAAGGTCGACCGTGAATCATATAGTAGATACGATCAACATAGTGATGTTGACCATTGAAAACTACTCCATCTCACGTGATGATCGGACATAGTTTAGTTGATATCGATCACGTGATTGATACGTCTCCAATGTATCTATAATTTTTGATTGCTCCATGCTATATTATCTTCTGTTTTGGACATTATTGGGCTTTATTATACACTTTATATTATTTTTGGGACTAACCTATTAACCGGAGGCCCAGCCCAGAATTGCTGTTTTTTCCTATTTCGAAGTTTCGCAGAAAAAGAATATCAAACGTATTACAAACGGAATGAAACCTTAGAGAACGTGATTTTCGAAACGAACGTGATCCAGAGGACTTGGACCCTACGTCAAGCAAGCTACCAGGAAGCCACGAGGTAGGGGGCGCGCCTACCCCCTGGGCATGCCCTCCACCCACGTGGGCCCCACGTTGCTCCACCGACGTACTCCTTCCTCCTATATATACCTACGTACCCCCAAACTACCAGATACGGAGCCAAAAACCTAATTCCACCGCCGCAACCTTCTGTACCCGTGAGATCCCATCTTGGGGCCTGTTCCGGAGCTCCGCCGGAGGGGGCATCGATCACGGAGGGCTGCTACATCAACACCATAGCCTCTCCGATGAAGTGTGAGTAGTTTACCTCAGACCTTCGGGTCCATAGTTATTAGCTAGATGGCTTCCTCTCTCTTTTTGGATCTCAATACAATGTTCTCCCCCCTCTCTCGTGGAGATCTATTTGATGTAATCTTCTTTTGCGGTGTGTTTGTTGAGACCGATGAATTGTTGGTTTATGATCAAGTTTATCTATGAACAATATTTGAATCTTCTGAATTCTTTTATGTATGATTAGTTATCTTTGCAAGTCTCTTCGAATTATCAGTTTGGTTTGGCCTACTAGATTGATCTTTCTTGCAATGGGAGAAGTGCTTAGCTTTGGGTTCAATTTTGCGGTGTCCTTTCCCAGTGACAGTAGGGGCAGCAAGGCACATATTGTATTGTTGCCATCGAGGATAACAAGATGGGGTTTATATCATATTGCATGAGTTTATCCCTCTACATCATGTCATCTTTCTTAAAGCATTACTCTGTTCTTATGAACTTAATACTCTAGATGCATGCTGGATAGCGGTCGATGTGTGGAGTAATAGTAGTAGATGTAGGCAGGAGTCAGTCTACTTGTCTCGGACGTGATGCCTATATACATGATCATACCTAGATATTCTCATAACTATGCTCAATTCTGTCAATTGCTCAACATTAATTTGTTCACCCACCGTAAATATTTATGCTCTTGAGAGAAGCCACTAGTGAAACCTATGGCCCTCGGGTCTATTTTCCATCATATTAATCTCCCAACAACAAGCTATTTCTGGCGCTGTTTTTGTTTTACTTTCTTAACTTTGCATCTATATCATAAAAATACCAAAAATATTATCTTATCATATCTATCAGATCTCACTCTCGTAAGTGACCGTGTAGGGATTGACAACCCTTATCGCGTTGGTTGCGAGGATTTATTTGTTTGTGTAGGTGCGAGGGACTCGTGCGTGGCCTCCTACTGGATTGATACCTTGGTTCTCAAAAACTGAGGGAAATACTTACGTTACTTTGCTACATCACCCTTTCCTCTTCAAGGGAAAACCAACGCAGTGCTCAAGAGGTAGCAAGAAGGATTTCTGGCGCCGTTGCCGGCGAGTCTACGCAAAAGTCAACATACCAAGTACCCATCACAAACCCTTATCTCCCGCATTACATTATTTTCCATTTGCCTCTCGTTTTCCTCTCCCCCACTTCACCCTTGCCGTTTTATTCGCCCTCTCTTTTCTGTTCACCTTCTTCTTTCCTTTTTTGCCCCTCGCTCTTTTTGCCGTTATGTCTGAAATTGGGGAAATTATTGTCGATATGGACAATAATAATATCTTGGGAAATTCTGATGCTCCTGCTGAAGAACCCCCTACCTTGCATACAAAAAAAATTCGAATTGGTAGTGGTAATATTATTGGGAAAGGGGTTATCCAAGATTTCTTTACTTTTGCCGGTGCTTTGCCCTCTATGGGTAGTTCTATTCTTCATAGAACTAGTAGTCTTGCGGACGCTATCGCCATGCTTGTAGTTGAACTTGGAAGACAGTTTATGCACATGCATCCTTGCATACAGAGGATTTTCCTAGAATTTTCTAACATTGAGCATTCTTCTGTTAAGCGTGCCGCTACTATCTTTTTGGCTCATGAATTCAGATTTATTATAAAAGAGGCCAAAGAAATCTTTGCGCATTATAGGGTGGACGCTGGACGTCCTCCCATAGAAACTATCCTATTCGATCAAGAGGAAATAATGCGTTTTCAATCTCTAGATTATGTTGCTTTTAATGAAAACCTTAGAAAAAAGGTTCCTACCAATATTCTAGTTGATATAATTTCTGAACTTAATGATGATTTTGCTATTCGAAATAATGAGCTAGGATATTCTCTCGAATATAGGCTTACAAAGTTCTGTCAAAAGAATGCTTATAATGATGAATTGGTTGTGCAATACGAAGGGCCGAAGGAGGAACCTATACCTCCTAAAATTGATCTTGGGGACCTTTGTCCCATTAAATTTAGCCCTTTTGATTACTTTTGCTTGCCTCAAAGGAAACTTGCTGCTGAACGTAGAGAATATGAAATGAGTTTTAATGATCTATCCTATTACTATGGCACTCACTACAAAAAAAATACACTTCCGTGATGATATGTGTTTGTCACAGTAGGTTGCGTTTTTTGTCATGCATGTACGTCCATGACAAATTTATGACAGAATCAAGATAGTCATACTGTGCTGTCGTAGAAGTGTTCCATGACATTACCAAAATTATCATCACGGAAGTGTCCACTTCCATGACGATAAATCGCGCGTCACAGAAGTGCTTTCGTCAAGGGTGACCGACACGTGGCATCCACCGTAACGGAACGCCGTTAAGCTATCAGGTCGGGTTTTGGATCCGATAATCCATTAACAGCCCCGACCAATGGGGATTTTCCATGTGTAAAATCATCATTGGCTGGAGGAGACACGTGTCAGGCTTGCGTTGGCACAGGTCTCACTCATCCAATGGGCGAGACGCGCCTATGATATGTTGACACGTGGACCGGCCCATCAAGTTTAAATGGGTCGGCCAAACTGAAGGCCCACAAGATTTTGCCGACCATAATGGGCCGGCCCAGCTAAAGGCCCATGAGATTTTGCGAACCATAATGGGCTGGCCCAGCTAAAGGCCCACAAGATTTTGCGGGCCATAATGGGCCGGCCCAGGTAAAGGCCCACAAGATTTTTGTGTGCCATAATGGGCCGGCCCAGGTAAAGGCCCACAAGATTCTTGCGGATCATAATGGGCCGGCCCAGCTAAAGGCCCACGAGATTTCGCCGACATTAATGGGCCGGCCCAGCTATAGGCCCACAAGATTTTGAGGACCCTAGTAGGCCGGCCCATTAACTGGCTGCCATGTTTTGGGCCAAATGTCGGCCCATATTTGATCCGGTCCATTAATGGCCTGCCATGCTCCGGGCCTAATAGTGGCCCATATGAGATCCGGCCCGTTAAAAGCCTATCACGTTCAGGGCCAAATTATGGCCCAGATCAGGTCCGCCCCTTTAAGAGGCTTTGGGCTCAATTATGGCCCATATCAGATTCGGCCCGTCAACTGGACACTATGCTTTTGGGCCCACTTGCTAAAGGCCCACTTAGTAATTCGGCCTGATATTAGTTTTGGCCTATTAAGGGCCCGTTTAACATTTCGGCCCTATATTAATTTCGGCCTGTTAAAAGCCCGTCATATAGTTGGGCCTAACTACGGCCCGGTTTGCATCCGGCCTGCTCGCAGCCGATATCTGATTGGGCCAAACAAGGACCGAGACAATTTTGTCCTGTTAAAAGCCCGTGATTTGATTCGCACAATCATGGGTCGGGGTTCATTTCGGGCTGCTGCCGGCCCGTGAGCTGTTCGGCACGTTTCAGGCCCAACCTACATCGTGATTGCATGACGGCCCGATTATGTACCGTAATTTTACGGTTTGGCCGGTTTACTGCGAAGACAGGATATATATACAGTAAAATAACTGCAGCATCATGAATAAGAAAAAACCTAGACTATACAATAAAGAAATTACGGCATATTACATCCACTGGGCATCAATGTTCGCCACTATGATAGTAAAGCACAAGCAGACAGCAGATTACATACACTGGGCATCAAAGATCGCCACCAGTGCAAATAAACACACCAACAAAATAATATACAAAACCGACAGCACTTCAATAGAGTTCAAGAAAGGTTAGCCCTGCTGGGGAGCTGCAGCGCAAGCAGCTGAGAAAGATGATGAGACTGCGCTTGTTCAACACTTATATCTTCCTCACTCTGGAAGATAAACAAGCAGACAGATGACAGGTTTTGCACATAAAAGTATCAGTGCTGACAATTCATCACATTTCTTATTGACGAATAAAGTGACACAGTTTAAAATTGCATTAACACAATATGGTATTGTTCAGGTCAAGACATGGCAGGAAATGACATTGTGAAGGAGTTGGCAGCTTCACGACACCACTGGATTACAGATCAAGAACTCACAAGTATCAATGGTTAGTGTGCTGTCAATTCATACCATTTCAGATTGGCAAATAAAGAGACGGTTTAAATAATAGTAGAATGATATGACATTGTTCATAGTTAAGACATTGCAGAATATGACGTTGTGCTGTAGTGGGTAGGTTCACCACACCACTGGATTACGGATGAAGAACAGAAGCATACATGCAGTGCAAAAGAAGATCACTTCCTCTGTATAGTTTAATTTACATGGTATGAAGAAGGAACTTGGTTGTACAACTGAAAACTTAAATTGAGAAGGACAAACTTTTGTTTATGAACTACATAATAAACTTTAAACAAGCAATTTGATGCAAACACCAAAAATAAACAGCTGTTGCAGCCATGCCTAACCAAATGTATACAACAAAGTTTGAAGGCTTGAGATGGACAAACTTACATTATTGGTGAAGATAGGCTCCATAAAGGCCTTGTCCATGCTGATGGGGGGCCAATTCAAGAAGTTTACCACAGAATCTTCTTCAAAAGCATTGCCTTTATTCTAAATTTTGTTAAGAGTAAATATAGATGTGATAATATACAAAAAGATGGAGAATATTTAAGATAAGATGAAGAGTGATGCTACATAACCAAGTAGCTATAAATGTAAGTGCAGCGGTACAGGCAAAAGTACAGCCAAGAGCAATGCACAGCTAAACTTCTTCAGTACCAACCTTATGGTAAGAGTAAATATAGATCTGATGTGTAGATAATGGAGGGCAAAGGAAAATAAGCTGCAGAGTGATGGCACATGAACAACTACCTGTCATTATAAGTACACTGATAAAGGACAGCATGTACTTACAAGAACAATGCAGAGCTAAAAAAAACATTGGCATTGGATATATTCTACACTAATGTAACCATTCATACATATCAGATAATTTGGAGCGAACAATTGATAAGCAAGCTATCATGCATACTGCTGTCACATAATGAACCAGGTATGTATGCAAGTACAGTGATACAGGACAATAGGTACTAACAAGAGCAAAGCAGCGGGCAACATATTTGCGATATCCTGTCGTTCTTGTCAAATCAGAATTCTTCTTCGAGCAGATTTCTTGCAAAAAAGATCCGTAAGGTACATGCGGAAAAGTAGAAGTTCAAATTGTCATGTGATTTCATAGACAGTACCTCATCCTGGGAACAAGACCAGTGCATAACAAGGTTTTTCCATTCAATGTCTTCTAAATTTAGCACAGGAGACTTCACCGGAAATTCATTTATAGACTTGCCATCAAAGTGTGATTTCCTTAGGTAACACCGATACTTCTGCAATGCTTCCTTGAAAAGCACAAGCAAGCTTTGCTCGTCATGACTATCCAGATTGACCCTCGCCTAGTTACAACAATGTAATGTAAATCATTGATGTGTTCAATCAGCAGAAAACAGGAAAATAATAACCATGAATAATAGCACTTACACGTAAGTTGGACAGGAAGATGTGAAAATGGTGTTTGTCTTCACAATAATCTTCCCATGATGGGAATATATGCACGTAGTCCCTAACAACATTGAAAGCATTGTCTTTTAAACTGGGAATAAATGGAATGGGGTTCCAATCTGCAGGAATTAGCCGTCTCTGCAGTTGGGATAGGTCTTCGGCCGGTGGACTTGCTGTACTTTTTGCTGGAGTGGGATTTTTCTGTGGTACAGCTGGTGCTATGGCAAATGAAATCGGTATACCTTTTGCTGGAGTGCAGGTCCTGTGTGGTGGGGCTAGTGGTGTGGCCAGTGAAGTATGGGTACAGTCTGCTGGAGTCGGTCCTACATTTTGTGTCACTGGTTGTACAGCCAATATAAGTGGGGTGGTGTCCGATTTCTCTGGCACCACCACGTTTTTCAAGGACTTTGCTGGTGCTCCTTCAGGTTCGGCAATCACCCTCTTCCTTTTTGATGTCTGATGCATAAGAACAACATTTGAGTGGAAAAACATGGTATGATGACAGATGGAATATGTATTGATAATGGATGGGCATGGCATCTCGACATATTGATGAGTAAACTAAGCAGATGCCGGTGCAACAAAGTAGAAGAAATGCAAGACAACATATGCAAGATACCTGCAATCAATAAAACATTGCCAAATTAGAACAGGCACCTTGATGGGTGAATAGGACAGGCCATCTGCCTTTGACTCCTCGAGGTTAGAATAGTCATTAGAATCATATTCTGAACAAGAATCAACAGGTGGGGAGCGTATGAGTTTCATTACATCCAGAATGGCACTCAATGCCTTGGTGCCAATTTTGTAAGTCATTGCAGTGTTTAGCTTCAAGAGTGGACTGCTGCTAGTGCGACACAAAGCAGCTACACAGATCATAGTGTAGATATAACGGGAAAACCTTAAGCATCAGAGTAAAATCAGCAAAGTGGAACTTGCTGGAATATATGTGCTAGTATTGCCGGTATGGCTAGAAAGGCTTCGGATACCAGCTCTCTTCAAGTGAAGGTGCGGTACTGTTAATATCAGTGTAACTCTCAAAGGCGACACAGCTCCCCGCATTTCCTTGCTATTCTTATAGGATTCAAGTGGGCAGGCCACTACAAATCCTATTCCTATGTTTACAAGATCCTACGAATCAAAGAGGCTCAAAGTGTCCATCACAACCGACCGTATAGACCTCTACACTGCAAATGTCCCTGCTCATCTTCAGTACAAGGAACATACTGTACTACTATCATACTCCCTCCGTTCCAAAATATAAGTCTTGGTAGATATTTCCACTATGGATCACATACAGATGAATCCAGATACATTTTAGAGTGTAGATTCACTCATTTTGCTCCATATGTAGTCCATGGTGCAATCTATACAAAGACTTGTATTTAGGAACGGAGAGAGTACATATTAAAGAAGAACGGAAGAGGAACATGGTAAAGAAGAGCAAGCAGATTTTGGATAATAAAATGTTGGTTGCGCAGTGCCCAGACATGATGAACCAGAGCGCATTAAGAATGCAACTCCCAGCTGTCTCTCGACCATTTCAAGCGGTTGGATGAAGATCCTACGTCTCCTAACCCTTCTTCTTCCTCGTCTCTGATTCTTCCCATACAGAACACCGCACGGGCCGCCGGCCGGACCACCGGCCCCCACCGCCTATGTTCCTCCTGAAGGAAATATGCCCTAGAGGCAATAATAAAGTATTATATATTTCCTTATATCATGATAAATGTTTATTATTCATGCTAGAATTGTATTAACCGGAAACATAATACATGTGTGAATACATAGACAAACAGAGTCACTAGTATGCCTCTACTTGACTAGCTCGTTAATCAAAGATGGTTATGTTTCCTAGCCATAGACATGAGTTGTCATTTGATTAACGGGATCACCTCATTAGGAGAATGACGTGATTGACATGACCCATTACGTTAGCTTAGCACCCGATCCTTTAGTATGTTGCTATTGCTTTCTTCATGACTTATACATGTTCCTATGACTATGAGATTATGCAACTCCCGTTTACCGGAGGAACACTTTGTGTGCTACCAAATGTCACAACATAAATGGGTGATTATAAAGGTGCTCTACAGGTGTCTCCAAAGGTACTTGTTGGGTTGGCGTATTTCGAGATTAGGATTTGTCACTCCGATTGTCGGAGAGGTATCTCTGGGCCCACTCAGTAATGCACATCACTATAAGCCTTGCAAGCATTGTGACTAATGAGTTAGTTGCGGGATGATGTATTACGGAACGAGTAAAGAGACTTGCCGGTAACGAGATTGAACTAGGTATCGAGATACCGACGATCGAATCTCGGGCAAGTAACATACCGATGACAAAGGGAACAACGTATGTTGTTATGCGGTCTGACCGATAAAGGTCTTCGTAGAATATGTGGGAGCCAATATGGGCATCCAGGTCCCGCTATTGGTTATTGACCGGAGAGGTGTCTCGGTCATGTCTACATAGTTCTCGAACCCAAAGGGTCCGCACGCTTAAAGTTACGATGACAGTTATATTATGAGTTTATATGTTTTGATGTACCGAAGGTTGTTCGGAGTCCCGGATGTGATCACGGACATGACGAGGAGTCTCGAAATGGTCGATACATAAAGATTGATATATTGGACGACTATATTCAGACACCGGAAGTGTTCCGGAGAAGTTTCGGATTAAACCGGAGTGCCGGAGGGTTACCGGAACCCTCCGGGGAAGTATTGGGCCTTGGTGGGCCTTGAGGGGAGAGAGAGGGCAGCAGCCAGGAGGTGGCGCGCCCCCTCCCAGGAGGAGTCCTAGTTGGACTAGGAGAGGGGGGCGCAGCCCCCTTTCCCTCTCCCTCTCCTTCTCTTTCCTTCCCCCCTTCTTTTCCTAGTAGGACTAGGAAAGGGGAGTCCTACTCCTACTAGGAGGAGGACTCCCCCTCTCTCCTTGGCGTGCCTAGGGCAGCCGGCCTCCCCCTTGCTCCTTTATATACGGGGGCAAGGGGGCACCTCAATACACACTTGATATATGATATTTTAGCCGTGTGCGGTGCCCCCTCCACCATATTACACCTCGATAATACCATTGCGGAGCTTAGGCGAAGCCCTGCGTCGGTGGAACATCATCATCGTCACCACGCCGTCGTGCTGACGAAACTCTCCCTCAACACTCGGCTGGTTCGGAGTTCGAGGGACGTCATCGAGCTGAACGTGTGTAGAACTTGGAGGTGCCGTACGTTCGGTACTTGATCGGTCGGATCGTGAAGACGTACGACTACATCAACCGCGTTGTGATAACGCTTCCGCTGTCAGTCTACGAGGGTACGTGGACAACACTCTCCCCTCTCGTTGCTATGCATCACCATGATCTTGCGTGTGCGTAGGAAATTTTTTGAAATTACTACGTTCCCCAACAGTGGCATCCGAGCCTGGTTTTATGCGTTGATGCTATGCACGAGTAGAACACAAGTGAGTTGTGGGCGATATAAGTCATACTACTTACCAGCATGTCATACTTTGGTTCAGCGGTATTGTGAGATGAAGCGGCCCGGACCGACATTACGCGTACGCTTACGCGAGACAGGTTTCACCGTTCGGAGCACTCGTTGCTTAAAGGTGACTGGCGGGTGTCTGTCTCTCTCACTTTAGTTGAACCGAGTGTGGCTACGCCCGGTCCTTGCGAAGGTTAAAACAACACCAACTTGACAAACTGTGACACCCCAAAATTTTGGCCTTGTTTTATTTATTAAAATGTTGCCAGGAAATAAAACTTTTCCATTTTTGTCAAGTTTTACCTTTTGTGATTTTTGGATTTTTGCCTCTAGTGGTTAAAACCTTCAAAGAGTATTGTTGGACTTGAATACTCTCTTTTATAAAATAATTATTTATCAGTGGATTCAAATGTTGCAAGATCTATTTTTCTCAAAACATATTCCTTTAAAATGATTTCTTTTGCATTTGGAGCCTGTTTTACACTGCAACCTCTTGACAAATGCATTTAAAAATTCCACCAAAATTTGGGGATGTCATGTGATGTTTCCACATCACTTTTATGCAAAAATACCTTTTGTCCATTGGAGATTTTGAGCTCTACACCAACTTTTCCAATCTGGTCCAGTGGGCACTTTTGCACTACAACCCTTTTAAATATTTCTTTAAAAATTCTTCCAAGTGTTTGGAGATGTCAGTGGATGCATACAATTCATCTTCAAGCAAAAACCCAGTGATGTTCTTTGAAAAATTTGAGTGGAAAAACCTCTTTTGCATTCTGGCCCAAATTGGTGATTTGTACTGCAACCTTATTTTTCCTTGCGCTGGTAACCTTGAGCTTTTCCCTACTTGTAGCCCTCCCTTCAAAACCCTTAAGTCCAGGAGAGTAGACTCATTAGAGGTTTTTAAGTGCATGCTTTAAACCCTTCTTCTTTCTGTCCAAAACTGGAGTTTTGCAAAACTTGCACTATCAACTTTCTGTTTTTGCCAAACTAATATTACCACCATCTCCTGCATCTAAAGAGACCCTGATCTGGAGATTTTGGCCACTCCAAGAGTTGCCTAAGTGCACTTGGCATTCTGTCGAACACTTGGTGTGCACAGTCAGCTTGAGGCATGTTTTCTACTTTGCACTGTGAACTTGCCCCATTGACCCAACAACCTTGTCCACTGAGCTCCTAGCCACCCCTACCCTTGTTCTGTTCTTTGCCAGCTCCACCCTCGCGCTCTAGATCGCACTGGCATTTCGTCGAACAGGTGCCGTGCGTGCTCTGGGCGCGCCCAGAGCGCACGTTTTGCACGCGCGCGCACTGAGCCGACACGCCGCTCTGCCGCCCTCGTCGCGTCCCATCTCTGGCCCCTGTTCGCCTGCCGAACCACGCCAGGCACTCGCCCTCTCTCCAGTACCCTCCAAGCTCCCCTGGCACCCTGCAGTGCCGCCTTGGCTGCACGCCGGCGTCGGCAGCGGATTCCGCCGCGGACGTCGCCGCCCAAACTGCCAGCGCACGCCAGCTGCCCCAGGGCACAGGCCGTGCTTATCCTCCCGCTCGTCGGCACGCGTTCGTCGCCGCCACGATGCCCTGCAACTAGAGCAACGGCTGTAGCCGGCGATCTTATCTTCTGCCGCCGCGGAGCCAGCCTCGTCACGCTATATAAGGGAACCCCGAGCCCCTCCGAGCAATCAGGCGACATCAGACCCTCCCCGTAGAGCCCCCCTAGCAGTAGATTGACCGGAGAGGACCGTCCTCTCCAACTCCAGCCAGTTCGGCCGCCGCTAAGCTCCGGTGCGATTCGTCGCAACTAGCCACCCTTTCGCCCAACCAACACCACCAGTAGCTCCCTCTGGTCCTTGCGGAGCTGCCCAGCTACCCAACTTCGATCGGAGACCACCGGAGCACAAAAAGCACTTCGCCACCGTAGCCCTCTCCGCCGCGGAGCTCGCCGCCGGCGATTCCTTCCACCTCCGACGACCCAACAACCACCTAGGGGACCGCCTCGGTCTAGCCGTTCCATCCCCGCCCTTGGATGCCCGTGAGGTGCTGCCGTTCGTCGACGGCGATCGCCGGAGCCTCGGTCCCGTCAGGCAGAAGAGAGGAGAAGGAGGGAAGAACGGTCAAACCTGACCAGTGGGCCCTCTGGACCCACTGTCAGTGACCCGCGCGGCCGTTCCCTCTCTGTCTAAGTGAAGGCGCAAACTCCCGAGTGCGTCTCCTCGACTGCGAAAGCGTATTTTCTTCTGAATCATTTTCTTTTCTGATTTTATTATAAAAACAGAAGTTTGACTAAATTTTGACTGGCTATAACTTTTAAAATAAAACTCCAAATGAGTTGATTCTTTTTCCTACCTCTCTCAAATTTCATCTAGTTTATTGTAAGATTTATTTCAAAAATATTTGAGACAACTTCTGGTACTGTGTTGAAATATTTGTATATTTTGAAAAATAGGATTTTGGAGAAAAGGGAGAGCTTTCAAAAAAAAAGTGCATCCTTTGCATACTCTTGAAGGCAAGCATTTCTGAACTCAGGCATAATATTTTGTTGCGGTGTTCGGATACGATCGCAATACCTTTTTACTTGGAGTATGCGTTGGCTTTATGTGTTGATATAGTCTCGTACATGGGTACACTTTGGAGTTGTTTTGTGGTCAGCAATGGATACAGTAGTGATTAGGATCATCCTCGTGAGCCCCTCATGCATACCGGTGGGAAGCCGGGAAAGTCGTGGTCTTGGGTAGACGCGAGCTTGTCCCTAGTCCCTCGTCGAGACGAGTATGTCCGGTATGGCAGGGTGAGACTTGATGAGCGGTGTTTTATTTCACTAGTGGTAATATTGTTGGAGGATGCTTGGACCACCTGTGTCGGTCGTAAGTTGAGTCTTGATCAGTAGCTTCCCTATTTGTTGGTACTACCACTTGTCCCTGTCGCAGACGGGGTATGGTTCAGTAAGTTGTCAACCCCTACAAAAGCACACACCGTACAGAGGGGCCATAGTGGAAGATACCGGAGGCCTCCGGTAGGCATGCCACTTGGTCAGGGGGCATGGGTGTTTCCGGTTGGGACCGAGAGGGGGGCACCCCCTTAGAGTGCGCGAATAGAAATTTGATCCCATGCTACATCAAGGTTGTAGCCTCCCCACTTAGAGTTTTTCTTGGCAGGTGTCGTGGGGATTCCAGACACCGGTGAGTTAAGCTGGTGTGTGCAGGTCAGGCGTGTTTTCAATTAAAAGACCGTAGACGGAATTAGTCCCGATGGACTAAGTAAACCCGTTACTCGTGGGAAAATGGTACTCCCTCTGCAGAGGATATATCCTGTTGGATAGTCATGTTCTTGAGTAAGGACCACAGTCTGAGTTGAATCTTGTAACGGTATTCGGATGGAGAACGAATTAGCTAGAGCTCAGTAACGGTATTCGGATGGAGACACGGTTAACTGGATCGTAGTAACGGTATTCGGATGGAATACGGCTTGACTACATTATCGGTTTTCGGATGGAGAAACGACTGAACTAAATATTGTTTATGATTATGGCACATATGGATTATGATCTTTATTATTTTGGACTAACCATTTATATTATGTATTTATTTGAGTATCCCTGGGATGGTTCCACCTCCTGGATATTCACTGTGATTATTCTTTTAAAGCCCTTTCGGTGGTGTCGCTCAGACGCCCGACTGCGGCGTTGTTATTATTGCAGTTTCCTCTCGAGGAGTCATTCAGACACTCGTTTGGCACCAGTATTACTATTCTTGCAGTTTCCGCTCGAGGAGTCATTCAGACCCTCGCTTGGCACCCAGTACTTTATATTCGTTTATTTTACCCGCATGGGTGCATCTTGGATCTCCGTATATTTCATGACAGACGTGTGATCATCTATTTAACCCGGAGCTTGTTTGATATATTATACCCGTGTTCTTAATGTTTGCGAGTACATTCAAACGTACTCACTGGCTTGTCCCTGGCTATTGTCTTGGCCAGATTCCTCGCTTGGAGTTTAGCATCGCGGTGACAACCTCGGAACCCACGTGTTGACGTTTGCAGCCTCGCGAAGATAGGAGTTATCCTGGTCAGCTGTTCTTGTGGGAAATGTAGTCCCATAGACGCAGATGTGTCCAATCGCTTTCGCCCTCAACCATTAGAAACCAAATGTTGTACTCCTAGGCCTCAATGGTCTTGTACTACATATTTTTGTGCTTGCTTGGATTTTCTTGTATCAAGTTGGTGCCTCATCAGCTAACAGTAGTCCTGGGGCTGATGGGCACAAAGTCCGTTTTTCTGGGAAATTATATCTCAAAAATCCGGTCGTGACAGACTTCGTATCAGGAGTCCCATAGACGCAGATGTGTCCAATCGCTTCCGCCCTCAACCATTAGAAACCAAATGTTGTACTCCTAGGCCTTAATGGTCTTGTACTACATATTTTTGTGCTTGCTTGGATTTTCTTGTATCAAGTTGGTGCCTCATCAGCTAACAGTAATCCTGGGGCTGATGGGCACAAAGGCCGTTTTTCTGGGAAATTATATCTCAAAAATCCGGTCGTGACAGACTTGGTATCAGAGCCAGGCTGACCATTGGGTAATCCTATCTTAGCCAGGTCAATAAACCTAGGTTAACCCAAACCATCAGATCTTAACCTAGTCCCGGTCAAGCTTCCCGCGTAAGGTAGCCCCACAGTGACCCGACGCCCTTTTCGGCGGACGGTGCCCAACCTATCAGCCTAACCCGTCGATCACGCGCCAGTGACCGACACCCAACCCGTCTCTGCCACAAGCGTGCGGAGGAAGACTCCGTCCCCTTTCCCTATAAAAAGGGCACGCTAGCCTCAATCACTGCACAACCCTTTTTCCCCAAACCAAGCCACGATGCCTGGTCCCATCGTTCACAATGACACCACAGCGACCAACCTGGGAGGTTTTGTGACCGTGCTCGCAAACCTCACCCGCCGTGCCTATGCGTTAGAAGAGCCTCCTGAGTATGTTGTGTACCAGGGACCCATGTACGGTGAGAGCTGTCAGTACTGGGCCACTATGCACATCTACGGTAGGGGTCTGTCGCCGGAACGCCCCTACAGGTTCACTGGAAGGACAACTTCCTTTGAGCCACAAGCCATCCAACTGGCAGCCCGTGAAGCTATAGTTCAACTCCGGCACTTGTCGCCCAGAGTCAACTGTCGCTCGTTCTACTACTACCCCAGTCGTGACGGGTATGGTAGGCCGCCCCAGGTTGCCAACGGAGACCACGAGACGGATCCTGCACTATTGCATCTGGTGCGCTATGTAAGCGCACTGGAGCAACTGTTCGATCAGGTCACCCTTGATCAGATCGCAGCTCGCGGAGAGCTGGTTCGCCGAGCCCCGGCGAGAAGAGAAGCGGAGCCCGACGCCGACAACCCAGTCGTGCTGTTCGGACACCCAATCGATCCCTTGAGGTCTGCGCCAGCCCTCAACCAGAGTGCTTTGGTGACCCCAGAAGCGCTTCGTCGCCTTTTGGGAACCCATTCCAACAGGATTGTGGCCAACAACCCCCGCGATGGTCATCACCATTTCCCCGACTCTGCAGCCCCTCAGCCTCAGCCGGCACATCCTGACGGCGGAACCCGTGGGGAAACCCCGACGTCCGCAAGGCCAGCCCACTTACACATTAACGTAGTAGAATAAGTCGCCCGAGTTGTATCAAGCCTTAGTTTTTCCTACGCTTTGTAATGATGTGGCCTTGTATCGCTTTTATTGCATGCTGTCTGCTTGAGCGCCCTTATTGTTGGAGTAGTAGCTATGCATGTGTACGTTACCGTACAGTTGCCTTTTTTTAAATTTCGGGCGCAGCTACCAAGACCAACCCCGTCGGCACCCACAGTAATGCATCACATTTATGTGATGTGTATATCTGTGGCTTTGACCCGAGTACAGGATCGACAACCAGTTACCCTTCGCCCCGGTAGATAACCCAGCCCCGGTGCTATTTAAAGGCCACTTCGTGACCATGCCGAGCACCCCTCACCTTTGTGCGCAGCACTCACAGCCATTCCTTGCCATGTCGACCCCCAGTATTTGTCTGAGAACCCCAGACGCAATCCCGGGCAGTTTTGTCAAATTATTGTGGGACTTTACCTACAGTACTATGAGTGCCACCCGTCCACCCCAGTACGAGTTGCTCAAATCGAGGATCACCCCTTCCACCTTGAAATATTGGGCAGTGGTGCACATCCCTCCCGCGTACCCAAACCAAGACCCAACGGAAGTCTCCTTCGTGGGGAAATCCATGCCGACTCCGCATATGGCCATAGAAGCTGCTGCGTACGAGGCGCTCACTCGTCTTCGATTCGCGGTACCCTATGCCAGCGAGCGAGGTTACTATTATTTTCCGAGTCGTGCAGCACCCGGAGAAGTTGCATCTTTTCCCGGTGGGCGCATTGAGAGAGATCCAGTACTGGCCAACCTTGCCCAGTACATTATTGCCCAGGAGCGTTTAACTCAGCAAGTATTGGGTTACCTCCAGAGCCTCGCTGATTTAAATCCTCGGATCGCCATTGGCAGACCACTGAGGCCTGACCAAGAAGGGCGCATTCATCGACTGGTCAACCCGCTTCCCCCAATAGAAGAGGAGTGTGCCCCAGTGCCGGAGGCATTTTCTCAGGACCCTGTCTTTTTGCCGTTTTCCTTGTAAACGTCTCCGATGTATTTATTGTTCCAGTACTTGTATTTGCGTGTTGTAGCATGTTCGTAAAAATTGTGTACGACGGATCCGATTTTCTTTAGTTCCCGTTTTTGTGAGCAATGTTACTGCTGTTTTAATTATTTTTTTTTCTCTCGCAACATATTTTTGAGGAGATTTCTTTCCCCGAGATATTGCTGCGTATATTTTCTTTTCACGGCATAGATTTTTATTCACGCAGCATGTTAACAGCAAACTCTCAGCAGCCACCACTCGACCTCGAGCACTATTACAAATCCTTGAGCACATTTTTGCGCCTATCTAACCACACTCGAGGACACCACAGTCTCCGTGAGGGAGATTTGTGAGTGACCATTCGGGCACGAGTTGCCCCCAGCACACCGACGGCAGTCAGCCTCGAGGCCGCGCCTAATCCGCGTGATCGCCGCCGCCGCGAAGAGCCAACACTCGAGCGGCAGCATCACGACGATCATCCAGGATCATCGCGCACAGGAGCACAGAGAACCCCAGCAGCACCGCCAAGCCTCCACACACCAGGACCACATACCAGTCCGGCATTGCCTCCGCCATTAGAGCCTCGGCTCGAGCCCCTGCTAGCAGCAATGGAGGAGAAGGAAGGAGGAGTAGGAGCGAGGCCGGGTGTGAGGAAGAAGAGAGGAGCACCGCGACCGTTTTATAGCCCGAGATCGGTGTACGGTGGGCGAGGTCCACCAGCGCCACTCGTCGCTCGACCGCCGGTGTTCGGAGGCGAGTCCGCGAGCAGTGCCGACAGCGCCCTGGCCCGCGAGGTGAGTGCACGCTGCACCGGCAGCTAGCACGCCGCGCACTACCACGGTACGGCCTCGATGCCCTACGAGCTAGGCATCGCCGGTGGAGGAAGCGCGGGAGAGCGCGCGAGAGAGAAGAGAGAGCCAGAGGTAGGAGAAGAGGCCGACAGTGGGCCCTGGGTCCACCTGTCAGCCGAAGAGAGCACTGTGCTCTTGGTTGCGACCAGCGTATTTTAGTAATTTAGAATTTATTCTAAATTACTGTATCCGCGTAGAAATATCTCATTTTCCCTAACCGTGGATTTTTCCACACTACGCCAGTGTACCACACTGTGGTTTTACACCACTTATTGCCCTCTCACTGTAGCCGTTTTGTTTTGTGCAATTGAAGGATTTCTTTGATAAAAACAAATTTATTTCAAAACAATTCTGGTTCAAAACAACTTTTAACAAATCTCGAGGACGAGATTTTTCTTAAGGGGTGTAGTGTTGTGACACCCCAAAATTTTGGCCTTGTTTTATTTATTAAAATGTTGCCAGGAAATAAAACTTTTCCATTTTTGTCAAGTTTTACCTTTTGTGATTTTTGGATTTTTGCCTCTAGTGGGAAAAACCTTCAAAGAGTATTGTTGGACTTGAATACTCTCTTTTGTAAAATAATTATTTATCAGTGGATTCAAATGTTGCAAGATCTATTTTTCTCAAAACATATTCCTTTAAAATGATTTCTTTTGCATTTGGAGCCTGTTTTACACTGCAACCTCTTGACAAATGCATTTAAAAATTCCACCAAAATTTGGGGATGTCATGTGATGATTCCACATCACTTTTATGCAAAAATACCTTTTGGCCATTGGAGATTTTGAGCTCTACACCAACTTTTCCAATCTGGTCTAGTGGGCACTTTTGCACTACAACCCTTTTAAATATTTTCCAAGTGTTTGGAGATGTCAGTGGATGCATACAATTCATCTTCAAGCAAAAACCCAGTGATGTTCTTTGAAAAATTTGAGTGGAACAACCTCTTTTGCATTCTGGCCCAAATTGGTGATTTGTACTGCAACCTTATTTTTCCTTGCGCTGGTAACCTTGAGCTTTTCCCTACTTGTAGCCCTCCCTTCAAAACCCGTAAGTCCAGGAGAGTGGACTCATTAGAGGTTTTTAAGTGCATGCTTTAAACCCTTCTTCTTTCTGTCCAAAACTGGAGTTTTGCAAAACTTGCACTATCAACTTTCTGTTTTTGCCAAACTAATCTTACCACCATCTCCTGCATCTAAAGAGACCCTGATCTGGAGATTTTGGCCACTCCAAGAGTTGCCTAAGTGCACTTGGCATTCTGTCGAACATTTGGTGTGCACAGTCAGCTTGAGGCATGTTTTCTACTTTGCACTGTGAACTTGCCCCATTGACCCAACAACCTTGTCCACTGAGCTCCTAGCCACCCCTACCCTTGTTCTGTTCTTTGCCAGCTCCACCCCCGCGCTCTAGATCGCACTGGCATTTCGTCGAACAGGTGCCGTGCGTGCTCTGGGCGCGCCCAGAGCGCACGTTTTGCACGCGCGCACACTGAGCCGACACGCCGCTCTGCCGCCCTCGTCGCGTCCCATCTCTGGCCCCTGTTAGCCTGCCAAACCACACCAGGCACTCGCCCTCTCTCCAGTACCCTCCAAGCTCCCCTAGCACCCTGCAGCGCCGCCTTGGCTGTACGCCGGCGTCGGCAGCGGATTCCGCCGCGGACGGCGCCGCCCAAACCGCCAGCGCACGCCAGCTGCCCCAGGGCACAGGCCGTGCTTATCCTCCCGCTCGTCGGCACGCATTCGTCGCCGCCACGATGCCCTGCAACTACAGCAACGGCTGTCGCCGGCGATCTTATCTTCTGCCGCCGCGGAGCCAGCCTCGTCACGCTATATAAGGGAACCCCGAGCCCCTCCGAGCACTCAGGCAACATCAGACCCTCCCCGTAGAGCCCCACTAGCAGTAGATTGACCGGAGAGGACCGTCCTCTCCAACTCCGGCCAGTTCGGCCGCCGCTAAGCTCCGGTGCGATTCGTCGCAACCAGCCACCCTTTCGCCCAACCAACACCACCAGTAGCTCCCTCTGGTCCTTGCGGAGCTGCCCAGCTACCCAACTTCGATCGGAGACCACCGGAGCACAAAAAGCACTTCGCCACCGTAGCCCTCTCCGCCGCGGAGCTCGCCGCCGGCGATTCCTTCCACCTCCGACGACACAACAACCACCTAGGGGACCGCCTAGGTCTAGCCGTTCCATCCCCGCCCTTGGATGCCCGTGAGGTGCTGCCGTTCGTCGACGGCGATCGCCGGAGCCTCGCTCCCGTCGGGCAGAAGAGAGGAGAAGGAGGGAAGAACGGTCAAACCTGACCAGTGGGCCCTCTGGACCCACTGACAGTGACCCGCGCGGCCGTTCTCTCTCTGTCTAAGTGATGGCGCAAACTCCCGAGTGCGTCTCCTCGACTGCGAAAGCGTATTATCTTCTGAATCGTTTTCTTTTCTGATTTTATTATAAAAACAGAGGTTTGACTAAACTTTGACTGGCTATAACTTTTAAAATAAAACTACAAATGAGTTGATTCTTTTTCCTACCTCTCACAAATTTCATCTAGTTTATTTTAAGATTTATTTCAAAAATATTTGAGACAACTTCTGGTACTGTGTTGAAATATTTGTATATTTTGCAAAATAGGATTTTGGAGAAAAGGGAGAGCTTTCAAAAAAAAAGTGCATCCTTTGCATACTCTTGAAGGCAAGCATTTCTGAACTCAGGCATAATATTTTGTTGCGGTGTTCGGATACGATCGCAATACCTTTTTACTTGGAGTATGCATTGGCTTTATGTGTTGAATATAGTCTCGTACATGGGTACACTTTGGAGTTTTTTTGTGGTCAGCAATGGATACAGTAGTGATTTGGATCATCCTCGTGAGCCCCTCATGCATACCGGTGGGAAGCCGGGAAAGTCGTGGTCTTGGGTAGACGCGAGCTTGTCCCTAGTCCCTCGTCGAGACGAGTATGTCCGGTATGGCAGGGTGAGACTTGATGAGCGGTGTTTTATTTCACTAGTGGTAATATTGTTGGAGGATGCTTGGACCACCTGTGTCGGTCGTAAGTTGAGTCTTGATCAGTAGCTTCCCTATTTGTTGGTACTACCACTTGTCCCTGTCGCAGACGGGGTATGGTTCAGTAAGTTGTCAACCCCTACCAAAGCACACACCGTACAGAGGAGCCATAGTGGAAGATACCGGAGGCCTCCGGTAGGCATGCCACTTGGTCAGGGGGCATGGGTGTTTCCGGTTGGGACCGAGAGGGGGGGCACCCCCTTAGAGCGCGCGAATAGAAATTTGATCCCATGCTACGTCGAGGTTGTAGCCTCCCCACTTAGAGTTTTGCTTGGCAGGTGTCGTGGGTGATTCCAGACACCGGTGAGTTAAGCTGGTGTGTGCAGGTCAGGCGTGTTTTCAATTAAAAGACCATAGACGGAATTAGTCCCGATGGACTAAGTAAACCTGTTACTCGTGGGAAAATGGTACTCCCTCTGCAGAGGATATATCCTGTTGGATAGTCATGTTCTTGAGTAAGGACCACAGTCTGAGTTGAATCTAGTAACGGTATTCGGATGGAGAACGAATTAGCTAGAGCTCAGTAACGGTATTCGGATGGAGACACGGTTAACTGGATCGTAGTAACGGTATTCGGATGGAATACGGCTTGACTACATTATCGGTTTTCGGATGGAGAAACGACTGAACTAAATATTGTTTATGATTATGGCACATATGGATTATGATCTTTATTATTTTGGACTAACCATTTATATTATGTATTTTTTTGAGTATCCCTGGGATGGTTCCACCTCCTGGATATTCACTGTGATTATTCTTTTAAAGCCTTTCTGTGGTGTCGCTCAGACGCCCGACTGCGGCGTTGTTATTATTGCAGTTTCCTTTCGAGGAGTCATTCAGACACTCGTTTGGCACCAGTATTACTATTCTTGCAGTTTCCGCTCGAGGAGTCATTCAGACCCTCGCTTGGCACCCAGTACTTTATATTCGTTTATTTTACCCGCATGTGTGCATCTTGTATTTCCGTATATTTCGTGACAGACGTGTGATCATCTATTTAACCCGAAGCTTGTTTGATATATTATACCCGTGTTCTTAATGTTTGCGAGTACATTCAAACGTACTCACTGGCTTGTCCCTGGCTATTGTCTTGGCCAGATTCCTTGCTTGGAGTTTAGCATCGTGGTGACAACCTCGGAACCCATGCGTTGACGTTTGCAGCCTCGCGAAGATAGGAGTTATCCTGGTCAGCTGTTCTTGTGGGAAATGGAGTCCCATAGACGCAGATGTGTCCAATCGCTTCCGCCCTCAACCATTAGAAACCAAATGTTGTACTCCTAGGCCTAAATGGTCTTGTACTACATATTTTTGTGCTTGCTTGGATTTTCTTGTATCAAGTTGGTGCCTCATTAGCTAACAGTAATCCTGGGGCTGATGGGCACAAAGGCCGTTTTTCTGGGAAATTATGTCTCAAAAATCCGGTCGTGACAGACTTGGTATCAGGAGTCCCATAGAGGCAGATGTGTCCAATCGCTTCCGCCCTCAACCATTAGAAACCAAATGTTGTACTCCTAGGCCTCAATGGTCTTGTACTACATATTTTTGTGCTTGCTTGGATTTTCTTGTATCAAGTTCGTGCCTCATCAGCTAACAGTAATCCTGGGGCTGATGGGCACAAAGGCCGTTTTTCTGGGAAATTATATCTCAAAAATCCGGTCGTGACAGACTTGGTATCAGAGCCAGGCTGACCATTGGCTAATCCTATCTTAGCCAGGTCAATAAACCTAGGTTAACCCAAACCATCAGATCTTAACCTAGTCCCGGTCAAGCTTCCCGCGTAAGGTAGCCCCACAGTGACCCGACGCCCTTTTCGGCGGACGGTGCCCAACCTATCAGCCTAACCCGTCGATCACGCGCCAGTGACCGACACCCAACCCGTCTCTGCCACAAGCGTGCGGAGGAAGACTCCGTCCCCTTTCCCTATAAAAAGGGCACGCTAGCCTCAATCACCGCACAACCCTTTTTCCCCAAACCAAGCCACGATGCCTGGTCCCATCGTTCACAATGACACCACAGCGACCAACCTGGGAGGTTTTGTGACCGTGCTCGCAAACCTCACCCGCCGTGCCTATGCGTTAGAAGAGCCTCCTGAGTATGTTGTGTACCAGGGACCCATGTACGGTGAGAGCTGTCAGTACTGGGCCACTGTGCACATCTACGGTAGGGGTCTATCGCCGGAACTCCCCTACAGGTTCACTGGAAGGACAACTTCCTTTGAGCCACAAGCCATCCAACTGGCAGCCCGTGAAGCTATAGTTCAACTCCGGCACTTGTCGCCCAGAGTCAACTGTCGCTCGTTCTACTACTACCCCAGTCGTGACGGGTATGGTAGGCCGCCCCAGGTTGCCAACGGAGACCACGAGACGGATCCTGCACTATTGCATCTGGTGCGCTATGTAAGCGCACTGGAGCAACTGTTCGATCAGGTCACCCTTGATCTGATCGCAGCTCGTGGAGAGATGGTTCGCCGAGCCCCGGCGAGAAGAGAAGCGGAGCCCGACGCCGACAACCCAGTCGTGCTGTTCGGACACCCAATCGATCCCTTGAGGTCTGCGCCAGCCCTCAACCAGAGTGCTTTGGTGACCCCAGAAGCGCTTCGTCGCCTTTTGGGAACCCATTCCAACAGGATTGTGGCCAACAACCCCCGCGATGGTCATCACCATTTCCCCGACTCTGCAGCCCCTCAGCCTCAGCCGGCACATCCTGACGGCGGAACCCGTGGGGAAACCCCGACGTCCGCAAGGCCAGCCCACTTACACATTAACGTAGTAGACTAAGTCGCCCGAGTTGTATCAAGCCTTAGTTTTTCCTATGCTTTGTAATGATGTGGCCTTGTATCGCTTTTATTGCATGATGTCTGCTTGAGCGCCCTTATTGTTGGAGTAGTAGCTATGCATGTGTACATTACCGTACAGTTGCCTTTTTTTAAATTCGGGCGCAGCTACCAAGACCAACCCCGTCGGCACCCACAGTAATGTGTCACATTTATGTGATGGGTATATCTGTGGCTTTGACCCGAGTACAGGATCGACAACCAGTTACCCTTCGCCCCGGTAGATAACCCAGCCCCGGTGCTATTTAAAGGCCACTTCCTGACCTTGCCGAGCACCCCTCACCTTTGTGCGCAGCACTCACAGCCATTCCTTGCCTCATCAGCTTGCTTGGATTTTCTTGTATCAAGTTGGTGCCTCATCAGCTAACAGTAATCCTGGGGCTGATGGGCACAAAGGCCGTTTTTCTGGGAAATTATATCTCAAAAATCCGGTCGTGACAGACTTGGTATCAGGAGTCCCATAGACACAGATGTGTCCAATCGCTTCCGCCCTCAACCATTAGAAACCAAATGTTGTACTCCTAGGCCTCAATGGTCTTGTACTACATATTTTTGTGCTTGCTTGGATTTTCTTGTATCAAGTTGGTGCCTCATCAGCTAACAGTAATCCTGGGGCTGATGGGCACAAAGGCCGTTTTTCTGGGAAATTATATCTCAAAAATCCGGTCGTGACACAAACTATCGTTGTGGTTTTGATGCGTAGGTAAGAACGATTCTTGCTAAGCCCGTAGCAGCCACGTAAAACTTGCAACAACAAAGTAGAGGACGTCTAACTTGTTTTTGCAGGGCATGTTGTGATGTGATATGGTCAAGACATGATGTGATATAATTTGTTGTATGAGATGATCATGTTTTGTAACCGAGTTATCGGCAACTGGCCGGAGCCATATGGTTGTCGCTTTATTGTATGAGATGCAATCACCATGTAATAGTTTTACTTTATCACTAAGTAGTAGCGATAGTCGTAAAAGCAATTAGTTGGCGAGACAACAACGATACTACGATGGAGATCAAGGTGTCGCGCCGGTGACGATGGTGATCATGACGGTGCTTCGGAGATGGAGATCACAAGCACGGTGCTTCGGAGATGGAGATCACAAGCACAAGATGATGATGGCCATATCATATCACTTATATTGATTGCATGTGATGTTAATCCTTTATGCATCTTATCTTGCTTTGATTGACGGTAGCATTATAAGATGATCTCTCACTCAAATTTCAAGATAAAAGTGTTCTCCCTAAGTATGCACCGTTGCGAAAGTTCTTCGTGCTGAGGCACCACGTGATGATCGGGTGTGATAGGCTCTACGTTCAAATACAACGGGTGCAAAACAGTTGCACACGCGGAACTCAGGTTAAACTTGACGAGCCTAGCATATGCAGATATGGCCTCGGAACACAGAGACCGAAAGGTCGAGCGTGAATCATATAGTAGATATGATCAACATAGTGATGTTCACCATTGAAACTACTCCATCTCACGTGATGATCGGACATGGTTTAGTTGATTTGGATCACGTAATCACTTAGATGATTAGAGGGATATCTATCTAAGTGGGAGTTCTTAAGTAATATGATTAATTAAACTTAAATTTATCATGAACTTAGTACCTGATAGTATCTTGCTTGGCTATGTTAATTGTAGATAAATGGCTCGTGCTGTTGTTCCGTTGAATTTTAATGCGTTCCTTGAGAAAGCTAAGTTGAAAGATGATGGTAGCAATTACACGGATTGGGTCCGTAACTTGAGGATTATCCTCATTGCTGCACAGAAGAATTACGTCCTGGAAGCACCGCTAGGTGCCAGGCCTCCTGCAAGAGCTACGCCAGAAGTTATGAACGTCTAGCAGAGCAAAGCTGATGACTACTCAATAGTTCAGTGTGCCATGCTTTACGGCTTAGAACCGGGTCTCCAACAACGTTTTGAACGTCATGGAGCATATGAGATGTTCCAGGAGTTGAAGTTAATATTTCAAGCAAATGCCCGGATTGAGAGATATGAAGTCTCCAATAAGTTCTATAGCTGCAAGATGGAAGAGAATAGTTCTGTCAGTGAGCATATACTCAGAATGTCTAGGTATAATAATCACTTGATTCAACTGGGAGATCAACTTCCGGATGATTGCATCATTGACAGAATTCTTCAATCACTGCCACCAAGCTACAAGAGCTTCATGATGAACTATAACATGCAAGGGATGGATAAGACAATTCCCGAGCTCTTCGCAATGCTAAAGGCAGCGGAGGTAGAAATCAAAAAGGAGCATCAAGTGTTGATGGTCAGTAAAACCACTATTTTCAAGAAAAAGGGCAAAGGGAAGAAGAAAGGGAACTTCAAGAAGAACGGCAAGCAAGTTGCTGTTCAGGAGAAGAAATCCAAGTCTGGACCTAAGCCTGAAACTGAGTGCTTCTACTGTAAGCAGACTGGTCACTGGAAGCAGAACTGCCCCAAGTATTTGGCAGATAAGAAGGATGGCAAGGTTAACAAAGGTATATGTGATATACATGTTATTGATGTGTACCTTACTAATACTCGCAGTAGCACCTGGGTATTTGATACTGGTTCTGTTGCTAATATTTGCAACTCGAAACAGGGGCTACGGATTAAGCGAAGATTGGCTAAGGATGAGGTGACGATGCGCGTGGAAATGGTTCCAAAGTCGATGTGATCGCCGTCGGCACGCTACCTCTACATCTACCTTCGGGATTAGTTTTAGACCAAAATAATTGTTATTTGGTGGCAGCGTTGAGCATGAACATTATATCTGGATCTTGTTTAATGCGAGACGGTTATTCATTTAAATCAGAGAATAATGGTTGTTCTATTTATATGAATAATATCTTTTATGGTCGTGCACCCTTGAAGAGTGGTCTATTTTTAATAAATCTCGATAGTAGTGATACACATATTCATAATGTTGACCCCAAAAGATGCAGAGTTGATAATGACAGTGCAACTTATTTGTGGCACTGTCGTTTGGGTCATATCGGTGTAAAGCGCATGAAGAAACTCCATACTGATGGAATTTTGGAATCACTTGATTTTGAATCACTTGGTACTTGCGAACCGTGCCTTATGGGCAAGATGACCAAAACACCGTTCTCCGGAACTATGGAGAGAGCAACAGATTTGTTGGAAATCATACATACAGATGTATGTGGTCTGATGAATATTGAGGCTCGTGGCGGATATCGTTATTTTCTCACCTTCACAGATGATTTGAGCAGATATGGGTATATCTACTTAATGAAACATAAGTCTGAAACATTTGAAAAGTTCAAAGAATTTCAGAGTGAAGTTGAAAATCATCGTAACAAGAAAATAAAATTCCTACGATCTGATCGTGGAGGAGAATATTTGAGTTACGAGTTTGGCCTACATTTGAAACAATGCGGAATAGTTTCGCAACTCATGCCACCCGGAACACCACAGCGTAATGGTGTGTCCGAACGTCGTAATCGTACTTTATTAGATATGGTGCGATCTATGATGTCTCTTACTGATTTACCGCTATCGTTTTGGGGTTATGCTTTAGAGATGGCTGCATTCACTCTAAATAGGACACCATCGAAATCCATTGAGATGACGCCTTTTGAACTATGGTTTGGCAAGAAACCAAAGTTGTCGTATCTTAAAGTTTGAGGTTGCGATGCTTATGTGAAGAAACTTCAACCTGATAAGCTCGAACCTAAATCGGAGAAATGTGTCTTCATAGGATACCCAAAGGAGGCTGTTGGGTACACCTTCTATCACAGATAAGGCAAGATATTCGTTGCTAAGAATGGATCCTTTCTAGAGAAGGAGTTTCTCTTGAAAGATGTGAGTGGGAGGAAAGTAGAACTTGATGAGGTAACTGTACCTGCTCCCTTATTGGAAAGTAGATCATCGCAGAAATCAGTTTCTGCGACACCTACACCAATTGGTGAGGAAGTTAATGATAATGATCATGAAACTTCAGATCAAGTTATTACTGAACCTCGTAGGTCAACTAGATCAAGATCCGCACCAGAGTGGTACGGCAATCCTGTTCTGGAGGTCATGTTACTAGACCATGATGAACCTACAAACTATGAAGAAGCGATGGTGAGCCCAGATTCCGCAAAATGGCTTGAAGCCATGAAATCCGAGATGGGATCCATGTATGAGAACAAAGTATGGACTTTGGTTGACTTGGCCGATGGTCGGCAAGCCATTGAAAATAAATGGATCTTCAAGAAGAAGACTGACGCTGATGGTAATGTTACTGTCTATAAAGCTCGACTTGTTGCGAAAGGTTTTCGACAAGTTCAAGGGATTGACTACGATGAGACCTTCTGACCCGTAGCGATGCTTAAGTATGTCCGAATCATGTTAGCAATTGCCGCATTTTATGATTATGAAATTTGGCAAATGGATGTCAAAACTGCATTCCTGAATGGATTTCTGGAAGAAGAGTTGTATATGATGCAACCGGAAGGTTTTGTCGATCCAAAGGGAGCTAACAAAGTGTGCAAGCTCCAGCGATCCATTTATGGACTGGTGCAAGCCTCTCGGAGTTGGAATAAACCCTTTGATAGTGTGATCAAAGCATTTGGTTTTATACAGACTTTTGGAGAAGCCTGTATTTACAAGAAAGTGAGTGGGAGCTCGATAGCATTTCTGATATTATATGTGGATGACATATTACTGATTGGAAATGATATAGAATTTCTGGATAGCATAAAGGGATACTTGAATAAGAGTTTTTCAATGAAAGACCTCGGTGAAGCTGCATATATATTAGGCATTAAGATCTATAGAGATAGATCAAGACGCTTAATTGGACTTTCACAAAGCACATACCTTGACAAAGTTTTGAAGAAGTTCAAAATGGATCAAGCAAAGAAAGGGTTCTTGCCCGTGTTACAAGGTGTGAAATTGAGTCAGACTCAATGCCCGACCACTGCAAAAGATAGAGAGAAAATAAAAGTTATTCCCTATGCTTCAGCCATAGGCTCTATCATGTATGCAATGCTGTGTACCAGACCTGATGTGTGCCTTGCTATTAGTTTAGCAGGGAGGTAACAAAGTAATCCAGGAGTGGATCACCGGACAGCGGTCAAAAACATCCTGAAGTACCTGAAAAGGACTAAGGATATGTTTCTCGTTTATGGAGGTGACAAAGAGCTCATCGTAAGGGGTGACGTCGATGCAAGCTTTGACACTGATCCATACGATTCGAAATCGCAAACCGGATATGTATTTACATTAAATGGTGGAGCTGTCAGTTGGTGCAGTTCTAAGCAAAGTGTCGTGGCGGGATCTACGTGTGAAGCGGAATACATAGCTGGTTCGGAAGCAGCAAATGAAGGAGTCTGGATGAAGGAGTTCATATCCGATCTAGGTGTCATACCTAGTACATCGGGACCAATGAAAATCTTTTGTGACAATACTGGTGCAATTGCCTTAGCAAAGGAATCCAGATTTCACAAGAGAACCAAGCACATCAGAAGACGCTTCAATTCCATCCGGGATTTAGTTTCCTTCCTATCCGTCAGATATAGATCGAATGACCTATATTGCAGGATGGCAGGCACACGATCATCACCGACAATGCTTTTTATAAGAGTATGGATAAAAAAATAGAGTTGGTGATGATGGTGGGCCTGCCATCCTGCAATGTAGGTCATCCGATTTATATCTGACGGATAGGAAGGAAAATATGGCAATTTACCTGCACTCTTCACCACATTTGCAGATAAGGCCTTCCCTCGTTCATCCTTTTCTCCCACAAGATCTTGATGTTCCGTGCAACGCACGGGCATCTTGCTAGTAAGAGTAGAAATTAGACATATACCACTTCTCGAATCTTGAAACCAACAACATTCCTCCCTTATCTCATCAAAACCGCCAAAGGAATATATTTTGAGTGAAACATAACATATTTTTTAGTGATATACGTATTTCAAAACTAGACTTTTTTTCTATCAAATCGGTGAATATGTATTAATCTACTTTGATCGTGTGGCAACGCATTGGCACATTGCTAGTAGTTATTATAATTTTTTGGACACCAGACAAACGGTGGAGTACATATACGAAGAGAAGAGGCGCACGCATGCAGTCGGCCTCTCGCTGTCTCGCACACATGAGTGTTACGTAAAGGCGACGTTAACAAATAAACCATAAAACCCTAGGTGCATGATTCCTGCATTCGCGGGTACCGGGTACGTGGTGAAGCACCTTTGTAGGAATAGTCAGCTCGCGTGATAATTTGATCCGTAGGAGTTGATGGTCGGGACCATAGGTGAACGACTTGGAGCGCGGTGGCTCGCCAGTTGCCACAGATCGAGTAGCCACGTTTAAAATATTGTTTTTTAGCGGGGTTAAGAGTTCCGATTTTCAATGGCGCGTTATAAGTAGTAAGTAGTTTTTAGAACGATTGGTATGGAGCGAAAATGGAATTCATAGTACTACGTACCTCCTTGGCGTATGGTTGTATGTTTTTTTTGCGATGGAGGTTGTATGGGTTTATGTTGCGAAATGTTGAACCTGGTAGTTCTAGGGCAAATACTATGGTTTAGATTTAGATGCTGGTTTTCAGTAATGAAAATCGGAAGGGGAAACCCTTCTTTGATTAAAAAAAACTACTACCTCCATTCTGGTTTACTAGTCCCCATCGTACTTTGGGTCAAAGTTTGTCCACGAATTTTACTTGTAAAATGTGAATGGAAAACGAGATTTTGTTATACCCAAACAAAAAAGGACTGGAGGGAGTGATTGCTCTAACACGGACGCGACCTCTCATAGCGCAGGCATTGAACCGGCGCGCCGGCCAAGAGGGCCGCACTCGCTGCAGGCCCGGCTGAGCACGCCTCCTCGCCGCGTGCAACCAGCTTAAGACTGCCCCGCCTGCCTTCATTGAATCCGCGCGTGTGCCGGCAATACGTCCTTCCATGAGCCGGCAGGCATTTTAGAACAAAAAAAATGACTAAAATATAATTAATTTACGCATGGTCTTGACTTGTTGTGCTCGCACTGGTTGCAGGAACTAGTAGAGGATTTTCTTTATTTATAACTCTCCTCACATTTTTTTGGCTTTGAAGTGAATCATGGTTGTGGACATTATGTATGAATGTGCAGATATCTGTGAACATGAGTTTGATGTGGAAGTTGAACTTGGAATGTCGGGTTTGCGCGTGAACTATACCATGTCCAATGCTTCGTCTGTTATTGTTTGGAAAGTAATTGTTGTTATACATGACATAAAAAAAACATTTTGTGCCACATCAGTAGATGCACGGACATCACAACAGGCATGCTGACTGTATAAACATTTGAACCTAGCTATTATGAAGGAAATTTTGTATTGACAACAGTTTTAGATAGCAGGAGACGCCTAGCCTGCTCTGGATCTGCAAGCTTATTTCTGGCTTCTTCCATCTCTTCTTTGGCTTGGGCGAAGAGAGCATCTGATTGCTCTTTTCGCTTCTTCAGGAACTCAGCTACATTCTCAAGGGCTACTGCACGCTTTCTTTCAGCCTTTACTAATGCCACGAGGACACGAACAGCCGACGACTCCACCTGGCTTGTGTGTAATCCAGCATCATCTGGGAATTTGCACCTTGTGTCTAATCCAGCATCATTAGGGAACTGGCACCTTGTGTGTAATCCAGACTCATTTTGGAAACATGATCTCGAGGTTGACCATACTTCCCTCCTCGCAGGAACTGCATCCTGACATGAGGTTACTTCTTTTTTAGATCAATACTCAGAGCAAGCTAGATCCATTTAGTAGAAGCCAGATAAACAGAACTCGGAGAAGTGAATTCAAAAGGAAAAAAACAGACTACAAGGTGAGAACACCCACTTCCTACATCAAGCTAAAAACGAAAGCATTAGGACGATTAAGACTCTTCTTATTACACATCGAAGAACACCACGCTTAAGAGAAACAGAAACTACAACATATACACATTGAAGAACATGAGGCTACACGAAAGTAATTGAAAGGGTGTTACTTACCAAAGCTCGTTTTACAGGTTCGGTGCAGCTCCTCTTTAACTTGCCACGCTCCTTGAAGATGTCCCGAATATCCCGTGTTTGGTCTTCATTGCTCCTCTGCATGTTCGCACTCGTGGTTTTAAAATCTCAACATGGCAAGAAAAATATACTACTAGTAATACTCACGCATCTTGTGGGCAACATTAAAGCACTCGTCTGCCATGTTAGAGCATCTCCAACAGAATCGCAACGTGCGGCGCTTTAAAAAAGCGTTTATAGTGCTGAGATCGAGAAGTAGATACTAGAGAGTAGAGGATAGTTCTCAACATAGATAGATAAAAAAAGATAATTCAACTACTCCTCATCGTCCGACTCCTCCTCGGTGATGTCCTCCTCCGACGTCTGACTGTAGGCGTGAAGATACCGATCGTCGTCGGATTCCCAGGGCGACGCTGCTCCTAGCCTCATGTTGAATTGAGCGTCCGCTTTTCGCCTACGCTTGTCCTCGCGATAGGCGGCTCGCTCCGCGCTCCTCTTATCCCTCTCCACCCTCCTTTGCGCGTAGAACTCGCGCTCGTTGATGATGTCCTGCGGGAAGTGTTGGTGCCACGGCACCCTAAGCCGCGGCAGAGGCGCGAGCTCCTGCGCCCGCTCCCGCGTCGGCATGTTGGGGAAGTTCAATGTTCTATGAGGCCACCGGAGGTGCCACACCGCCGCGTCGTATGCGCGGGCGGCCTCGTTGGCGGTGTCGAAATTGCCGAGGCCGAGGCGCATCCCGCGGAATCGGATCTCGGCGGAGAAGCCGCCGGAGGGGCGCGCGCGGACGCCGCGGTATCCCCAAGTTTCCCGGCGACGCGGCGGCATGGTGGCGCGGCGGTGGCGAGGCAAAAAAGAGCGGGGAGAGAGCGGTTGCAAGGCACAGAGTGGTGGGAGGGCGTTGGATTTTATAAAGCGCGCCGGCCGCCGCGCGCCAAAACTAGCGCACGCCCGACCGCTTTTTCCCGTGCGCGCGATCCTTTCCCGACGTCTCTGCTATCTCTACTCTCTTCTCTACTAGCGCGATACAGGAGCGACACACAATTACAAGCTGATATTCTATTGGACAATGGAGGCTATAACCAATTACTTTTACGGGAACAATAGCACCCAGGAAATTTGAAGGGTAGGTATGAACAAAATTGGAACTGCACATGTACTGCTTAGTGATTCAATACACACATTACCAATTGAGGAGGAGAACGATGGTCGCGGCGGCCTCTGTGAGTCATGGTCGGGAACGGGAGTCAGTTCATTGTCCACGACGGTGGTACTTCTGTGCTTGGCGTCGGCTTCCGGGAAGCAGATCCGAGACCGTGGAAGACGATGCCGGGGAAGAGGCTCCGTGTACGACGACGATGGTGGACCGGCTCTAGTGCGGCGTACGAGGTCGTCGATGAGGCAGATGCGCTGCGGTGGACGAGTGCGCCGATGTAAAGGGGAGGAGCACGAAGGCTGCGGTGCCGTGGAGAAGTCTATTTTGCGGTGGGGATAGAAAATGGGGAGTATTCAGGTGTACTACTCTGGGTGCCGGGGTGGGGTTGGCTGGGTAGGGTGAACCTGAAGTTACGAAAACAGCCCCCTACCAAGCATCACCCGTAGGCCTATTCCGAAGGCTATCATGGTAACTTCCCACTGCTCGAATCAGGGTCGCGGGAGATTTTCCTGCCGACCTCAAAATTTTGTGACATTGGACTCCCCGTGTGGCGTGTTGAGTGATTCGGCTAAGCAACTAGCGAGTAGTAGTAGTAAACTCTGCATATTAGGTTTGACCGAAGTCAAACTTCCTAAAGTTTGACCAAGTTTATAGAAAAATATAAACATTTACCATAACAAATATGTATGATGTGAAAGTACATTCAATAATGAATCTAATGGTATTTATTTGTTATTGTATATGTTAATATTTTTTGTTATAAGCTTTCTGAGAGTTTACCAAACTGGACTTTGACCAATGCTAATACGCGGACTTAAATAAAAACGGAGGGAGACACATTTGTTTTCTTAGTTTGTAGTGAACTAATCATTTGTTGAAATTGTGAAATAAATATATTAGGCTATTGACTTCGAATGTAATGGTCTATACAATTCAATAGTTACAATCATTGTCGAATCCCAAGATGTATACAAGGTCTATAGTACTTCACAACATGCTCAAACTCACATAGTCCCAGTCAAATGAGAATCTAAATGCATTTCATAGTTATTACTTTGTAGGATGCAACAAAAACAACCATAACTCTACATCAGCCATTATAGAAGCAACATTTTGACATATCCCAATGTGTGAATGAAACGTGCAGAGAGAGCTTTTGAAGATGGAGCAGATAGGGCGGGAAAGATTGTATGTATGTGGAGGAGAGAGTAGGAGACAAACCTAACAAGGCAGAGAGAGAGATAGAGAAAGAAAGAGAGAGGAAGAAGTTAGGTCTGTGAGAAAGATGGATACATGTAATATACATGAGATGCGTGTGCATCTGGATTCTGTATACGTGGACGGAGAAGAGACAACATGTTTGATGAGAGAGCTGGAAAAACATGGACGAGAGGGGAAGGATCTTGTGGGTTGAGGGATTGACAATTTTGTGCAGGGGAGAGAGGGATTGGTAATTTTGTGCAAGAGAGAGAGAGAGGGTGGGGGGAGGAGTCAGTCAGCCGTCGTCACATTACCCTGCATCCAAATGACCCCGCATTCTCTAGCGCGGTGTGGTCGCCGTCTTCGATCTGCTCGATGCCCTCTTTGAAGATTGAGGTGTTGTGCATGTTGGGGTGCAAAGAAGCACAAGTGAGAGTGGTCGCCGTATAACCTTGGATGGGGATGAATTGTGTGCTCGGGGGAGTGTGTGTGTGTGTGTGTGTTGTGATGCGTGTGTCTCTGTGTGTTGTGTGTGTGTGTGTCAGATATTGAGAGAAAACAAACCTAAGGAGAGAAATGGGTATTCACGAAGAGATTGTGCGGACCTTGAGGTGGGCAGGGGCCGGGTGAGGGTGTCAAAATGTGCGCGTTGATACATGTGTTGCATGCCACCGTGCGAGGGACGGACGAATCGAGAGAGATGGTTGTTGTGTTATGGATGCTCCTCTCTCTATCTCTCTCTCCCTCTCTCTCTCTCACACACACACAAGTAAACTAGAAGACCGTTCTCTCATGTATACACAACGTATCGGCATCTGTCTATGTCTCATTCATGCATGATCATTTGCACATTCACACCTCTCTATGTCTGTATCACACGCACATCGTCTCCACATTGCCCTTCCGCCACAACACACATATGGACACATACACACGTTCTCTCTCAGCCACACACACAAAATCAGTATTAAAAAAAACTAGGGCGCACCTAAAACGTCCAAATCCAAATAAACATGAACTGGAGCCAAATTCAAATATATGGAAATATTGCAACGTCAAGAACTTTCACAGGAAAAAAAAGTTGAGTAATATTCGAGGATTGTTTTCACACACACAAAAAGGTTCGGTGGATGTCCTTCGAGCGCGACACGGCGACGCACCGTTCGATCGACCGCGCTGCCGCGGTTCATGCGCTTGCACAGGATTCCGTATCATGGCTATGGTACTAACTAATAAAAGCGCTGCCTAAGTCTAATGTTTACGTGTACTAGTACGGTTTTCTTTTAAGTTTGACCAACCTTATATATAAAACTAAAGTAAGCTCCCACACGCGCGCTCATCAATATGCCGCCGCCGTTGCGCATGCCGGCGCCCGCTTGCTCCGGCCAACAATTTCTCGCCCATCACCGTCGTGTCGCCGCCATCCCTGTGCCATGAAGCCGAAGGCTCGCCCGCTCACGTCGTCTGCAGTCCCTCCTCGCGATGCCGCCGCGCTGCCAAGCACGCGAGCAGCTGGTGGAGCCGCGTCTATGCACGCAGCGTACGAAGAGGAGGACGAGCGCGTGCTCCAGCACGCCTGCGAGGAGGAACTAGCGTGTCATTGTTGTCTCCGCCCGCGCGGAGGAGGCGCGCATGGTGGTTGTCGCGGCGGAAGCCGGTCGCGCGCGTGTCGAGCCCGCAAACCGGGTGTGGATGCGTAATCTACCTTCGAGACCTTGAATGCCACGTGGATCCTACAATCTGAAGGAGCAATTTGGGTCAGTCGACTCATGTGAGCCGTTTGATGCAACATGGATGGCTAGAAGGGCTTCTTCCACCTCTTCTGCCGTCTTCTTCCTTCGCTCCATCGAACTTCTTTCACAAATCGACTGACCCAAATTATACTACTAGTATGAACGTATTAAGTACAGTAGGAACACGAAGATACGAGCAGTAGTACCAACTGCAAGAAGAACAGTAGTAAGACATAGTACTAGTACTACTGTACGTACTAAAGATTTCAAATAATGAGAAAGAACATAAACATAGTTCTGCTGGGGCCTCAGCACAACACACCCTTGAAAATAAACTAAGCAACTAGTCCTCTTGACACTGCAGTAGAACCAGCATGAGCGACGGCACTGCCACCTACTCGGAGTCCGAGTCCACGTCCTCGACTTCGTCCTCGTCCCTCTTCCTCTTCCTCTTCGCCGACGCTTCTTTGCTTGAACCGGACACTGGGCTCTGCTTCTTCATCCAACCCTTGTAGATATTTAAACAAAGGTAGGCATCCATTACTGCGTACAGAATGTGATCTTCATCTAATGTCTTCGACTCCCATGCATGATGAAACTCCTGATGAGGTTTCTTCAGTTTAGCGTACGAAGGATCAATCATGGCTGCTGCCAGGGTCAGCATTGAAGGTTGAGAGGAGGACACCAGGCTTGCCTTCTCGAGATTGAAGGGCTGGCCTACAATGAGACCTATCCGACGCAGGACATCCATGTCGTTCTTAAAGCCTACAATAACGAATTTCACTCTTTTGTCCTTGAGGAAGTTCTTAAAATCCTGGCACTCAACGTCGGCATGGCATATGTGGTAGACCAAGCAAACGTTATGTACGCAAACCTGGATTACGGCGGGCTTCTTCCTCTCTTCGTCCTTTAGATCCTTCTCTCGTCCCAGGACTGTGGTGTACTCAGCATCTAGCCCAGCGACCCACTCATCCGTTGAACTGTTGAACGTGCGTAGGAAGCGAGCAAGCCATGCTTTCACCGTCTCGGATCCACGTGTGTAGATGACGATGAACTGATCGACGGTGATGGCTCTAACCTGGTACTCAGCGGCGAACATGAAGATTTGGGAGGCCATGGATTTTGGAGAAGGGTTAGGAGAAGTTGAACTGTTGTACCCCGCAAAAAAAACTGGGAGCGAACTAATGTGAAAGGACGGGATGACTGGGAGCGAACTGTTGTAAGGTAGAAGAGAGGGACGAGTAGGGCGTGCGAACGATGTGGGGTTGCTGGCTTGCCCGGTGGATAAACGGCTGCAAGCCCCCAAAGAGTTCTCGAGAACTATGCGGGACCCACTAGATGTCATGTCTACTAGACCCATATCGTAGGCCTGACGGTATAGCTTCTGCCTGTTCGCACGCCATGCCGGCACGTGGATGTAACTTCACTTAATTCCGTCAAACGTCGCGCCTCCCATGACCTTTGCCTCCCTCGCGCGGTCGCGCCCTTTGAGACTTCGACCGGCTATAAATGAGCAATTTTTTTACCTTTTTTTAGACAAGCAATTTTTTTGCCTACTCCGCATGCATGATACTCCCTCTGGTCCTTTTTACTCCGGTCAACCGTTTGCAAAGTGTTTGACCAAATTTATACTTTTTTTAACACCACCTTATATTAATTAACCAGCCACACCAGTACACTCATTGGATACAATATTCACCACACAGGGCGGTACGTTATTTACAAGAATACCATCTAATCTATTATCAAATCTATACTTAGCGATTAAGTGTGCCACCTTATTGGCCGAACGGCTAATCTTTGACAATTGAAGATTGATCAACTTCGAGATGCTCAACGCTTTCATCTTCAGGTCACACATAGCAGACCTGTCATAGTCCCCCGATGCAAGAGACGCTACCACAAAAGCGCAATCAGTCTCTAAAATTACAGGATTATGAAGAGCAATACCTATGTAGAGACCGGCAATGCAAGCCCTAAGCTCCGCTTCCTCCACGCTTTGACAGGCATCAATGAAATCCCACGACCAAATTTATACTAAAAATACCAATATCTACATACTGATTATAATGAGTATAAGAACTACGTTTTATAATGAGTGTAAAAATATTGAGTTGACATTGTGAATGTTGACACATTTTTCTATAAGTCTGGTGAAAGTAGAGGTACATTGACTTCAGACAAAACTTAAATGCACAATGCAGACTAGTTCCTCCGTCCAGGTGCGTGCCATGTCCTATCTTGTCATCACAACAAGGCTAGCTATTAGGCTGGCCATAGTGGGGGTAACATAAGTAGTATCATGCACTTGGGACTCGCAAACATGCTAATGTGGTAGGCAATTAAAGAAGAGAGAGATGGTTATAGTAACATAGGTAGATACCGTAACATAATAAATGTGATGCTACTATGTGTCATGCATGGCAATAAATGAGACCACCTATGATACTAATCTATGATACTATGCACTATAGAGGTAGTAACATAGACTAGTAACATATGCATGTTACTAGTCTAAGTTACTCCCCACTATGACCAGCCTTAGAGTACCACTACCTCCCTTCTAGTTTAAAGGGCTCGATTCAAAAATTTCACCTACTCTTAGCAAGATAGTAGAGGCGGTGGAATAGTTTTTGAAGTCTGCAAAAGTACTCAACTAGTGCTGTCGTTCTTCACAAAAAAATGTGTTTACCAATGCATGCATGAACACTAGTTACCCTAACCCCCCTCTCTTCTTTAATTCTTTGCCACATATCTTTGGTATTCCCGTGTGCATGATACCAGCTAAGATACCACCATTATGGCCAGCCTTAATCATCGCATGCAATAATTTAGTGCACCTTGAAATATGAACATGTGTGGGGCGTGTATGTTTTTAATGACTTGAGACTATACCTAGCCCGGCATGCAAGATGACTTATTATGCACCGTTCCCCATACCTGTAGGAAGCCCGTTCATCTCCAAATCTTTTCCTCTCCATGTGTGGAAACAATATGCCTGCCAAACTCTCCTTCTCCCTCCGGTGGTCCCACCACTCCACCCCGTGTGAAAAAATCTGCATGCGTGACTCTCCTCCCCCCACGCTCGTCCAATCTGTTGTGACCAGCAATATTTCCGCCCCTTCGCTCCCCCGTAATTTACTCCAACAAATATGCCCACGTAGCTATTACTTAACTGCAGGTGCATTGGGTCACTGACATATGGGCCCAACAGGGGTCTGGCCCACATGTCAATGACGCAACTGGACCTGCAGTTAAGTCAGTGCAGCTCAGTCCATATCTTACGTAGGTGTGCCATTGCTCGCTATAAATACTGCGCCTCCCACGACATCGCTATCTCCTCCCCCTCACATTCACGTTCATCGCTATCTCCTCCCCCTCCCTCTCACGTCGACCACCATGGCATCGCCCCTCCCAAGCCCTAGGAGCCCCTCGCTGCACCGCGCGGACGGTCACGCATCGCCATTCCGTTCCTCGCCGCCACTAGTCGAGGAGGACGCGTCCGTGTTCCGCTGCTCGCCGCTACGCGACGCATCGCCGTTCCGTTCCTCGCCGCCACTAGTCGAGGAGGACGCGTCGGTGTTCCACTCATCGACGCGACGTGACGCGTCGCCGTTCCGTTCCTCGCCGCCACTAGTCGAGGAGGACGCGTCGGCATTCCGCTCCTCGCCGCGACGCGTCGAGGTGGACGCGTCGGCGTTCCCAATCTCGCCAGCACGCGCGCCGGAGGACGCGTCGGCTCCCCGCTACGAGGAGAACGCCACGCCGCCCGCCGAACCCCCAAGCTTGAGGAGCTTTGGAAAGGAATGGATGTCGCCTTGTGGGAGGCTTTGCCTCCAGCAGAGCGCGCCAAAATAGAGGCGGAGAAGAAGGCCGAGGAAGAGAAGCGCACCGCGGAACAAGCTGCCTGGGAGGCCTATGTCGCATTCGAGAGAGTCCGGCAATTGGCTCTTTGGCAGAAGGCTCGTGCGAGGGCCGTGAGGGTGGCGGAGGACGCCCGTGCCGACGCCCTGAGTGCAGTCGGGCCCAAGCGCCTCATCTACACTTGGCGGTACGTGGACCGGGTGCACGCTTCCAGTGAGGAGGAGTACCTGTGGCGCCGGATCACCACACCGGTGAGATCGCGCTCGCCCGCCGGCAAGCCGCCAATCAGCACCTCGCGAGTTGCGAGGCTGAGGAAGAGGCGTTGTGTCAGCGCGCTGGGAAACGGCCGTGCACCAGGGCACTCGTGGCGCGCCGCAAGCGCTCCTGCGAGCGCCGTGGCTTTTAGGAGGAGTATAATTTTTGTTTCGTAAGGCGATCTCATTAGTTTTGGGACGCAAATGATAAATCCCGAACGTTCAGGAATTTTTAGCGTCCTTAATTAAGTATGTAAAAGGGAAAGTTTGGAAACCTTGTGTATTCGTACGCATTTTGCAAGTACGTGCATATAGCACAAACTTTACTATATATTATCGCACTACACGTCTCTCTCGATATATGCTTGCAGACTGTGCTACTCCCTCCGTCCAGGTCAATAAGTCATCTTTGGTTGTGCACCGTGACCAAGAAGGAGGGAAGACTTATACACCTAGACGATGGGAGTACTACTATTACTTATGTACGTGCAAATGCACATTTTAACATTACGATGCGGTTTTTGTAAAAGTAGAAAAACAACACCAGTCAAGCTTGTGAAACAATTCAATGCAAAACAAATGCAAAAATGCTCGTTTGATTGTTTACTTTTAGCTTCCTTCTCTGTGGTTATTTCTCTTTCATACTTTGTACGGAGTATCTCACTGGTTGGAAAGGCATGCAAATTCCCAAACCGCTTCCTACACCCTGTATCGAATTTTTTGCCTAACAAGTTGTGTCGTGCAATTGGAATTCCAACTTGAGTACTACTACTAGTAGGAGTACCAGGGGCCAGTTCTTTTAGGCTTCTAGATTAGTAATCCCATAACTACTACCTCCGTCCTGGTTTATTGGTCCCCATTGTAATCTGTGTCAAATTTTGATCATAACTTTAACTAATGAAATGTTAGTGCATGTCACATGCACTACTCCATCCGTCTAGGTGAGTAAGTCATCTTAGGCTGTGCACCGTGACCAAGGAGGAGGAGAAAACGAGAAACGTTAATGTTTATTTGCTAATTAATAGTATTGCATGCAATGAACTAACCACTGCATGTCGTGTTTGATATCTCAAGTCATTAAAAGCATGCACACTCTTTATCTCTTATTGGTTGATATGTCAAGAAACAAGAAACGAGGTACGGAGTATAAGTTAATGCACCGCGCCTAAGTGTTTTGGGATTATTTGGTTTTCGTAAGATGACTTACACACCTAGACGGAGGGATTACAATGGTGAGGAATAAACCAGCTAAGTCTTTGGTCAAAATTTAGCACAAATTACAATGGTGAGGAATAAACCAGGATGGAGTAGTAGTTTAGAAGCCCAAATAAATGAGTGAGGCGCCTTATTGTTACTCTCCACTCTGACTAGTCTTGTGGGAAAAGCTGGGGAAGCCGCCAAAAGAACTGGCCCTAGGAGTAGTAGCTAGGGATCGAGTGTGCAGATGAACCGGAGAAAGTAAATGCAGAGAGATGAAATGCAAAAAAGACGGAGGGATGTGATGGTTGCTTGTCCGTTTATTTTACAAGGCCACTTATTACTGGGAGTGGTTGGGTTTTGTGATATGACGGCTTTACTGCCGCGCCACGAGCGGGGTGAGAGGTGAGACTCCCGTGCAACGCCGCCCTCTACACTTGTACTACATCGGTCGTGGTTTATTAGTCCCCCATTGAATTTGACTGAAGATTTAACTGACAAAATGTTAGTGCATGTCAACAAAAACTATATCGTTGGATTCGTATTTGAACATAGTTTTGAATGATATAATTTTAGGTGACACGCATCAGCATTTATCGTACTATATATAATGTTAGTTCAATTTTTGGTCGTACTAATCTATAGTAGTAAGGTGCCCGTGCGTTGCACCGAAGAGTGAAATGCATTGATCGGGGAGTTTTTATTTTGACAAAGGATGTGGGGGTCATCTCATGTGTAACGGGTATCGATAGGTTTCTTCGGATATTATTTCATCTCCAGAGCTCACAAACATCCAGGTGAAATAGATAAAAGGTATCTTTTGCAAACAAAAGCGTTCAACTGTTCAACCTGCATCCAAAACATGTGAAGAAATAACACTTATTGTCCTTTGTAAGAAATGATCTTTAAGAATTAGTTTTTGAGTATCGATTGTTATACATGTTGGCTACAAATGACATGGCACTTTCTTATAGTCAATAGTTGGCTATACTATTAAGTAATATTAACCACGCCCTTATACACCTAGACGGAGGGATTAAATCAGGATGACTTGCTAGCGGGCAGAGGAGATGTAAGAAATGGCTCATCGTAAGTCTTTCACCAGTACTGTAGTAAAATTCATACATGGAAGATTCTAGACTAAACCATAAATGGATACACTTTTATTCATGCACGATACTCCAATAGAGCAAGATCCTGCATGGAAGTCTCCACATGCTTAGACAGCGGATTACATTGAGCGAAGACTAATGATCAACATTTAACTTGATAATGCGTATGTCCAGGTGAACCTCCTTGGAGTCCCCGTGCACCGCGTCGGCAGGTAAAGGATGCCATGGGTTTTCCATGTCCACATTGGCGGGATAGTCCCAGCTCCCCAGAGTCCAAGTCCATTCGATGAGGCTGGTGTCGCCGCCCAGGCGACCCGGAAGGGTAGTAACACTGACCACGCACCCGTACATCGGCCTCGTGTCAGTGTCAGCGTCAGCGGCATCGCCCCTGACGCACATTACAGAGACGGGGCGGCGGCTTGCGTAGGCCTCGCCGGTGCCCACGATCAAGAGGAAGACGCTGTCGTCCTCCTCCGAGACTAGCAGGTGGCGGTGATCCTCCAGCGACTCCGGCATGGTGAACGGGTAGCATGTCTCGTACTTGATGTTCTCCGCCAAGGGCCAGCAGTGAGCGCTGCACGCATCCGTGAGGTGATGCACCATGTCCGCCGGCGAGCCACAAAACAGCATCGGGCACTCATAGCAGTGGACGAAGGGCTCCTTGGAGGCATCGACCAGGCCGTCCATGAAACGGGAGTGGCTGTAGGGGACGTTGCGCCAGTTGAATATATGAGCAAGTTACTACGAGATTTAATCCGAATAAGCACAAAATAAATCATGACGGCTATTACAGAGATGAAATTAATCATGTGGACTAGCATAGTAGTAGGATACAGAGTAGAAACATGAATTCTACCACTATTTCGAACGGGAAGGACAGAAACACATACGGTGCAACGGGAGCAGCACCATTGGCGTTGAGGTTGTCGCCCATGTCCAAACACCACGTAGACACGGTCTTTGAGCATGGTTCGTAATCGTTCCACGCTCGGGCATTGAAGTTTGTAACTATTTTAGATTAGAATATACTACTCCTCTGGTGCTAGTAGTAGAGCAGAGTCCTACTCTACTACTCTACTCAAGCAAGTTAGGGCATAGCACTGTAGGGAGTACCAGTACTGTGATCGCTCAAGCAAGTTGTCTGGCATCGACATGACCCTACACTGCTGGTATGTATCTCGTAAGTCAAGCGGCGTGATGTGGTCATCATCACCAGTCCACTTCCCGCAGCACATATTTGCTTCTCCATCTTTGTCCGCACATAATCTCGTCCAATCTTCCATCCCCGCTAAGGCGCCTCCCCCCCTCGTCCGAAACCCAAGTACTAACAATGGCAGAACTGAGCAGCGTCCGCCGAAAGAGTGGCTGGAATTCGCTCCCCACAGAGGTAATCAAGCTCATTGTTTCGCGTGTGGACAATCTCAGTACCATGCCGCTCGCCGCGTGCTCGTCGGGGCTGTACCGTTTACTCAAAGCCCTCAGGCCGGAGCTTTTTAAGCCAGCTCCTTGCTTGCTGATGCCGCCTGATCTTCAGAAACGGCGTGTCACGCAGCATAACGATCGTAGGGTGGCGAGCATCAACCCCCTTGACTGTGATCCGATCCCCGTTAGCCTCAACTACATTAATGGTATGTATTGGGTCGGCATGAACACGTCTTGGATGGTGCTCGTCGACGGTCGCAGGAGCTGGATGCTCGTGGAGGTCTACACCCGGCGATTGATCCCCCTTCCTTCAATTAACACTGCACTGCTTTGGCACCGCGGCCCAGAATACTCGGAATCTTACAGTAGCCAACATGATACCAAGTTTGATTTGCTCAAGGTTGTAATCTGCCAAGTGCCCACAAGATCTGCGAATTATAAAGACTTCAGGCTAATTGCATTCTTCAACCGCGGTCTCGTCTATCTGACAGGTCACTGCGGTAAGTGGATAAATCTGCACGTCCATCGCAGGATCATACATCCTCCATGGTTCTCTGATGCCATTGAACACAAGGGCTTCATTTACGCTGTCGACTCCTTCTATGGTTGGACGTATTGCTGGCCTACTCCAGTCATCGCTACAAACGGCTGTTACAGCAGTATGTTACTTTCCTATGATATGATGATGGCTTGCTTATATTACTGTCAACATTTGCTGAAAAAATATTCATGCTCATAACATGTTGTTCTTAAGATTGACTAAATCAAGAGCCCTTTTTTATTTGACTCCAACTTGATATGATGTTGTAGGCCGCCTGGTGTCCCTACCCTTCCTAGTCCCAGAACCTTTCAAAGAAAAGCAGCATGGCAGTTGTGGGTGGTTCCTGGCTCGATCAGACGACGGCGAAAGATTGGTGATCGTTCGCATGTACCGGACGTGTTGTTTCGTGGAATACACAGTCACTGCAAGGTCTTTGAGCAGGATCCCAGCTTCTCTGGGGCTTCAGGAATTTTTGACTGGAGGCTGGTAAGTAGCCTTGGTACACGCTCTCTATTGGTCGGACTGAATTATCTGATTAACCAGGAGATAACCGACGGCAAGGATCATGATGGCAGCGCGGTTTCGTTCATCAGGCAAAACTGTGTGTACACAGTGTACCTTGCGTCTCTACATGCACCATACCCTGATATGTGCCGCCACGCTCTGCAGCCCAAAGTAGGAGAGAGGGTCGCAAGTATCAGACTTCGACCTGCTGGCTCGAGTTTCCCCCGTCAGGCACCCATCTGGTTCAAGCCGTCAGCCAATCTCCACAGCTTAATAAATAGTAACGTCTAACTGAGCCAGTTAGTTAGATGCGTACACTTGGTGTAGTAGGATCTTTATTTAGTTTGATGCATACACTTGTTATTTTTTGGTAGCCCTTTTGTAATGATGGCTGATGTTTGGTTTGGAAGAGAGAGCTGCGTCTTCACTCTTCTGGCCTGATTACTGCTTCTGTTGCACCCCCAGCCCTGGTTGCTGCTGCTGCTGCTGTTTTCAAGGTACAATCAGCAGTATATTTCGTCTGTTGGTTGAATAAATGTGTTGTTAGAACGACAAACACAATGTTTTGGAAGTCGTTGCACGGTTCGATCCTTTAGTGCCCCGTACCGTACGTAGCGCATACTATTTTTCGTACGGAACACATTTTCCACTTGTTGATAACATGCAGCCCACTGATGAAGGCCCAATAGAGAAGCCCATAATTAACTTGAAGGGAGGCTCTCACATGAATCCGGCCCAGGTACATGCTCATGGTCCCCTAAACATAAATAAGTAAATAAATAAATAAATAAATAAATAAAGCTAAATGCTCATGCACCAGTTCTTTGGGAAAATAGGTCGCCCAGTATTTCGTTTTAAAGAATACCCAAGCTAGGCCTATTTGTTTTCTCTGAATTACTGGGCTACAAATCTTTCAAGACGAGGAGGGATGCATTCCAGCCTGGCTTAAGAGTATGGTCAATGTCTGTTAAAAGTAATATCAAAAGGGGTTGAAAATTCCAAAAAAATATAGCAAATGGGATATAAGTTTCTTTTTTTGTTTTTGTTCTTCACTGATATCTTATACGTATTTCATTGGATTTAACATGACATAGTACTAATTTATTTTTAAATTTGTTTTGGTATGGCTATTAATTTTTGGATTAAGAATATTTCGTTCCCCAGCAAAAATTTGCGAATTTTCAAAATTTCCCACATATGTAGTTAATTTTTTGACCCTGGTACTGACAAGAAAATGGCCAGCAATTCTAAAAATGGAAAACGGGCTGCAATAAATTCCATATGAATTAGAAAATGAGTAAAAATTATAAAAATAATAGCAAATGGGCTGTACACGCCACAGATTTCGAGGCTGACTTGTTTACGCAAGGCTTTGTCAGTGAACACACGATTCTAGCAGCAGTGACTGTTGGATGTCCATCCAACGGCCGACGTGCTTCTTCAATCTCTGATCTTCCTGCTCCAGCCGCCTAAACTAGCGCCGGTGGGACTGCCTGCTCCCTGCTCTTGTGGCCCGCTGTGATGCCGCGCAGGCTTCCCCGGCCCACCCTACTCCCTCCGCTGGCCTGGCCGCACGCAATCAACTGCCTCCTTATTACGTGAAAAAATGATTCCTCCCACTGACATCTGGGGCGCATCGGTTGGGAGGCTGACCTGTGGGCCTACTAAGTTGGCGCGTACGCAGGGCTTGTCAACTTAGTCAACAGACGATTCTAGCAGCAGTAACCGTTGGATTTGAATCGAACGGTCCTGCTTCTTCTTTAATCACTGCTCTTCTTGCACCAGCCGCCCAAACCAGCGGCAGGGAGACCGCCTGCTCCTGCCTCAAGTGGCCGGCTATGCTGCCGTTGAGGCCTCATCGCCCCCTACTACTCCCACCGCTAGCCAGGCCATGCGGCGACGGCAGCCTCACACCGCAGCCGAACCAGTGAACCCTCGTACTCCTCTCCGCGTGGACATCCACTGCCGCATCTTCCCCGGCTCCGCGTCGTCCCCTTCCTAGGCCTCGCCGTCGTCCACCGCCTTGGTGCTCTCGGCGCGGCGTGGTCAATGTGGTCAACGACATTCCATCGGAAGAGTACTGTATGTGGAGAGGCTGACAGCTGGGTCCACGGCCACAACCCAGTTTTTTTGTGATTTGCCAAGTAAGTCGCTTTGTCAGGCCTGTTGGGCTGCAAATCTTTGAAGACGAGGAGAGCTTTCATTCGGCTGGCCGAGAAAATGGCCCATCAGTAATGAGAAAAGGGATGTACATTTTTAAAACACATCAAACCGGCAATTAGTTTCAAATATCTTTTTTTTTTTCATTACAAGATTTTAAATTACATTAATTTTTATGCGTGGAGAATTTGTTGGATTTTATATTGATATACATTTATTTTTAAAATTAGTTTGAATGTGAGTCGAAATTTCGGGATTAAAAACAGTTCGGACCGCACCGAAATATGCAAAATTTCGTATAATTTTTTAACCGTGGCCACAATATGGGCTGTAATGCTAACAAAAAGAATATGGGCTCCAAAAAAACCTTAATAATTAGCAAATGGGCTGTAAATTATTAGAAATAATGGTAGATGGGTTGTATGCTGTTTTCCACAGATTTGAGGCTTTCCTAAAAAAAGTTGACGCACAAGCAGTGACTGTTGGATGGCCATCCAACGGCCGTCGTGCTTCTTCAATCTCTGCTCTTCCTGCTCCAGCCGCTCAGACAAGCGCCGGCAGGACTGCCTGCTCCCTCCTCCCCGCGGCCGGCTCTGCTGCCGCGCAGGCCTCACCGCCCCACCGTACTCCCATCGCTGGCCTAGCCATCCCTCTACTCACCCACACCTGTTGTTATTCTCCGGCGACGGCAGACGAACCAATAAACCCTCGTACAGTCGTACTCCCCTCCGCTTGGGAAACAACTGCCGAGTCTTCCCTGCCTCCGTGTCGTTCCCTTCCTAGGCCTCACCGTTGTCCACCGCCCTGGTGCTCTCGGCACGGCCTGGTCAACATGGTCAACGACCGACATGCATCTGAAGTGGACTGTACGTGGAGAGGCCTGCAGTTGGGTCCACGGCCGCAGGCAAGGAAATGCCTCCTTATTACGTGCAAAATAATGATTCCTCCACCTGACATCAGGGACCCACCGAAAGGGCCTCTGTATTTCGCGAAAAAAACGTTACCGCCGCTGACAGCTCGGACCCACCAGCTATATCTTCGCACGCAAGGAAGTGCCTCCTTATTACGCACAAAAAAATGAATACTCCCCCTGTTAGCTGGGACCCAGTATAGTGGCAGGCTGACTTGTGGACCTACTAAGTTGACGGGGACGGAGGGCTTTGTCAACTTAGTCAATATGCACGATTCTAGCTCCAGTGACCGTACGATGTCCATCCAACGGCCGTAGTGCTTCTTCAACCTCTGGTCTTCTTGCTCCAGTCGCCCAAACCAGCGCCGGTCGTGCCTCGTGCTCCTGCCTCCCGTGGCCGGCTGTGATGCGGCGGAGGCCTCACCGCCCCCTACTACTCCCACCGCTGGCCAGGCCATCCCTCTACTCACCCACACCCCCTGTTATTCTGTGGTGACGGCAGCCTCACACCGCAGCGAACCAGTGAACCCTCGTACACCTCTACGCGTGGGCATCCACTGCCGCGTCTTCCCCGGCTCCACGTCTTCCCCTTCCTAGGCCTCGCTGTCGTCCACCGCCCTGGTGCTCTCGGCGCGGCGTGGTCAACGTGGTCAAGGAACGGCTTCCATCGGATGTGGACTGTCCGTGGAGAGGCTGACAGCTGGGTCCACGGCCGCAGCAAGGAAGTGCCTCCTTATTACGTGTAAAATAATTATTCCTCCACCTGACAGCGGGGACCCACCGGACGGGCCACCGTATTTCACGAAAAAAACGTTTCCCCCTGACTGCTGGGACCCACCAGCTACATATTCGCACGCAAGGAAGTGCCTGACAGTCGGGACCCACCTGGTCGAAGCGTACGTAGCGTTGTCATTCTGGTCGCGAACGTGTACGTACATATATACTGGTGGATGTAGAGGCGCGCACATGTCGTAGTACAGGCGCGCACGTAGCATGTACACGTACGTATAGCGGCCAGGGTGTAAGAAAGAAAATACGGCCACGTATGTGTACATACGGGCGGGGTCTCGAACGCCTACTCGCGCATACGTACGGCCAGGGCTCGTGTACATGGCTGGGTCGGAACGAAGAAACAGCGTCATCGTCGTGTTCATGGGGAGGCAACGGAATGCGTCATGTTCATGGGGAGGCAACGGAATGCATCGTGTTCATGGGGAGGCAACGAAATGCGTCGTGTTCATCGGGAGGCAACGGAATGCGTGGGAGCCAACCGGCTGGGTCGGAATGGAATGCGTGGTCGTGTTCATCGGGAGGGCTTGGACGGAACAGGCGATGGAAACGAGGCCTGGCATACCACAAAACGGAGGAAACGGACCTCCTACGTTCGAAACGGGGTCCTGTTGATCGGGAGGGGTCTGGCGTACCGTAAAACGGAGGAAACGGACCTCCTACGGTCGAAACGGGGGTCCTG